>NW_028261381.1:150621070-150942320 GCF_051295495.1 Thamnophis sirtalis | reverse complement strand
AAGGCCCGCAGGGCAGTTCCGGCCCATGGTTACTTAGATATGGCCCGTGAGGGTGCCCTGGAAACAGCAAAGGACTGGCCTGTGGTGCTTCTGCCTGTGAAAACGGGGTCCGAAGCTCCGTTTTTGGCTGCCACAGCCTCCTACAACCCTCTGACTTTGAAAACAGAGATAGGGAGGACCGTGTGCTCAGGACCCCATTTTCACTGGCAGAGCACTCAGGCCACCACAGGTGCTCCCCGACAGTGACATCGAGCTGGCCATGCCCACCCTGGACACACCCACCCCGGCCTCCAAAGGTCAAACCCCACCCTGATGCGGCCTCAATTAAATCGAGTTTGACATCCCTGATCTAAATAATCTGCTTCTTCTAGAGCAGTCTGCAGCTGAAGCTGCACTACGTTGTCAAGAACTTTTCCCCAAAAAGGAGATTGGAGAGAAGATTATTATTATCTAATAAAGATGGATTTTTAAAAAGTCGCCTCAGAAGGGGAAGCACAGGGGCTCCTTTAAAGCAGCCAGAATAATTCCTTCCTAAAGAAGTACTAACAACCTCCTAGTTCTGGCAGCACACTCAGCCACATAGAGCAGGGGAGTCAAACTTGCGTCGTCACAGTGGCCTCACATATCGCAACTCCCCCCACTTTGCTAAATTGGGCATGGGCGTGGCCAGCATGTGATGCATCCAGTGTGGAGTTTGACAGCCCTGACATAGAGCATTCAGGATGGACAATTTTATGTTGGATAACATTGTCTTAACTTGTCCACAAAACAGAATGAACCTCAGATAGCAGTAAAATTTCCCTTTTTACCACATAAGAAATTGTACAGATATTATAGTGACCAGGCAGTAGAATAGAACCTCCTGTTCCTTCCTCCCCAGTAGGGACTGAGGAAGCTTAATGAGGACAGTTGGATAACAACCCTAATACTATATTGACAGATACATTTTTAGCATTCCTGAGAGGCAAAGAATTGTGTGAGAAAGGCAACTTATTGCTTAGACAGAACTAGAAAGCGATGAAGCATAAATGCTCCTGTGCCATATGATGTTTGAACCTACATTTTGAATGTCTGTAGAAATTGATGTACTCAAATTCTCTTGCCACTGAATAACACTAGCACTTAGACTTATATACCATTTCACAGTGCTTTACAGCCCTCTCTAAGCGGTTTACAGAGTCAGCATATTGCCCCCAATAATTTGGGTTCTCATTTTACCCACCTTGGAAGGATGGAAGACTAAGTCAGCCTTGAGCCTAATGATATTTGAACTGCCAAATTGCAGGCAGCTGGCAGGTAGCAGAAGTAGACTGCAGTACTGCACTCTAACCACTGGGCCACCAAGGATCTTGTTAGTTTTAAAAGAGAATTAGAAAAATTCTCATGGAGGACAGAACTATCAGTAATTACTATTTTTAACAACTGTGTGCTGCCCTCTGAATCACAGATAGCATATCTCAGATAAAACTATTAAGAAGCAAGTATTTTGTAGTCCAAAATGGACCTGGTTGGTCATTGTGTGCCATCAAGTATTGAAGTCTTCACCTGAACTCTGGAAAGGTATAGCTATTTTCCTTGGGGTGAATTAAATGTCACTTACTTTCTCTTTGTGGAAAAGTAATGGTTCATGTTATGGTTCATGTTATTAATCGTCTGTATTTATCCCAGGAACATTACCTTGTTGCACTATCTCATCACAATCATAGAAAAAAAGTATCCCAAAGTATTCAGCTTACATGAAGAATTAAAAGATGTCCCTGGAGCTGCCAAAGTAAAGTAAGTATGTATTTAGGAAATTGTTATTACTGCTAATTTCTTTGTATGAACTTACATATAGCAAAAAAGTGTTTTAACCTCAAGGCTGTCTTCATCAACATGTGCCAGGGTTAACTAAATTGCTACAGATAAGATGCTAATCTAAAAATAAGAGTCCTTTCCCCCCTCCAGTCAGAGAAGTATGGAGGATGTCAGAGCTTACATTACAAAATGTTGCTAGGAGTAGCTTGAACATTTCAATGTCTTTTCCTTTATTTCTGGCAGTATGACTGAACTGGAGAAGGACATTGGCAACTTGAGGAGTGGGCTCAGAGCTGTGGAGACAGTAAGTGTCACTTATCCAATTAATGGTTCCCTACTTTTATTTCAAGACAGTCCATGTGGGTGAGCATCTGAGCTTGTCTCAGCATTCATTCTTGGAGGGAGAGGGAACAAAACAGGTGAAGCTGTTTTTATCTCTTGCCTAAGAGAATGGTTTCTCTTTCCTGTCCTTATTACAGTTTTATAGCTCTGTTAATGACCTCGGTAGCTTTTTTGCTTACTTGCTTTCATCATGAGTGATTTTTTTTTAAAGCTTTGGCCTTCATAGTCCTAACATCGCAGAGATAGTTTTGAAATGTTTGGAAGCCCATGTGGCAGTCAGGTCTACAGCTGCTTTCAATCAACTTTAATCAGCAAAGCCAACTACAAACCTTTTTTTCCAGTATATCCTTCACACATATATACCCCCCCCACCTCAGAAACATTTGGACATTTTGAAAAGGGGTAGTGTGTATATGGTAGATTAGGCAAATTCTGCCTCTAGAAATTGGGCTGAAGAGAATTGAGTTGAGATCAGTAGGGCGAGGATCCTCTTAAAGTGAATCCGTTTTATGTTACCATAAATGTGTGCAAAAATAAGGATGAGTTAGTATGTCATTCGAACCCTGAACTAGTACTGTTGAGCAAATGATCCTTATCAATAATTTAAAAAAAATTAAAACTATGTTGCAGGGAGCTATATTCCCCTGTTAGATTGAGGAAGAAAGCTGAGGAGATAGCAAGAGTTATTTGAAGGTCTAACTGCATCAGGACAACGGAACTTTCAATAGCATGGAATGGGTCATCTATAAGGCACACATGAAAATGTAGACAGAGATAGGCAATCCTTTGATAGACACAGAGAGTGCCTGAAATATTTGGATGGCTGCTATCGAAGGAGAACATTGCATGGTATTCAGTATGTAAGTAGAAGCAGAATTTGTCTTCTAGGATTGAACCATAAGAGCTTTTAAAGGGGTGGATGTGTTCTTTAAAAAAATGCTTGAATGATTTTGAAAAACTCAGGGAAGACTGGCTTTAGAACGATAGATTGGTGTGCTGGAGGCTGCTCACACCAGCATGCTTAGAACCAATTGTTCAATTTTCAAGAATGTTATGAGCTCCAGTTGAGAGCAAAGCTGAACTGCAACACCTCACACACCAGCCAGAGGTTTGGCAGCTAACAGCACAGTGCAATGGACCTGGCAGAGCTGGCTGTTATTATACATTTATTAACACACCATTGAATGATAGGCTCACGGATGAAACAAAAAAGCCGACATTTCATACAGAAAAACCGAAATTTATAGAATAATGATGATCATTAATATACCATAAAGATTTTCTTTTAAAGACCTTTCACCCTCTGACTGGCTCAACTGATGGACAGTTTAGGCTTTGACTTGATTTCCTGATAAGAGTTTAGATTGGCCCCCACTTGTAATGAGAGCCTGATGGTGGGACAATGTTTTTTGAAGCTCTTATCCCTCTACTTGCATAAGAGATGGTTGTGTATACATAGTTGTGTTTATGGCAAAATGGATATTCAATTGCACAAAGGCCTTAACACATTGGTAAATAAGAAATTCCAAGCTAGAAGATGCTGCCATTCTTCTCAAAATAACATTACTCTTCTTATATATTATAATACCAATATACCGTGTTTCCCTGAAAATAAGAAAGGGTCTTATTTTCTTTTGACCCCCAAAATAAACGCTTGGCCTTATTTTCAGGGAGTTCTTATTATTTTTGAGGTGAAGGAGGCAGTGAGCGTGATCACCTCATGGCTGCTGCTGTGTTGCAAGTTTTTCGGGAAGGGCTTATTTTAGTGCATGCGCTCAAAAGCCCGATTGGGCTTATTATCTGGGGAGGTCTTATTTTCAGGGAAACAGGGTAACTGTACAACCTCCAAGGCTTTGCCAGCTTCTGTCAGTGCCCATCCACCAGTATGAGAGACTTCCTCATAGTAGCATCAATTCTATGGAATATCCTCCTTTGAAAAGGTCCCATCATTCCATGATTTGGGGATTTCTCAGACAGCTTGTTATTATCCAGGTTTGTTTTTATAGAGTCAGTTGATCTTTGTGCTATGATGTAAACTGGCCGTAGAGGAAATGCTTGGCCAGTTGATCTAATGGTTAAGGTATCAAGCTAGAAAGCAGGAGAACAAGAGTTCATGTCCGCCTTAGCCAAGAAAGCCCATTGGGTGACTTTGGACCGCCAAAATCACTCTCAGCCCAACATATCTCACAGGGTTGCTGTTGTGGGGGAAAAGGAGGAAGAAGGTGTGTTGGATATGTTATATATTTCTTGCTTTGTTGCTTTTTATTTAACAGAAATATGAAATGTGGTTAATAAAAATGAAGGGCTGAAACAGAAGAGTTCTCCCTGCATAGCTCCTTGCATTCAGTTCCTTAACACTTATCCAGAGCCAGGGTATTTGGCCAATCTTATCCATAGTTCATGTCAGCTGAGATTTGTTCAACTAAAAGCTACTGGGAAGATGGATAATTCATTTAGCTGGCTAACCCAACTGAACAGCCTGTTTCCCAAATGAGTACAGTATTTATGCATTTTTCATATTACAGTACCAGAAATAATTCTCTTGGAGTGTACACTGGGGGGTCTTGGACAGGAACTGTTTGGGGATTTCTAAATTTCAATCATTATCTGTTTGGAGTAACATGAAATTGTTTCTCTAAAGGAACTGGAATACCAAAAATCCCAGCCTTCCAATCCAGAGGACAAGTTTGTTTCTGTGGTTAGCCAATTCATCACTTTGGCCAGCTTCAGCTTCTCAGACGTAGAAGATCTTCTAGCAGAAGCCAAAGAACTGGTAAGAAATAATTATTACAAGTCAGAGGTATGCAGCATCTGATCTGATGCAGACTGCAGCTGACAGATACAGTGATGATACTCACACTGGATCCAAAGCACTCTCTCGTCTCCTTCAGATCCAAATATTGCACATACTTATTATAGATCTCCACTAATCCAGAATTTGATGGGATTTTTGAAGGTGGCCTTGAATTTTGACCATGGCTCAATGTTTTATCTTTTATACAATTAGTTTAACTGAAGTTGAGAAGGTATGAATGGTCTGAAGCCAAGATGGGCAAAGCCAGCCCAGAAACTGCAGTTAAACTATGTACTTCTCGTGCGTTTAATTATTTTCTGTCATATTAAACTGTAAAATTTTTAGAGAGTGGTCATAACTCTGCCATTGGGGACTTAGGTTTTGCCTATCCTGTAAATCTGTTTTTTAGGGTTCTCTGGTCTGCCCCTGTGGCTCAGTGGTTGCTAATGCACAAAGATGTGTTCTAATTAAGGAACCCTGCAGTGAGTCCCTCTATGATTGGTTTATCAGAATCAAATTCTAATTGCAGCCGAGTCAATTAAAGAATATGATTGATTAGAGAGAGAAATAAAGAAGAAGCTGTCAATCAATCAATGACTCCGGAGGTTGTGGGTGCTCCAACACTAGAAGTTTTTAAGAAGAAATTGGACAACCATATGTCCGAAATGGTACAGGGTTTGCTGTCAGGCAATGAACATCCAGAGATTCATATCTCACCCTCTTTCTGACCCTCAGTTTTTCCTTGGTAAAATGATTCAGAGCATTAGCTTTATTCTATCTACCAGTTGTGTGGAATAGTTGAACGGAGCCCCTGATGCTAACTGCCCAGTGGAAATCCTGCCCAAATTTTGCTTGTTCAAAGTCACTTCTCTTTAATTCAGCATTTTGTTTCTAAAATAGCAGATGTTTGAAAGGCAGGTGTCCTTCATTATTCATATCCAACATATATATTCAGTATTTGGGGCGCAGTGCTTAGAATGCAGTACCATAGGCTAACTCACTACTCACTCCAGAAGTTCAATTCTGAACAGCTCCAAGTTGACTCAGCCTTCTATCCTTCTGAGCTTGGTAAAATGAGGACCCAGTTTGTTGGGGGAAATATATAAACAGCTCTATAAACACATAAAAGCATTATGAAGCAGTATATAAGTCTAAGTGCTATTTCTATTTCTTTATTACTGTCTTTGTAGCATTGTACAATCATATCAAATCAAATCACCCCATTCCAAGCAACCCCCTTCCAAACAAGGTAGAGCAACTGCAACACTCTTCAACAATCAAAAGCTCTGTGGAAGACTTCCATCTTGATTCTCCTTCAGAAAACTATAAAGAAGGATGTAACTTGGATGCCTGGTTCCATGGAGTAGGCAGGATAATCTTGTTACTATAATGGGCTCCCTGTTCTCTTCATGTGGAGCAGTGGACCAGATGGATACGGTTTACTTGGCATATATGATCTATAGATACCTACCGTATTTTTTGGAGTATAAGACATACCAAGGTTTTGAAGAGGCAAATTTAAAAAAAAACAGTTTTTGCACTATGCAAACCTCCCAAAAACGGGCCCGTTTTTTTTTCCAAAAAAAGGGCATGAA
The DNA here is from genome assembly GCF_051295495.1 of Thamnophis sirtalis. Classification (NCBI taxonomy): domain Eukaryota; kingdom Metazoa; phylum Chordata; class Lepidosauria; order Squamata; family Natricidae; genus Thamnophis; species Thamnophis sirtalis. The sequence goes on along the minus strand of NW_028261381.1, from coordinate 150,935,792 downwards.
TAGCCTTTAGGAGGCTTGTAGAGTGCTCTTGGGGGGTGGGGGAGCCAAAAACAAGCAAAAAAACAGGTCATTTTTTGCTCATTTCTGCCCTCCCCAGCCCCCAGGACCTCTCAGAAAGCCGCCTAAAAGCTATGCACAGCCATTTTGCTGAAGGGGGCGGGGTTTCAGGAGGCAAAAAATGCTGTATTCAATGTATAAGACGCACCCAGATTTTCACCCTCTTTTATGAGGGAAAAAGTTGCGTCTTATACTCCAAAAAATACGGTAGTTACCAAACTCCAAAGAATCTCATAGGTTACAACCAGCATTTCAAATTGTACTCACAAGCCTATTGGTAATCAATGCAATACGCACCAGTGGTGGGTTGCAGGCGGTACACCCCGGTACGGGTGTACTGGAGCCTGTCCAGAGCACCGGGTACCGTTCCGGTAAAATGCTCCGGAGGGCCCACTTGCCCGCCCAAGCTCCTTACCTGTCCTTTAAGCCTTTGGTGCTTCCGCATACGCACATGGCACATACAGCGCCTGTGCGACACTCCGCCGAGCAAATGGAGTGTCGTGGAGGCTTGCAGAGGCGTCGCAGGCAGGTACAACGCATGCACGTGCTGTGCGCGTCCACGTGGGTGACGCCGGGCCCCGTTCCAACCGTACCAGTTGGAACGGGATCTGGAACCCACCACTGGTACTCACCATTTTCAGGTAAACCCGTAGATGTGGGTGAAAAGTTTCTGGTTAAGCAAATTCAGTTTACTTCCAAAAGAAGACAGGTGGGGGAGGGTAAATGTCTTTTCCAAAACTTTCCTAGCACATTTGGTTCCAATACTGAAGCATGTGGCAATAATAAATAGCATACAGGAATGAATCTTCAAAGCAAAGTTGAAAGTCCCAAGTTTTCACTCTCTTTTTCCGTGTGTTTGAGATTTATATTTGTGATATCAAATTCTGGTTTTATTGCCCCTGAGTTAATAAAAGAGGGAGGGGAGGAAACCTGATAATAAAGGACATAAAACAAAAACAGAGGTGCAGCTTGTTAGCAACTCCAAAATGGTATGAATAGTTCATTAGAGAAGAAAGATATTACCAGACTTTGACCTGGTAAGGACAAGGTGGGTTCAAGTACATGAAGATGCCAGAGTTTGAAAGGAGGGGAGGAGATGGTGACTTGTACCATAACGCAAGCCTTGCCCTATTATGAATGTGGGACTTCAGAGAGTGGTTTTTTTGAGCTTGTCCAAAACTTCCTTAAGGGCAGGATTCCTTCATAGATCGTACTAGTAGCACCACTGCAAATAGGGTTTAATAGAAAGATAGGAGGCTGCAGACCACAGAAGCTTATACAGATTGTACAGTGAAAGATCAACATTCAGATGTAGTCCTTGGCCCCTTCCGGCCTAAATAGGTGCAAGAACACGATACTCAAACCATGGGAATTTTATTTACAAAAAATTTTCTTCCAAAATAATTAGATCCAGGATCATCTTTATTTCCAGGAGGATCTTAAATTCTGCCTATGGCCAATAGATACACTTACAAAATAAAAAAAATGAGGAGGAGGCAATTCACTTCTTTTTTATATGTATCTCCTCCTAGCCTCCAAAATGTTGAAAGATCAGAGTGGTTTTGGTGGGACCAGAGACTAGATAGAGTAGTAATTTTTCGTTTGCTAAGCTGTTGTTTCATTATTATCTATTATCTATACTTAGGACAATCCCAGCTCGCAACCTGATAACAAAATGTCACATATATTCATTGACTTCCAAAAGACTTCCCAGACTTGTCATAATGGATTAGTTTCTCACAGTTCCTATTATTTATGGCCTTGTCTAAAGGAAGAGATGGAAGAGAATTAAGCTTGGAACTACGATTCTGATCTTAAACTATGTTTTCTTAGACTGAAAAAGGATAAATCTGGGAGAATTTTCAAAAAGCTTACTAGTTTCTTCCTTTAGTTTATCAAGGCAGTGAAGCATTTTGGAGAAGATTCTGGCAAAACACAACCAGATGAGTTCTTTGGAATCTTTGACCAGTTCCTTCAAGCTGTAAATGAGGCTAAACAAGAGAATGAAAACATGAGGAAGAGGAAAGAAGAAGAAGAGCGACGGGCACGCATGGAAGCTCAGGTACTACAAAAAGGCACTTCTACATCCAATGGCATAGTCTTACCCAAGTTGGCATCTTCCAAAAGTGTTGAACTTTCATTGCCAACAGAAGATGCATTGCATGGCATCCAGACAGCATTACATTACAGAAAACATCTGTATTAACACAGCAAGAGTAGCAAGGATAGTCAATCTGTTGTTCTCTAGAGCAGGGGTCTCCAACCTTGGCAACTTTAAGACTCGTGGACTTCAACTACTACAATTCTTCATCCAGCTTTGCTTTGCTGGCTGAGAAACTCTGGGAGTTGAAGTCCACAAGTGTTAAAGTTGCCAAGGTTGGAGACCCCTGCTCTAGGGCATATTTTAATTTATTTCCTATATGAACTTCAGAACCTGCCTCCTGTAGAGTCAGAGCATTATAGACATCAGCCTGTTCGGACTAGCAGGAGCTCACAAAGCTTTCAGCAAAAAGTGATCTTTGCCACTTTTGATTGGGAGTCATGAGGCCTTTGCTTAGGCCAGGGGTCAGCAACCCACGGCTCTGGAGCTGCATGTGGCTCTTTCATCCCTCTGCTGCGGCTACCTGTCGCCAGTTGGCACCACACTTTTGAGAAGATCTTCCGGTTGGGAGGGCGGGGGAGCAGGGCGCCCCAGAAGGAGACTCTGTGGCAAGGGGTTGGTTTTATGGTCAGCTCCACAATTGATAGGTCTTTTGGTTAGGACAGGTAGAGGAAAAAGGACACCACGCTAGGTGGAGACTCTATGGTGGGGAAACGTGACTTCCCATCAGCTCCAGAATTGAATTGGGGGCTTCCAGTTAGGACCTTTGTGGCTCTTTGAGTGTTTTAACATTGCCGACCTCTGGCTTAGGCCCTTCTGCATGCAGTTCATGTGAAATCTTCCACTGAGTTTAGCTTCCGCTAGTATGGGTCCTGGTCTGTAAATCTGTAACCCAAGTACCTTCCTTCCAACATCACCATTCTCCCACAACACTTTTTTTCAGTCACAATTCAACATGTGAAAAGTACTGTGGCCCTTTTTCTCTGCAGGCCCAAGAGAAGGACCACTCATTCTAGATTTCTGATAATGCATTTATATTTCCAAATAGAACGGACTTCACCGCATTGGAACATGCAGCCTTTCACTAGCTGAACTGTTTCCCGCATACACACGTGAGATCACGTGCAGCCTTTCTTGGGATTTTCAATAGCTGCAACGTGGAAACTAAGATTGTTTCCCCCCCCCTCCCTCTCTTTCAGCTCAAGGAACAGCGAGAAAGGGAGCGCAAGGCTAGGAAGGCAAAAGAAAACAGTGAAGAAGGTGGAGAGTTTGATGACCTGGTCTCCGCTTTGAGGTCCGGGGAAGTCTTTGACAAAGACCTTTCTAAATTGAAGCGCAATCGCAAACGCATCACTAATCAGCTGGCAGACGGGAGTCGCGAGAGACCCATCACAAAACTCAACTTTTGAACATCGTCTTTTTAAAGAGTGTTAGGGGGAGAAAAGAAACCTGACCAATAATCTGGTAAAACCTGGTCCCTTTTTTTTTTTTGCCTTCTGCCTTGGTGGTCACACACAGTGGCATCTTTCCTCCCCAACCCCGCATGTCTGCGTGAGCGGGTGTTAAAGGAAGCATATGTGGGTGTATATGTGCTGTAGATACAAGTCTCTCTGGGTGGATGGAGACCAAAAGGGTGTGTGTGGAGACGCTTGTAAGCACGCACGGTTGCTACTGCTTGAACGAATGTTCCCTTTTCTACCGATGATAGTGGCATTCCACAAGCAGCTTCTCCATTTCAAAAGCACAAACGTTGGAGAGGGAGGCTGATAAGAGGCAGAAATGGGGGGGGGATGAGGGAGGCTGAATAATAACATTCAGCTCGGCTTATTGGGGTCTTTGAGGCCGATACTGAGGGGGAAATAGGTGCAGGGTGACCCAAGATCATCTTGACCTGGATGGACCCACCTTGACTGACTCATCACTGCTGGGAATACAGTGGCAAAAAGTCCATTAGAAACTCTTCTTGTTCAGCCTGAACTGCATCGCTCAGAAAAAAAAAAAACAAATACTATCTTCTGTGTCTATTATTACCTAAAACTTGAACATCCCTTGTAATTCTTGTGCTGGCTCCTTTTGTTCCCTAATCTCTCTTTTTCATTCTTTCCCAGCACTTTTGGACTCCTTGGGGAGATTTTCATTACTGTAATAATGCACCTATAGAATTAATTTGTTTTCTTATTGAAGACCAATGGGGAATTGGGGAGGGGAGTGCTCTCTCTTTTTGGGGGGGAAAATGGATCCAAGAATCTATGTGTTCATTCTGTTTTGTTTCGATTCCCTATCCAGCAAGACAAACTATATTCTCTGTAAATGTAGGTCAGAAATTACTCTGGGCCAGTTCCGTTTTGTAACAGTTGTCTAATCAGCGGTGATTCCAGAAGAGCCTTGGGGAGGGGGGGGATTGGGGGCATACCTGCAGATATTGGGCACTATATGTAATCCTCCATACGTGCCCACGAAAGTTTAAAGAGCTAAGTTTTTAGTCAAGCAGTACCAGGAGCGGACCAAGTGAATGTAGTGCCTCGAGTTTTTTAAGAGTTTAGCTGAGAATTGCTGCCATGAAAAATAAAGGTGGCTCTTACTAAGTAAGCAGTGAGGTTCGTGTCCTCTCCTGATGATCCTATGGCCTTGGGTTGATTGGCAGCACACAGAGGCCTTTGTTTGCAGAACAAGCATAGGTAAAACTTATTTCAAAGTTTGCCCTTTGTCCCAAAGGAAACAGCTTTGGTCAAAGGCTTTGATGAACTCCAGAGCTGAGGAGAGAGATTTAAGGACCAAATGTGTCATGCAGAGCAGCAGGAACGCCCCCCTCCCTCAAAATTATATTGCTATTCATGTTTTTCTTGCAGAAGTGTTAAGCAGAGCTACCTATAAAAAATGTTGATCCAAAATCTTTAAAAAAAAAAATCACAAAAAAAAAACAAAAACAAAAAAAAACATCAGATTGCTCAGGGAGTAATTAATAATTTAAAAACAATAGTAATACAAAGAAATTGGAAAGATGTTTTTAAAATGCCAATTTTTTATAGCGTGGCTTAATCTTATAGAGAATATTGAAGACTGTTACTTTTTGCTCTTTTTTTCCCTCTTTTATTTATTTGTGGGATTTCTCTTGCGTGGCTTTTTTTTTTTTTTTAACCATCCTCATATTGTTATCTGAAATTGAACAGGGATTTTGTTTATTTTTTTTTTTATTTTTTTTGTCCTTGCACTAGATAGTTAATGCTGTTTGAAACTTTTTTTGTGGGGGTGGGAGGGAACTAGTAAAAGTGGGGAATTGGGGAATTGGAATAGCACTTTTCCTCATGTGAACTGTAAAAGAAATGTGCGGTTTTGTATTAAAAAAAAAACTAGTTTGTACAAAATACAGTTCTTGTTGCCGGGATCCCCAGATCCTTTTGCAATCTGAAAGCTGTGAAGATCACACCACAGAGAGCTGTCAGAGAGATCTGTTTGTTTGTGCGTGTGGGTATGTAGGCACGTGCATGTATTATTATTTTTTGAACTGTCATTTTTCTTAAACTGCAGCCTTTTTCAATAAACTGTACACCTGGATGGCTCGTCAAATACCTTGCAAAACAGTCAGAGTGAGAATGCTGATTATCTGAGTCCTTGAAGAGAGCAGCTGAGCAAAAGCTTTGCTCCAGCAGAAAGCATCCAAGTTGGTCATAACTGTTACTTAAAACTAAAGTGCCTCTCTTTTATATGTATATATTGTATTTATAGATGGAAGAAAATTGGGTTAGATACAATTTTTAGGGCGTTGAGGATGAGAAAGAGCTCAGATAGATCAGAGGGTGCATTGAAATGAAACGTGAATAAAGACAAAGCCAGCATTATTTTGAATATAAAACGAGCAGAAAAGTGCTGTAGCGTTCAGTCTCCTCGTGAAGACCAGCCCTGCAATCCAATAGGCATTTAAGAATTTGGCACGCTTTCTACCACCATAGAAAGTGTCTTGCTGAAAAGTGAGTACCTTTATTTCCAGCCCCCACTTCCACCCCACCCCCCAGGACTGATTCACATTCCCATTAGGAAGCCTTTTACATGGAGTAGACACAGCTGAGGCAGTGTTTGGATTTTCCAGTGGAGTTATCCAGAAATACACAACAAGCTGGACAATTACTTAGATAGTTCTTTCTGTCATTTTTTCAGCAAGGTTGTTTGTGTGCATCTGTAAGATAGGCACACATTCATTTTGGGAGGATCCCTATCAGCTTACCTTGTTTAATCATCCTACTGTAAATTGGATGGGATTAGTCAGAAGGTGAAAGTGAAAGGCAGTGCAAATTAAAGTGGAAGCCCTTAAAGTTCCCAGCCTTGGCAACTTTAAGATATGTGGACTTCAACTCCTACAGCTGGCGGATGAATTCTGTGAGTCGAAGCCCTTAAATCTTAAAATTAGAAGCCCTTAAAATTAGATTAAAAATAGATTAAAAAAAATACTACTTTAAAGGAACAGCAATTTTGGTTCTGCCTTGAAAACTCTGTAATACTCAATGCTGATCTGTTCAAAGCCAGTCAAAAGAAAGACAATGTTTTATTTGGATCCAGCATAAATCTGGGCTCATTAGTCAAGCACATCACTTGTAGGGTTTTGCCCCTGCCCACTCCACTCCAACCCAAAAACCTTCTTTGGCATTTAGTACATCAAGTATCAAATTGAGACAGCTGACTGATTTGTGTTGTGCTGTCAGAAATATCTTCAAGGGGAAGTTGTTTTCTGTTTTGTAGGTTGGATTACTGGATCTCCCTGGATTTCTCGCAATCTCTACTGCACGGATTACAAAGCAAAGGAAGCAAGGATCCAGTGAAAACCATTCCTTGTGCTTCCAAATTAAACTTGATCTGCAACAAGCCTTATTTGGAAGGCTGCATTTGCAAATTCTTTGTGCTTGTGTGAGAGAGGTTTTTTTTTTTTTTGGTTCTTGTTTGTTTTCTTAAATAAATGTACAGGTTAATCCCATGTGCCATTTGTTGTAAATTACATTTTTTGACTGGTGCTGGTGGAAGTAGCCACTCTATTTTCATTATAATTTTCCTCTTTGCATTGCTCCTGGGTGTGTAATTAAAACAAAATAATGCCAAAAAAGAGAGAGGAAAAAAAAAGTGATAGTTTGTAAACTGAAATATACTAAGTAGATTAGGAGTAGCAAACCATGTAGTGGATCTTAGATACACAGATGTTTTTAGCTAGCAGGAAATGATGTGTATGTTGCAAGACTGTACATTTTTTAAAGAAAAACAACAATATGCAATAAAGAGTATACATAAAATTAAGGATATTCAGTATCATTTATACTTGAGTAAATTTTAAAACAAATTGATGGATTTATGACATTTAACATGCAAACAACACACTTTTTAAATGAAGATTTGATAGCTATATCTTTCCCAAGTGTACTGTTGACCCTCTATCCCAGGGGTGTCAAACTCAAGGCTCGGGTCGGATCCGGCCCACTGGGTGTTTATATCTGGCCCACAGGGTCAGCCTCAAAACAGCAAAGGACTGGCCCATGGTGCCTCTGCCAGCAAAAAGGGAGCATGGGAGGACCACCTGAGCTCCATTTTTGCTGGCAGAGGGTTGCAGGAAGCAGTCGCAGCCAAAAATGGAGCTCGGGAGTCCGTTTTCACTGGCAGAGCCCTCAGGCTACCACTGGCACCTTTGACATGATGTCAAGCTGGCCATGCCCATCCTGGCCACATTCACCCTGACCTCCCCCCCCCCCCAGGTCAAACACAACCCTGATGCAGCCCTCAATAAAATTGAGTTTTGACACTCTTGTTCTATCCCAATAAATACATTTCTGGAAATAGCATTTGGACTTGTCCTGAGAAAAGCACCATTTATTCTGTTATAGAAAAATGCTTTTCAAACCATACATACCTCCCCACCCAAAGCCTTGAATGCTCTTATTGCACAAATCCAGTGTTGCGTTATCATAGAACCAGAAACTCTAAAAAGATATTTCGACATTTATACACTGGCACTGAAATACTATTTAAATATAATTCATATGTCTCTTTAATCTTGGAATGTGCTAGTGTGGAAGTTTTTATGCATTTGTTTCTCCTAGGTCCGTGATGGCAAACCTATGTGACACACAGAGCCATATTTGGTGGCATGCCAGCCGTCAACTCCTGTGCGCATGCACACGTCGGCCACTAATTTTTCATCCTTCCAGAGGGCCAGGGGATGCCATTTTCGCCCTCCTCAGGCTCCAGGAAAGCCTCCAGAGGCTGAGGAGGATGAAAAACGGCCCCAATGACCCAACCAGAAGTTCAGAACTTCTGGTTGGGCCGTTGGGACAGTTTTTCGCCCTCCCCAGCTCTTTAAAAGCTCAGGCCAGCTTAGGCAGAGTTCCCAAAGGCCTCTTTTTCAAGTATTGATCAGGAAACCTCAAAGACAAAACAAAAGTTAGCAATGAGAATATCTAATAGGTTATTATCTACCGCAGTATATAGAAAGGCGATTAGACATAAGAGCATCTCTGGGAAAATACTCTTATTTCTATTTTAGCCTCTTTGGTAGCAGTAGTAGAAAACACGCAAGAAGAACTTTTTTAAAAAAATTCTGTGGGAACTGAATGATGAACTGATAGGGATAGTCTGGTTTGTTTAGTCCAAGGCTGAAAATGACAATGCTCAGCATTGTTGTAAGAACTAAGGTGATGAGGTATGAGATCACTGTCATTTCTCCCCCCCCCCCCCGACAAATTCTTCATGGCACACCACGCAGCAGTGGAGAAAATTGTGCCACCATCGTATGATGATGGTGTCAGCTGTATTGAAAAGTTCTACCAATCTAGAACAAAGCCACTGTTTTGACTTTGGGAACATATAGGGCGCGGGAGGGGGAGACATTTCTCCAAGTATTCCAGATTTAATACACAGTCCTGACACCTTAAAAGACGTGAAATAAATGATTGGAAATTATCCGGGTAACTTTGCTGGATGGGTTGAGCGGTGGACAAATGGAGACTTTATTTATAAAAAATGTATCATCTTTCCCTGATAAGATTATATAGCAATTCAACAATCACCATGCACTAGGACATGGATCTCCAACCTTGGCAACTTTAAGACTTGTGGACTTCAACTCCCAGAATTCGGGGAGTTGAAGTCCACAAATCTTAAAGTTGCCAAGGTTGGAGACCCCTGCATTAGGAAGCTCTGCAGAAGTCGACAGCTGTTTTGATTTGCAAATCATTGACAGGGCGGTTTGAATACCAATAATAATAATAGCAGTCCTGGAACTATGGGCTGCATTGCTATTTTTAGTTATTCAGCCGCTAAGCTGTGTCTGTTTTTTGGTGACCCCCATGGCCCATAGCATGCCAGGGCCCCTGCCCGCCACTGTCTCTTGGAGTTTGCACAAATCATGTTCATTGTATCAGTGGCACTGCCTATCCATCTCATGCTCTGTCATCCCCTTTTTCATTTTGCCTTCAACCTTTCCCAACATCAGGAGTTTTTTTTCCCCAATGAGTCCTCTCTTTTTATTAGGTAGCCAAAGTATTGAAGCTTCAGTTTCAGTATGTGGTTCCAAAGAAAAATCAGGGTTGGTTTCCTTTAGGATTGCTATTGCTACTTATTTATTTTTGTTTTTAGAGCTGAGGTGGCGCAGTGGTTAGAATGCAGTACTGCAGGCTACTTCAGCTGACTGATAGTTGCAGTTCAGCAGTTCAAATCTAACCGGCTCAGATTGACTCAGCCTTCCATTCTTCCGAGGTGGGTAAAATGAGGACCAAGATTGTAGGGGGCAAGATGCTGACTCTGTAAACCGCTTAGAGAGGGCTGTAAAAGCACTATGAAGTGGTAGATAAGTCTAAGTGCTATTGTTATTTAATTTCTCTGGATGTATTGGGAGATCCACAAATGGTTACACCAGGCACAAATGTTTGTCTACTTGCTTGGTTATTTTAACATTTCACTTGAGGCTGACTTTCTATCCACAGGGGATTTGAAGCAGCTAAAAGGAAAAGCAAAGTAAAACGGGAAATAAAATCCATATTTTTTAAAGTATCACATGTATGATTGCAGAAGACCAGCTGAGGAGCTCTTACAAGAGTGAGAGCTGAACACAGCTGTAACTTGGGAGCAAAACCGGAGAACAAGCTTGCATATCATGGGAACGATTTCAGTGTACTCAATCTGCCGCAAGTTGTGGTATCTGCATATTAGCTGCAGACTGATGGGGTGCCAGACTTTATTACAAAGCTAACCTATTTTAGATTTCTTCTTGGCTATTCCTAGCTAGGCACACTGCCTTCTGCAGTCTAGCCTTTCCACCCTGATTTCCTTGGCTTTTGGAAGCATTCCTGCAGTGTTCTTTAATTGCTAGCCTAGAGCGAGCAGGTGTCTGGCTAACTAAGGCTTCATTTGCCTTTTGGGTGTTTCAAAGGCCTTGCCAAAAAAAAAAAGTTCAGTCAACTCAGATGAGTTAACTGGGAGCACCACACCTTTTGGAATGGAAGCTTGAGTGGCATCACCGTGTGTGGTTCTCGAAGCAGTTCTGGCTCTTTTGCAAAGGAGAGGTGTATCTCATTGGGTGGAACCGCTCTTCTAGAAAAGCTTCTATAGAGCAAGTAGATCAGATCTCGGATGTTAATTAAAAGAGAAGAGAAAATGGAAGGAACACCCATTGCTGCCAAACAACATTGCTGGGTTATTTGCCCAGCACTCTGGTGGGGGGAGGTGAAAGAGAGCATGCCAGAGACTTCCCAGTGGAGATCTAGTAGACTAGGACATGGTGAACCTTTATATTTGGATTTAAACCAGTGAAATTATCAAGTGCTTTCTTTGGCCCTCAAAGCTGCAAAAGAAGCTGGAGGGGATTTGAAAGGAGGCTTGCATACAGCTGCTCTCATGCCCATATGTTGTGGCCCACCAGCAGAACTGGCAGCAGATTCAGACAGTGAGGAGGTTGGGGAGGAACATGGGCCAGTCCTGCAGTCTGGGGAAGGCTCTGATGAGGGCTGTGTCAGAGGCAGAGAGAGGGCCAGAGCTGTATGCCACTTATCAGCTGCCTTCAGAGTCAGATATCAGTGAGGCAGATGAACAGCTGGAGCCTGTTTTCATTGTGCGCATGCGCAGAGTTGCCACATGAAGGGAACAGCTAAAAAATAGGGGTTGACTTGGGAGTAAGGCCACAGGTGGATGATGAATGGACCCACCCAGAGGAAATAAAAGAGGAGCAAAAGAGGAGTGGAGTTTGCAGGAGACAGTTAGTTAACTTCATTGGTTCGTGACTCTCTGAGACTCTTTGCCAGGTTCTGAAGATATCGGCTTGGCAGCTCTCCAAACCAGATAAGGTCTGTGACTGCAAATCCTCCCTTGAAAGACTTTGTTGGATGTGAATTGGAAGAATTCACAGTAAATTAATAAAAGGGATTTTTGTCAGGACAAGGAGTTTGTTTCATGTTCTTGGGAAGCCTAGGTCAGAACACCATACTCATATATCCATTGATGGGCATAGATAGCATGTTTTCCTACACTTTGTCTCTCTTTCATAAAGATAACCACAACTGAGCCCAAGATTCCTGTTGCTTTAACAATTCTTAAGTGAATTTTGCCTATTTTACGACCTTCCTTGCCACAGTTGTTAAGTGAATCACTGCAATTGTTAAGTTAGTAGCTGTTGTTAAGTGAATCTGACTTCCTCACTGACTTTGCTTCTCAGAAGGCCATAAAAAGTGATCATATGACCCCAGGACACTGCAACCCATCATAAATATATATCAGGTGCCACCAGTGGTGGGTTTCAAAAATTGTTCGAACCTACTTTGTGGGTGTGGCCTCCTTTGTGGGAGTGGCTTGCTGCCCATGTGACTGGATATGAAGATGCCGACGACACTTGTCAGAACCACCTTAAATTACCTCACACACAGCACTGGCATGCATAAGAATATGATGTAAACTTGTTTTTTAAAAGGCATCTTTGGTTTGCGTTAACTTCAACACATGCAATGTTCTGATTGCACCATAAACGCAGTAGTCATCCTTACCTTTCACAGAGGCACTGAGTTTTATAAATATGAGCACGATAGTGTAGAATAATCATATCCAAGGACCAGTGGTGGGTTTCAAAAAAATTTGGAACCTCTTCTGTAGGTGTGGCCTGCTTTCCGGGTCCACTGGTGGAGCCTCTTCTAACCGGTTCGGTAGATTTGACGAACCGGTTCTACCGAATAGGTGCAAACTGGTAGGAACCCACCTCTGGGTGCCACACGTCTAAATTTTGATTACAAGACCACAAGGTTTGGATGTGGGATTGTTTGCATCTTTGGGTATTCTAATAGGAATTCAGTTTGACATAGTTGAGCTGAAGGAGAATAGGCCAAGGGTGGTATTCAGCAGATTCTGACCGGTTCTGGAGAACCAGTAGCAGAAATTTTGAGTAGTTCAGAGAACTGGTAGATACCACCTCTGACTGACCTCGCCTCCATCTATCCTCTGCCTACCAAGTCCCAGCTGATTGGGAGGGAATGGGGATTTTGCAGTAACTTTCCCCTGGAGTGGGGAGGGAATGGAGATTTTACAGTATCCTTCCCCTGCCACGCCCACCAAGCCAAGCCATGCCCACAGAACCTTTAGTAAAAAAAATTGAGTCCCACCACTGAGATAGACCCTTCAGTCATAACATCATAGCTAGCCAATGAGTCAAGGACATTCCAATGGCTGGGTGACAGGAGAAGTCGCCAAGCAACCCGCTCCCATCTTGGTTTGTTTTGGAAACTTGAGAATCTGAAACTTATATTGGGTGAAAAGCCCAGGAACTTCAATACTGGCTTTCCACCAGTTAGTGCCAATATGGTGTATCTAAATAAATTTTTACTTTGAGAAACGAAATGCCTCGGAGTTCAATTTGTGATAGATGTATTACTTGGAACCTGACAAAGGATGCTTCAACAGTCATAAGTATGAAAAACAGTCATAAGTCACCATCAGTGCCTTTGTAACTTTGAATGAACAAATAGCTGTAAGTTGAGGACTGCCTATAATCAATTACATGTTATTGCTACATATATCTCTTCCATTAGCAGTGGGAATGTAGCAGTATGACTGTGTCCCATCATCAAAGAGATCTGGATCAAGACACTGGGTGGGATCCAGTTGTTTAACTTCCTGCCACTAATGACAGCAGGAACCCAACTAGCACAACAGTTGTGACAGCCAGACATATTTTGTGGCTGAAACTACAGATATTCTATCTATGACATAAGCATTTGGACTTATTGCTGAGAAAACAAAATCCTTGCTTCTTACAGTTTGTTTCTTAATTGGGGGACCTTACAAATCTAATCAATCAATCAACCAACCAATAGATTTTCAATAAACTTTTACAATAAACCATATGACCTAATGTAGCTTTGTTCCTTCTTAGTGTGAGCTCAGATCTATTTAGATCATAGAAATGGCCTCTATGCAAATTTCTGGTTGTGTTTCCAAAACAGTTGGATCAAAATGAAATTTTATTCATCATTCCAAACTGTACTACATTATTTAGAGTCTATCAATATCACTGAATGATGACTTTAGGGTCTGGAATCCTTTTCCCTGATCTCATGTCCCCATACATATTATTTTATCAACTGTATTTGTTCACTCAGACTTATGATTCTGGGTAAATTTATTTTCTTATAACCAATTATGGGTTCCTTTTCCACAAATGCCCTATAAGAATTTAGAAACTCTTAAGATCCTTTTGGTATGCAGAGAAGAAACTGCACATTCATTAAAATCCAGCATCACACTAAATAAAGCATAACTACCTATACTGTCTTTTGAGGGGTATAATTCCTACATATTACCATCAGTTTTCCTAATTTTTTTTCTTCTCTTTACCTACCTACCTACCTATCTATTATCATAATCTTTCATCTATCTATTGATAAACTTTATAAACTTTAGATAATGGCCTCACATTGATTTCAAATGGCTCTACGTTCAAAGACTATCAAGTTCTTAAGAACAAAGAAAAGCTAAAATTATTTTCATTCCTCCCTCCCCCACCCCCCATGGCTGGATTGGCAGAGGCAACTATATGAAAGATCCAACCCACTGTTGCTTTCACTGGGCAAATAATAATGTGATTGGTAACATCTATTATAATTTTTGTTTAGAAAAATCACTACCTACCAATGAGAAAAAGTCCTTTCCATCCATTATTTGCTTTAAATCAACGTTTCTTAACTCTTGTTCTTGAGACACATTGGGATTAAAATATGTAAATTTTCCCAGAAGTCACAACTATTGTAGCCCATATTTTATGAGAATTCTGGGAATTCCCATACATCAGCAAATGCTGAGTTAAGGAAAGCTGTTTTAAGAACAGACATAGGTCATTGCCTTTACTAGCTCATCAGTCTTGCTTTAGTCATACAGAATCCCAAGCAAGCAGAACTTTTTCCTGATTTACTTGGCAACGTATAAGTAAAGCATATGTTCTGTAAGGCACAAGGAACACCAATGTCCCATTGGCAAGTCCAGTTGATGCCTTCCAGATCCCTTGTTAAATTCTGGAAGACTTTCTCTGCTGCCAAGTGTCTCTGAACTGGAGATAAGAAGCAATAAGAAGAGCTTTCTGTGCACATAATCAACATGTTTTGGAAGATACGCCTTGCCTCTCCCATGAGCGCAATTCCTCTCTGCAATAAAGTGGTGGGTTTTTTTCCAAATTTCCACAGGAGTGTTGGATTGGATGCTCCTGGTATCTCCTTTCAACTCTATAACTTTGCAATCTGAGTCTGATTTTATGAACCCGAGAAAAAGGGGCCCAATCATTTTGATTTAAGTGGATTCTTCGAAGCAACAATATTTCATCAGCTCATGAAAAAGTATGAAAAAGAAAGGCTGCTTACATTAACAGAGGGATGCTGTGTGCTTGTACTCACGCAATGTCCCCAAGAACTTCTTTCAAATCCTTTTTAAACCATGCACATTCCCGGTGAGTTCCAAGTGAAAACAATTGCAAAGGCTACACAATTCTGATTGTTTCTAGAAATTCTAAAGGGCAACTCAAAGTTGTCTTTGAGTAGTAAGTCAAGGAAAGCTGCAGATGTTATTGGATCCTCTATAAATACAAATCCAATGTTCACAGTATGTTCGCCCATGTTTGTAGGGCGAGATGCCTAATGTTAGTGTAGGAAGTTAGCATCAACCCCTCTCCTAGAAAAATGAGAGATTTTAGGAAATATTAAAAGGGCAGAATATTTCCCCTAAAAGGGAGGAAGAAACTCAACCCCCACCAGTGGCGGGTTTCAAATTTTTTTAGAAACTCTTCTGTAGGTGTGGCCTGCTTTGTGGGAGTGGCTTGCTGGCCATGTGACTGGGTAGAGTGGCTTGCCTGCCATGTGACTGGGTGGGAGTGGCTTGCCAGCCATGTGACTGGGTGGGCATGGTCAACATTGTAAAATGTGGTGAAACTCACTTAACAACGCTCTTGCTTAGCAACCAAAATGTTGGCTCAGGAACTCTGGCATTGAAGCACACAAGTCTTAAAGCTGTCAAGTTACAAGACCCTTGCACCCCTAACCCTTTCAAAAAAAACCACCAGGGGTTTTCAAACTTGACAGCTTTAAGACTTGTGGACTTCAACTCCCAGAATTCCTCCTCTCACTCTTCATCTTGATGTGCAGATGGGCGGGGGGAGGGAGCTGGAACCGGTTCTAAACGGCACGGTAGATTTGTGGAACCTCTTCTATAGAAGAGGTTAGAACTGGCAGGAACCCTCCCCTGGCCCCCACCCACCCACCTTTGTTAATGGGCCATTAAGGCCTATGTCAGTCTATTCTACATAACAAAGATCTACTTCCTTCAGGCAAAGCCATAGTAGGAATTGCTCAAAGCCCCTTCATTGCAACATCACCCAGCAAGGCTCAACCAAGCCTGGGACACAGACAACCTACAATGTTACCCCTGCATGGCCCCATGGGAGTCTGACAACCAATCAGAACACTAGTTCAAATTCAAAGCCCAACAGAGGGCATAAAACCTAGGCACTCTCAGCATCTCTTCCCTTTTTTCTTTTGCCCAGGATCTCAAACCATGTGGTCCTGTCCATCATTAAACCATTGTAGAAAGTTTTTTTTTTAAAAAAAAACTCCTAGAAAAATGAAATATCCCGGGAAATATTGAAAAGGCAGAATATTATATTTCCCTGGATAAGAAATGGAGAAACATGTTTTTAGGCAGGAAATAGACTCACTCTTCATAGCCCCCACCTTTGTCAATGGGCCATTAAAAAGCCTGAACCAATCTATTCTACATAACAAAGACCTCTCCCCTTCAGCTCCAAGGTGATGGGATTAAGGCATGATAGTATTTGCCCTTTACCCATCTCACCACAGGGCACCTGGAAAGAAGCAATGCTCAACCAAACTTGGACTCAAAATACAGCCTACAGAGTTGCCCTGTATGGCCCCATGGGAGTCTGACAACCAATCAGAATACAAGCTCAGGTTCAAAGCCCAGAGAGGGCATAAAACCAGGTACTTTCAGCATCTCTGCCTCTTTTCTTCTTCACCCAACAGCTTGAAGCATGCAATCACCTTTTTCCCCAGGACCTCAAGCCACGTGGTCCTGTCCACCATTAAAACCATCTTTCCAAGCAGCCTCCGTGTCTCCAGTGTCTTTTCCCCCACTTGGAACTGAACCAAGAAGGACATTTCTTCCAACACTAGCTTGACCGGATAGATGTGCAGTGCAAACAATATGTAGTGTATGAAGCCAGTGACTTTATCCTACTCCCCTGATTAAAGACCAAGGGGCCAGGAGTGGAACTGTCAGAGTGAAACCTGGTACATCTCATCTCAAGAGTGAAGAAAAGGCTGATATGGCCGTGGACACCCTCAAGACCTGGGATCAGATCTTCTTTCTGGCTTGCTTACAGAACAGCTGCCAACTCTCTGTTTGTAAATTTAACCTAGGAGCCCTGCTTAATGTATCCCTGGGGCTTTTCACATGAGTTCTTGAGGTTTTCCTTTCAGCCCATGCTGAGGAGAAAGGTGTATGTAAAAAATGAGCTGATTTCCTCCATAACTTCCTTTACTTTCTCAGGAGAATCCTCTGGGCTGGCTGAAGGAAGACTTGGAAGATTGTGTGCCCCAATGGAGAGAGGAAAATTAATTGAAACAAGGTTATACAGGCTTGGTTTATACCACTTCTATTTAAAAACAAAACAAAACACAGCACTGCCATCTACTGGAGAATGCAACAATCTCTCAGCCCTGTTGATCTTTTGGAAAATATAGGTAGTCCTTGAGTTTACGACAATAATTGAGCCTAAAATTTATGTTGTTAAGTGAGAAATTTGTTAAGTGCTCCATTTTATGACTTTTCTCACCACGTTTAGTTAAGTGAATCACTGCAGTCGTTAAATTAGTAACACCGTTGGGAAGAGAATCCGGCTTCCCCACTGAGTTTGCTTGTCAGCTGACTCCGGACACACTGCGACAGTCATAAATATTAACCACTTGTCAGGCATCCGAATATAAATCACATGACCACGGGGATGCTGCTATGGTTATAGGTGTGAAATAGCCGTAAGTCACTTATTTTTCAGTGCTGTTGTAACTTCGGTCACTAAACAAACTGTTGTAAGTGGAGAACTACCTGTAGTTCATTTGGGCCTTTTAATAATCAATTATCTATACTAATAACAACACTCATCAATAGGGTTGATGCAGGGGTGGGATTGAAAATTTTTAGCAAATGGCTCTCTCCCGGTTGCTGTGTGGGCGTGGCCATGGGTTAGTCGGCTTCCTGCACCATGGTGGGGAGGGATGTTTTTACCTTCCCCGGGCTCCAGAGGCTTTCCTCAAGCCTCCGGCGAGAGCAAAAACAGCCTCCTCCAGGCTCCGGAGGCCCAAAACAGATGTGTTTCCGGACATCCGGTACTTTCAGTAGGCCCGTTTTTCACCCTCCCAGAGACTCTGCACAGGCCCTGCACTTACCTTACATCCAAAAGTCTGCATGGAAACTCCTGGGAGAGGTGGGGTGGGGAAGGTGGAGTCAGCTAATCCTTGCAACTACCAGTTCCGCGAACCAGATTAAAATTAATATCCGATTCACTCGAACCAGTCTGAACCCGCTGAATCCCACCCCTGGGTTGATTCAAGTGTCTTTGCCCTCCTGGTGTTTACAACCCAGCATTTGATGAAGTAACAAAAGAGGAAACAACAATTGAGTGCATGACAATGAAATGTCACTAATCTTATTGCTGTAGCAGGCAGCAATTCAACATGTATGTCTCCCTGGAAATAGATGCTGTAACATTCACTGGAACATTTTCCCAGAAGAGCAATGAAGCCTTGGCTCTTCACCCAGGCCTTTTGGAAAGGAGAGATCCCTTGATATAATCTGGCCTGTCACACTTGCCACTTTTTATTGATTTTCATTGTAATTTCTTTGATTGTTGTCAGATGCCCAGAGTCAGTGAGAGTCGGATGGCATACATATTTATAAATTGCTAAGTTATTATTATCTCTTCACAACAATCTGAAGTCCCCCTGCCAGTTCTTTAGCTGGTGATTGGCTTTCATACCCATCAAGTTCTTCCCCAAAACCTAGGACATCATAAGGTGCCGGCTATTATGTCTATGGAGATTCTCAGTCATCCAGGTCATGGTTGTCCCAAAGGTGCTTTTTTTTTCAAGAGGCAACTGGACTTTCTGGTTTTACTTTGAAGATGTTTCGCTTCTCATCCAAGAAGCTTCTTCAGCTCTGACTGGATTTATTCCATTCCCCACCACCATCCAGTTAGATCTGAAGAAGCTTCTTAGAGGGAAGCAAAACATTTCCAAAGAAAAACCAGAAAGTCCAATTGCCTCTTGAAAAAGCACCTTTGGGAAGATATGCTATTATGATTTGTCACAGTCAGCCAAATATTCACAGTGGATTTAGCATTTTTATCCATCTATTGAGTCCTTCCCAAGGACCTGGGATAAGCAGATGTGGATGTTTGATAGTATTATCGCATAATCAATGTAGTGAATCTCTAAAGTATATGAAGGATGATTAAAATTCTGCTTGTAATAGGTTGCTGTCCCTCACACACCCTCAAGCCAAACATTTGCAGTGAATAATGGAATAGAACAATGGAAGGACTAGGGCTCTCTTCTCTCGTGGCACGACAAAACCGCACCCGTCAAAATAGCAGTGATAAAATCGCGTCGCTAAAGCTGCGACGTCATCACCACGCGTCATCACCGCCACGACAACAGCGCGGCAACAGAAGGGCGCTTTAAAATGGCGCCGCGGCAGAAAGCCGATTTCAATTAAGGTAAGGATTAGGATTAGATTTAGGGGTTTGTTTTAGGGTTTGTTTTAGGGTTAGGGTTAGGGTTAGGTTTAGGGTACTGAGTGTTTGGGAATGCGTGGATTTGCCCTCCGGGATCATCGCGGTAGGGTCGCGTTTTTCCTTAGCGCTTCGAACGGCGCGAATTAGTCTTCGCGCTTATGTCTCCGCGGATAAGGGCTTCGCGGATTTGTGGTGGAACCCTCTTCTCTTTCCTTCCCAATTCTTTCCATTCAAGGAACTTATGGCATCTCTCAAGACACATTTATATAAAAGGTAAGCACTTGAGTAAAAATGATGTAGCTTATGGTCTCAATCGCCATGCAACATGTATCCCAAATAATTGCTGCAACCATTTTATGCCTCAAATTCCTTCAGATATGTTGGATTCTGTCTAGCCCATCTAAAGAATCTTGTGGATTAGTCTTGTGTGGAAAATGTGCATCCTGTTCCTGCTGAAGGAAGGGAAAAGAAAAGCCTTCGTTGATTAATGTGAAAGGTTGCAGCAGGAAAATGAGAAGGATAGTAAGAGATTCAAAGTGTTTGTTGAGCAAGATCAATTCACAGCTTCTTTCTCTCATTCCTCATCCACCATTATCAAAATAATGGTTGTTTGAACCCAGTGACGTGCAGTCAGGGGAGGTAGGGGAGGCAGAGCCTTACCACTGTCATCATGAAAAGAAAAAAAATGTAAAAGGAAAAAGGCAAGAGCTAATATTCACAAAACCTGTAGCTACATATTTCAGCTTATCCATGTTGGCCCCCTTTTGAGAACAATTACATTGGCAATAAAATCTTCCCACAACATCCAGACATTATATTTAAAACTGCAACACTAAGTTGCAGTTAGTGCCACAACTGCCATTGTGTGCATATGCTGTCAAACTGAACACGAATTGTAGAAAAGATGCATTTTTCCACATTTTAATTCAATTTGATGGAGGATTTACTTTTGAAATTTCTTTGTTAAAGGACAAGCCAGCACCCTGGTTACTGGCATAAGAGGAGTTTGGTGTGGTGAAGGGTATATGTGAATAGCCTGTCTTTCATTTTACAATTATCCATCAAAGGTTTGCAGCAGGGGTGAAAATCAGCAGGTTCTGACAGGTTCTGGAGAACCGGTAGCAGAAATTTTGAGTAGTTTGGAAAACCGGCAAATACCACCTCTGGCTGGCCCCAGAATGAGGAGGGAATGGGGATTTTGCAGTATCCTTCCCCTGCCACGCCCACCAAGCCATGCCCACAGAACCAGTAGTAAAAAAAAATTGAATTTTACCACTGGTTTGCAAGCCTCCCTTACTTCTAATGTAACCCAAAATAACTCCTCCCAGTCTTTCAGATCAAGAACGTCAGGCAGCCATGGAAACTGAAGAACGTGGCAGAAAGATGTGTAACAGAAAATACCAAAACTAAGCTATTTTTCTTGAATGAAGTTCAAATACATTTCAAGGAAAAACCCAAAATAGGACTCTCAAGCAATAAGGTATAGGAAAACCTCAGTGTCACATTAAGCCTTGTTTCAGTGGTTTTCTTTTTCCAAACAATCTAGTTAGAAAAATCGATTTCCAGACAAACTACCCAACAAAAGACAAGGCTCTTAACACAGTGGGAAAAGCAGTGTTCTATGCACAACTGATCAAATACAAGCCATTTGCAGATTTATTTGTACATTGGGTTCTACAGCCACTCAAAGTCTGTCTCCAATGTTGCAGACATAGAATCTTTTCCGTGCATTTGGCAAGCCACCTTTTTAAGCAGCTGTCTAATTTATCTCAATGGAAGAAGCAGATTGGTGAACCATATGCTGAACTGTGGAGCTCTCTTCAACACCGTTCCACAAATGTGTCAAAATGTGCAAGATCCTTTTGCTCAATAAGTAGGCAGAGGTTTTTTTTTTCCTGATCAGTGTTTATTTTATGGCATTTACTGTAATTCATAAAAAATAGGCAGCTATAGATAGTCCTCGACCTACAACCACAATTTTGCCCAAAATTTCTGATGCTAAGCAAAAGAGTTATTAAGTGAGTTTTGACTTTTTTTTTATTGCCACATTTGTTAAGTGAAGCACTGCAGTTGTTAAGTTAGTAACAAGGTTGCGAAGTGAATCTGGCTTCCCCATTGACTTTGGTTGTCAGGAGGTTGTAAAAAGTGGTCTCATCACACACACACACATACACACACACACACACACACACACACACAAACATACTGGGATACTGCAATCATCATAAATAAGTACCAGTTGCTAAGCATCCAAATTTCGATCATGTAACCATGGAGATGCGGGAACCTTTTTAAGTGTGAAAAATGGTCAAAAGTCACTTTTTTCAGCGCAGTGGTAAACTTCAAACAAATGGTTGTAAGTCACAGACTACCTGTATCTATAGGCTGTAGCTTGCTCAGATCAGCCTAGTCAAGCTTCATCAAGTACAGTGCAAATGAAGTGGGATAAAAGATGAAGACAGTTTAGAAGAATAATACTCATAATCATGTCCATCCATTCAATGAAGTTCTCATTATAATGAACACTGTGTTATGTAAAACTAAGGCTAAAAAATGCTTCTGTGGAAAAATCCATGGTTCACTCCAAACTAATTGCAGTGCAGTAAATCCAAAAATGTTGCAAATAGGAATTTGAATTCTTAAAAATCATAGCATTACAGGCCTAGATGTACTCTTAGAGGTTAGTCCAACATTCATTCATTCATTCATTCATTCATTCATTCATTCATTCATTCATTCATTCATTCATTCATTCATTCTGATTTAGATGACACCAGATTACAACTGACTCTGACTTGATATTAGCCAGTACAAGAGTTCAAAGAAAATACTCTAAAAATGGCATCATCCACCTAAGCAATTTTCAGGTACCATTGATTTCAATGAGAATTAATACTCATATGGATTTTGAGAAAACAGGCATAGAATTGTGCTGCAAATGTCTCCATTGAAATCTCTGGAAGCTTAATCAGTGGGTTCAAATTTTTGCTGGATATTGTTATATTTATTTTCAACTACACAAAATATTTTATGAAGGTACATTAGCAATAAATTGTCAAAAAAAGCATACTACAAATGGGTAAATTTTAGAAGTGCATTTTTTCTGTGATATTTCATTACTACGAAAATGCTACTTCATCATCAACAGACCAGCTTACTCAACGGTGTTTGTGACAGCAGGCTTAATGATGAGTAATATTTTCTTTCACATACCTAGTCTAGTACTGTGATCTTACAATGCTCATCTTTCCCAAGTGATTCACCTCTTTTTTTGTTATTCTGCGAATGAGACATCTCTAATCTCTCCAGAATGTCCATTCTTGATTTATCCTTTAGCTCAGTGCTAGTTGGCTAGTTCCCACATATTATGTTTACCCCACATATTAAGCCCTGATTTTTTCAATCCAGTTTTGTAGTTCACACAACACACTAGTTTAACATGTGCTTGGCTAGTGTGCAAGTCAGTAGTCTTATGGATACAGCCATATAGCATTGTTAAATCATCACCTAGTAAATGTTACCCATTTTATTTCATGCTTTGCCTATAGCTTTTAACTCTTGTTCTCAAGGAGACCATACATAGCAGAAATCAAATTGCCATAATAAGCCATTAAAAAGCAGAAGTTTTTCAGAAGACCAGGAGTTAATTTGATCCCTTTGCTTCACATGCCCATTTTCCAAGATCTATTATTCTCCCCATCAAGTAACATACATTTGATTAATATAGGTTTTGTCACCAAATTAATTCCAATTCATGTAGCCATTTTGATTCACAGGGAAGTATCAACATTGCCTGATTTTTGTGTCAAGCCCACTTCAGATGCTGAACCAGGTTGCGCATCGCGGCAGAAAAGTACTGCTGGGTTCCTAAAAGCCCACATAGCCACTTCTCTACCAGTGCCTGGACTGGAGCAGGTTAGATTATTCCTTACATTGCCCCCACTGCCATGCCCATAGCTGGCATAGCGTGCTGCCCGGTTCTTGCTCTCCAGCCGATGACTCTGAGCAGCTGCCAAATAGGCAGCCACAGGTTTTTGAGCCCGATAGCCTCCTTCCCGATTGCGTCCAAGAAGAAGAGAAATGTTAGGGTTGCGGGTGGCATAGATGAGGGGGTTGATGGCACCATTGGCCCAGGCCATCCAGCTTGCCACAGTGTCTATGGCTGGGGAAAAGGAGAAGTGTCCCGTGGCAGCAGCCAAGCCTAATATGCAATAAGGGCCCCAGCAGCAGATGATGGAGACGATCATAATCAGAACGGTGGTGGCCGTGCGCATCTCACCATAGAAACGCAGGAGGTGCCCGTAAGTGGTGAGTGGGCGCACCCTGCTCTCGGTCAGTCGCACCGCCCGGCAGATGTTGTAGTGGCAGAAGCACATGAGGGCAAAGGGCAGCAGATAACAGAGGACAATCAAAGTGGCACTATAAGGGGGACCCAAATGGGAAGAGCCCCAAGGCAACACATACATGCAATGGTAGGAAGCAGCGGGGCCTGGCCCAACAGGCTGCTCCTCCTCTTCCTCCTCCTCCTGGGCCAGCAGGTACCAAGGCCCTGAGAAGCCCAGAGCGGCCAACCACACAGCAACCAGGAGCTGCGTGGCTCTCCGGCGGCCCATTTTATGCAGCGGCTGGCGTACGATAGCACAGTAGCGGTCAAAGGAGAGTAGGGCCATGGTCAGGGTGGCAGCGATGCCCAAGCCAGCGTGGAGGGTGGCGCTGGCCAAGCAGAGGCGGCGCCCGAAGATCCAGCTCCCGTGTGGGCGCCCATTGAGAAGGCCGACGAAGGCCAAGGGCAGGCACAGAAGGGTGTCCAGCAGTTCGGCGAGCGACAGCGACAGCACGAAAGCGTTGGTGACTGTCCGGAGCTGCCGGTGCCGGGCGATGATGACCACCACGGCGCCGTTGCCCAGCGTAGAAAGCGCGAAGATGGTGAGAAGCAACAGGCCCTGCGAGATCAGCGCCGCCCCCAACCAGCCCCACCGCGCCTCCTCCACGAGGTCCGAAGGCGCCGTTCCCTGCCCGCTCCCCGCGCTTCCATTGCCGGGTGCGGCAGAAGCGTTGCTCACCGAGGTCACCTCCTCCATGGGCAGCTGGCGCAGGAAGGCGCATCCCCAGCCCGAGCAAGGCGAGAACCAAGGGGGAACGGTGGGAAGCAACAGCCGCCTCAGGCGCCCGGGATGAGCGGCGTGTTGGGTTTCGGCGCGGTTAGGTGGCTCCGGCCCCGTTGAGCCCTGGAAGGCTGCGCTCCCGCTGCATTTGGGGGACGGAGAAGTGGCGTCTGCGAAGCAGCTGGGAAAAGCGCCTCGCGGACCACGCTTCGGCCCTACACACGTCTCGCGGCAACCTGGAAGGCAAGCGGAACTCTACGGGGATGTTTTGGGTCGCTGCCTGATTTTCCTTCACCCGGGGATGCGCGCTCCTTCCCGGGCAGACTGAGGCGGGGAGGGGTGGAACCGGCGGCAGCGTTTGGGGATGCTTAGCTTTCGCTGATTCCTTTGCCGAGCTGCTCAGCCAACCCGGACTCGGCGGGCGCCGTATGGAAACCAGCCGTTTGGTGCGCTGAATTGGCTGGCTCCTCTTCGGAGCAAGAGACGTTCAGGGCCGCTGACGTTTCTACAGATGGTTGCCCGGGGAAACCATGTTATTCCCATCCGACGGCTGCTCAGGGCAGAAAGCACCGCTGCAGTTCCCACCCCCCCACTTTGCATCTTTCCCACTTCATCCCGAGGTCTGACTGGCGACCTGGCAGGGCTGCTTTAAATGTTTTACAATCCACCAGTCAAAAAAGTCATTGACACCATCTCTGCTGACCCCAACAGTTGGCAAAATTATGGCAAAATTACTTATTCCCACCATATTAGCCCAGTTAAGTTTGTCAGAACATGAACAAGGATCTTTTGGAACAGAAGTACCAACCCCTTCTTGTTGGAGTGACTGAACAAATGCAGAGAAAACAGGATTTCAGTCTTCTAACTTTGCAGGATCTGAAACTGTGGGTCTCTGCATTATGTTTCTCAATGACCATTTTTTAAAAATCATGGGGGAAAACCACAGAATCACATCTCAAATTCTCCTTGGTTGGGTTTCCTCATCCACTACATTGTAGCAGTGGAGTGGTCCATCCTCCTATCATCCTTGCCTAATCTGATACTCTCTGGTTCAGGCAGAGAGATTCTGGCTCTCCAGATGAATTACAACCTCCCAGGAACTCAGCGAGGATGGCCAACACGGAGAAGTGTGGAAATAGATGTTCAGCCACATTTGGGGTAAGGCAGGTTCCCTACTTCCATTGCAATGCATGGCAGAGCTCTTAGCAGGAGTTGCAGATTTTTAAGGTATAAATGGGTGGGTTAGCAGCAGTATGGACTTAAAATGTAACAAAAATGATCTTTTTATTTGCATTTCATTTAATAAATCCATGTGCTGGCCATCAGTCTTAACAGTATACTCAGTTATAGATTTTAAAAACTTGTTTCATAAACAACTGGGGGGGGGAAACAAAATTTAATTTTGCAGTTATTCAGCATTGAATCAGTGAACTTAATGAGATAATCCCAATAAAGGCCTTTAAGATTTTCATTTTTTTTTAAAAGTAACCTTTTGTAATTGATATCCATGCTGCATTCAAATAGATATCCTTCCCCCTACATACACACAAAGTCTAGCAAGAAAATTCCCACATTTCAAAAAAAGAAGTTATTCTCTGAAATCTTTGAATAACTTCTTTGTAAGTTGTTATTAAACACCTAACTACTAATGCAATTCTAATTTATTGTTACTTACAGCATTTTGCTGTCACAAGTTTATTAACAATCATCATAAATTATTCTAATTTCCTACTGCATTTGTCCCCTAAAAGTCTTTTCTGATGCCAAGAAAAAATATTTATGACTTACTACCCTGCCATCATGTTCCTATTGGCCAAGAAAAGATTTTATAATAGATAACTAAACAAAGATGCATCTTTTTCATCAGAGTTATTAAGGAAGCAATTACTTGAGAAAGAAACCGTATTTCAATGGATCATTTTCTTCAAGAGTGAAAGTTGATGTTCCGGTATAAAAAGATTCTCCTGAGACTTCTACTATAACAGCATTGTGTTCACCACATTTTGTTTCCTGGATTGGAAAAACAAGCGCTTTAGGTTAAAAAAATAAGCCTGCTCATTAATTCAGTAATAGTCTATAGGTTTTTGCAAATAGCAAATATGTGAGGAGACCTATATACCCAGAATGAAATATTAAGTAATAATTAAAAATGTCTTTTCAACACTGGACAATCCCCAATATTATGCAACCAGAAATTAAACTCATGCCATAATATTTTTCCTTCACTGCCTATTGCTTCCTATTCTCTGAATGTTAAAAATTGCATTGGGCTGCAGCTGGAAAAAATCCAAGTTGGGATTCTTGCATTGTTCCTACAAAACTATTCCTCTTAATACTAGATCCTGCTGCAACCCATGGCAAATTTTTCGGAATGCTTCGTAGGCCTTTCCTTCATCTTCAGGAAAGGCTGCCCAGAACGGATGGGGGTTCAGAGAAAGACAAAGTTCTGTTTTGCAAGTGGCTCTCAACTCCCACAACTCTGAGGAAGAATCGACTCAATTTAATCCCAACTGAGGTAGATTTTGAATTCACTTTAATGGTACCAGGAAAAGCAACCCTTTCAGTCAGCTAATTCCATATTTCTTTTTTAAAAAATAACCTGTACAAACTACTCTCCCCCCCCACCCAAATAAATAAATAAATAAAAGTTTGGTATTTGCCTTTATTGCTTTTCCAGTGAACAAGGAACCAGTTGAACTGCTTCTGAAGGTCCTGGTCTGGTTCAGTTGAATGAATCCTTTATGGTATTGTAAGGCAATGCGAGCAGTCACACCTGATCCTGTAGGACTTCGATCAACCTATTTTAGAAATATATGACCTATTGTATTTTTGTTCATTGTTTTATTATGCAAATCAACAATTATATTCCTATCTATGCCTATTCACTCATCTTTACAGGTATTCATATCTATACTGTCTACTTTCCCTTTGGAGTTCATCATTCCAATTAAAATATGCTGGGAATAATTATGTTTAGGATTAAAACATCCTAGAATAAGGCTGACTGGGTAAGAATACAGTGACAGGCAATCTCCTGTAAATAAACAGAGCAAATTTCTCTCCCTCTAGTACTGAAGTTGTTATCTAGGTGGGTAATGAAATGTCTGCACGATAACAATAATCCCCCCCTAAAATAATATTGACTTCATCTTATTATTCAGTACTAATATGGAGAGTGTTTGTGCCCATACAATTGGAATTCTATCTTTATAAAGTCTGTGCAGAAGGGAGATAACACTGACACTGTAGATATTGAAGTTCAATACCAACCATCATGCTGGGTGGGTTTTACAAGTTGTAGTTCAGTATTTAAAGCTGGGGAATCATACTCAAAGGGGGGGGGGACTTGACCAACTGACTTGTTGTCTTAGCCTCACATCTTGAGCTGAGAGAGTACCCGGCCAATGTCAATTTAGCCTTCTAGTGTCTAGCCTGGTGCCTTAACTAATAGACCAAACAGGCTCTGGCAATACTTGACTAATTAAAACCAAATTTGCCATTCTTCTTTAATGACAGTGCCAATACCAGTTTTATTTCTTGGCAGAATAGAAAACTCGAGCATAGAATTGTTGGGAGATAAATTCTTATGATTAGGTTCAACCACATTACTGTTCAGCCACAATCAAATTACATACTGTATTGATTTTATTCTAGGACAAATAAAATTTTTAATGTATAAAAGCAGACATTCAAGTCTGGCTCTCCTGCCTTTCACATTGCAGATACATATTCCCCATCTCTAGCAAAAGTCATGATGGGTACTTATATCTCCCCCCCCCTTGCTATTCTAGGACTCTGGTGGATAGGGATCCAGTTGAGGGCTACTCAATTAAGGGCTACTTTTTGTGATCTTAGGATAAAGCTCAGAGTCTTTCCTCATGCATGCTTTATTACCTGTGCATCTGCAAATATACATATATTACTTGTAGGTTCATCACTAAATTCATCTTTGCCATCTGTCAGTATAGTTCCATAAATGAAAGCCATATCTTCAATAAGAGGATGGTGAACTTTGAACTAGAAGAAACAAAATGTTTTAGAGACATTTGTTAAATGTAACAGAGAAAGGATCTAACTCTAACTGCTTAATTAGACCTTCACATAGTATCAATGTCCCTACTCAGGAAAGATTTGAGTACGTCACTGAAATTTCTTCCATGAAAAACTAGTTGGAAATATTGTGAGCAAGGTTTTGTATTTGTATTAAAAAAAGAAATCAGATATCAGAATATTAATATAGCAACCTTCTAGTCAAAGTCTGGAAGAGGAATTATAACTGAATATACCATAGTTCAGCTTTTGTTGGAACTATGGAATTTTTAAATTTTGATCTATTATTCTATATAAGAAGAGCTCTGAAAGATTAAATACAAAGCCATCAAGTCAAGGGTGACTGATCAATAGATTTAAAAAATCAAAGAACTGTAGCTACTGTACCAATAGCAATCTTCTAACATTCCCCAAGAGTTAGTAGTTAAATAAGCTTATGATTCAGGCATCTAATTCCCCAATTTACATTTGTTCCTATTTCCCCCACTGTAATCATTCAAAATGGCCAGAGTACAGGATATATTATTATTCTGGAAAAAGTATTTCTCATCTGCTGCCAGTATTTTGAAAAAGTTAATTACATTTTTCTTTCATTTCAAATAACAACTCACTGATTTACAAAATGATGCATTTAGCTAGAAAATACAATACAAAGCCATGTCAAATGTACCTGAGCCTTTACAGCTTCTGTTACTGCAGATGCTGCGGCTACAAGATCCCTAATTTTTGAGGAGCATACATCAAGGCCTAATTGTTCAGCACTGAGAAATGCATAGAAAGCACCCCCATAGCCAACATCAAGGACGACTTTTCCATAGCCAGGAACATCAATGGTTATATCTGATAATCAAGTAAGAAAAAAAAAGAAGGGAAGGAAGAGAGAAGAGATAAAGGCTATTTAAATATCATCAGTGTTATTATTTTTACATTTATTTTGTTCAATAGTTTATTTTTAAGGCAACCACCCCCAAAAAAGGACATTAAAAATCTATAATCTAGATTCCCATCTTTCCTTACAACTAACATATGAAGATTCCCCAAATATAGTGATATTTCCTTCTTGTGTCTTTGTCATTTTTTTCCAGTTTCAATCTTATTAGTGCCATTATTAAACCTTATTTTTAGAGGAAATTACATTGGTGAAAGGATACTATATACTACTTCTAAATTATTACTGAGGTACAAGGTATTTCATCTTCACAGAGAACTTCAAGAGCAGAAAGTAAATAAAAATTACCGTGGTGATTATAGGAACTATAATCAAATGGCATAACTATAATCACAATGACACAACATATATGGGAGTAACTGTGAGTGATTTGATTAATACAGGGATCTACATGCATTTGAAAAACAAAACGTACAGGTTCACTAAGGTAATCATGAGAAGCAGTGTAGTACAGAGAAGCATTCCTTCCATGAATCAAAGTTAAAGCCTAAGGAATAGCAGAAAAGAGGTTAATTACAGTAGATTTACATTATCAATCACAAAAAACATGCAAGTCAGAAAGCAAGCTTTCAATTTTCCAATTGAGCTACACCATTTTATATCAGTTAAAATTTATATCTGTGACCAAATAATAATTTGATTTATTATTAATGATGCCAATATTTGAAATAAGATTCCTTACTGTACTCTCAGTATTTAGCTCCTATGGTCCTTTAGGGAGGAGTGTGAGAGCTATGTATAAGAATAACTTATAGAGGCATTTATACCTGTTTCTTAAACCATTTTCTCTCAGGACTTTTATAAATAATGGAGGACCCCCAAAAGACTTTTGTTAGTATGTGTTACATTTATTGATATTTATCTTTAAAAAAATTAAAGCTGACATATCTGATACTATCATATTGTATTATTTTTCAACAAATGATGGCAAACAATTTTAACCACAGATCCCCAAGAGGATCTTGGGGGAAACTTCTGAGGTCCTAGGAGGACCACAATTTTAGAAACACTGAATAAAAACCAAGAAACTGAAGTTGACAAATTAGCTCCGTTCTAGTAATGGCAATATATACAGCTAGTAAATTGGGAAAGATTACTAACATTTGGAACAATCAAGTTCTTTCTCTAGCCATTTTAAACACTACAGATTTTAAACACCACCTTCTTTCCATTTGAATTTAATGCTTATTTTCTTCATAAAAAGGAAAAACAGTGGATATCTGTTGGCGGCCTTGACTAAGATAGCAAACCCAAACTCAAATCCTGGTCATTTCCCAGATAAAATGTTGTAACACATTCTAGATGGGGCTGCCCTTGAAAAGCATCCAAAATCTGCAGCTAGTACAAAATGTGATGGTGCAGGAAGTTATGTGTACTTCAAGATCAGTGTACATTGCACCTCAGTTTTGCAAACTGCATTAGTTGCCAATTTGCTTCTGGTTGCCAGACGCTGGTTATTACCTATAAAGCCTGTTACATCTATCTGTCCCCATCAGAAGGGGCATGTTGCAAGCTGTGGTGAAATTTTTTTTTTACTTCCAGTGGGTGTGGCAGGGGAAGGATACTGCAAAATCCCCATTCCCTCCTCATTCTGGAGTCAGCCAGAGGTGGTATTTATCGGTTCTCCGAACTACTCAAAATTTCCACTACCGGTTCTCCAGAACCTGTCAGAATCTGCTGGATTTCACCCCTGGTTAGAGGCTGCATCTTCCATTCAACAGAACCCAGGAGAGCCTTTTCTGTTGTCCTGCCTTCTGGAACTGTATCCCCCACAAAGTTGCATTGGTCCCAGTCTTGTTGATCTTTGGAAGCCTGAAAAGCATCCCAGGGACACAGGAAGCTTGCAAGATGGTTGCATTGTATTGCTAAACTGTAAACCGACACTTTCCTAGGATTTTATATTTTAATTTATACCAATGTATCATCCCACACTCCAGCTACAGATATTTGCCACTATTGCAAGTGTATCTTTGTCGTTTTAAGTTGTGAGCTGCCTAGAGTCATGTGAGATGAGCAGCTATATAATCTTAAATACATCATGCCCTTAAAATGTCAATTAACAGTAAAAACTTTCTGGTTTTTCTTTGAAGAGGTTTCACTTCTTATCCAAGAAGCTGCTTCAGAGCTGAAGAAGCTTCTTGGATAAGGACGCAAAATGTCTTCAAAGAAAAAAAGAGACAGTGCAGTTGCCTCTTGAAAAAGCACCTTTGGGACAACCATGACCTGGATGACCAAGAAACTCCATAGACATTTAAGGGAAAAAATCGACGTCTCTCAGGCATCTTCCACAGCCGTGGACTCCAACTCCCAGGAATCCCCGAGCCAACTCGGCTATGGGCAAGAATGCTGGGAGCAGAAGTCCATGATGCCTTAAGTGGGGAGACGGTCCAAGAGCGGGTCAGAGTAGCGCCACCGTATCCCTACCGGTAGCCGCGGCGAAGGCAGGCACGCTGTGGAAACGGACGCGGCTTCCACTGCGCTGCCCGTCCCAGGACGCAAAAGCCTTGACCGGCCCGCAGGGGCAGTGAATGGTGACGGCGGTCTCGCCGGGGGGAGGCGAGGGCTGGCAGAGGCCGTAGTCGAGGGCGAAGCGGCCCAGGCAAAGGACGGCGTGGCCGCACATGGAGCTCGCGCCCTCGTTGTGCATGAAGAGGGCTCCCAGGGCGGCTTCGGGCAGCTCGCTGGGCACCACCAGGGCGCCGTACATGTCGCGGTGTCCGCGGGGTTCATGCATCAACAGTCGCCTCACAGCGTCCAGCTCCGGGGACTCCAGCAAGCGACGCCGGCGACTCAGGAGAGGCCCCTCAGGCCCGGGCTCCAGCAGTCCCAAACCGCCAGGCACCACCACCCGGAGCGGCTCCCCTCCCGCGTGCATCTCCACCGTACGGATGGCCGGGCTGTCTAGCGCGCGCGGGGGCAGCCAACCACCGCGATCGCCCGCGGACATTTTCAACGGCTTTTCTTCGGTTCAGGCCAGCGCCGCTCCCCTCCCCGAGGCCCGCCCGCTAAACGCGTCACGAATGGGGCGGCCGTCATCGGAATGAGAATTTTTATTTTCAATCAATCAGAATAGAGCTGGAAAGGATCTTAGAGGTCTTCCAGTCCAGCCCCCAGCTCAAGCAGGAGGCTATTAGTATTTCATATAAATGACTGTCCAAGGAAAGGCAAAGCCTCTGCGCAGTTGCAGAGTTGATTTCCACGCATCTTAAGGTTGTTGAGATCCAAGATTATAAATCTCCCTTTCCAACACCAAAAACGACTGTAACAATTTTTGCTCAGCCCTAGCCTCTGTCAGGCCATAGTTCTTTATATAGTTATAATCCTAATGTTAACTCTATAATTCAAAAATACATTCACATTTTCTTTAGAATTGCATTGATCTTAATCATCCAGGTTTATGGATATTGCACCAAAGCAAGATAATGGAGAAACAAGCCCATAACTTAAGGCAGGTGTGCAAGTTTAATAAACAGTTAAACGGTTGTGGTTTGACCTGTTGCCAGTATTGTCACTCACTGTTTCCTGGTACAGGAACAGATAACATCCTTCTCTTTGGACTTTAACCCATTGCAAATGCGCCTTGGATGTATATTTTCCATACCCAGCAGAGTAGATGGTCTCTATGATTTTCTTTCATTCTAGCAGCAGTCCCAACTCTGATTTGCTGCAGCATTCAGGAAATTCCAAAAGGTTGCTGTCCCAGCCAGACCTTTCCTGCTGGGCTGCTATGTTGTCCGCTGGTTGGGAGTTGATGCTTTATTTTTATAATCATGTAGTTGATCTAACAAGTTAATAAACTATCAGCTGTAGAGACTTATACATTCGCCTCCTACATCTCCAATGGGCACTCATTTGGCCGGGTAAAGTCTGATTCCTTAATTCTGTGGATAATATCACATTGTTGAAATTGATTCAAATAGTTCCCAGTAATTTTGTTTTATACAATACGATTATTGTGTGCCAAGCCAATAAGGGGAATTAGGTTCCTATTTAGCAATCATAAAGATGTTATGCAATTCTGTGTGTAATGTAGGTCATCCTGCATGCTAAAAAAATTATAATTGGCGTAAAAACTATTTTTTTCATGAAGCATAAACCATAAAAAGCCAGTGTATCTAAGTGTCCCAAAAGAGCAATTCACTTTCAGAATGTTCATTTATATTTAAATATCCTTTTAATTCTTGTTGCACATTTAATAAAAATAAGTCCTTTATTAAATCATATAAATAGGAATTCGTTTATAATATTATAACAAAGACTGACTGATATGACAAGATATTGAAACAAAGCTACATAATTATCCACCCATAATTCCTAGTTGCTGGCATAGATTATTGGGCGACATAAATTTGTTAGATAGACTACACTTGAATAGATAGACAAGATAGATAAAATAGAATACTAGATAGTTTAAAAACGCTCAAATATTCTAACTTCACCAGATTAAATTTTATAGATCTAGTGGAAAAATTGGCTGAGGTTGATCTTCCAGCTATTTCATATATTTAAGGGAGTAGCTCTTCATTATTTCTAGCTCTACAGGCAAAAAGAGTACGGCATTTTTACTCGGGCATTTCCGCCCTTCACCGTTAAGTTTCCTCCGGCGCAGGAAATGAATATCGTCACATGACCTAGGAGGTGGAACACAAATAACAGCTTGTGGGTTTAGCTTCTCCGCCTACTTAAGGGCAAGCAGTTAATCGAATCAGCAAGGGGTTTCGGCAGCTGATTGGCTGGATATTTGTGTGCTGTCAAAATCCCGAGTCTTTGTTGTACTTCCGTCGTGGCCGGACTGGAGCAAGATGGGTGAGTTTGAACTGTGGAGACGGTCTTGCTATGGTTGTGGCCAGCATTAATGTCGCCTGAAGTCCCACAGGCCAGGACGACTAGTTTATTAGGAACAATAGCAGCGGGTTTGTTCGTAGTTTATACGCGTGGCTTGAATGCCACTCACTTCCTCATTTGAAAGAGGACCATCCTCCCAATATCCCCGGAGAAGATCGCTTTACAGAAAAGGGTCGATTGCTTCACCACCGAGCGAAAAGTGGTGCTTTGCGTAATTTACTGATGCTGCTCCTTCTCTCTCCTTAAATTTTGTCATTATATGAGGGCTTTTTGTAGATTTGGTTTCTCTTTCTGATCTTTATGATTAGAATGGGATTCTGTTTATCAGGTACTGTGTAAACCTGGACATTGTGTGACTTAAAGGCAAGGTAAACATAAATCCAGTAAAATAAGGAAATACATAGATGCCATCATGGCACTCCCTTTGCGCAACATCAAGCAAAATCTAGAGGGTAAGAAATAAGCCCAAAAAGGTTATAAAGTAGGAATTAAGGAAAGATAATATATTTTCTATTATTTCAGAGATAATATAAATTTAGGTCCCAAATACCAGTCTGGCTTCCCAAACCTTCCTTGCTTCCACCACAGCCAGAATTGCTTTGTGCATTCTTTTTTGTTCTTTAAACAACTTCATATGCTACCCAGTACTTTTCTGCAAGAATTTGCGTGTCTTAAAAATTCTCTATTCATTCTTTAATCTTTGATAAAAATTCATCATGATAAGAAATACATGTTTCTAGTTTTTTCCCCATTTACATGTATACATGTCTTCACTATCTTGCCTTTGAAATATTAATTTTAATATCTCATTGCAGTGGCTCCCAATAGATTTCTGCTGCAGTTCAAGGTGCTGATTGTCCCCCTTCATGAGGCCAAGTTACATATGACACTGTCCTTCCCACGTGGTTTCTGCTCCTCTCCCATCCGATGGAGCAGAATGGGCATACTTCTGGTCCATGAAGCAGTGTCATTTGATAGGCAATAGGAATATTGACTTCTTTGTTGTATTTTTTGTCTCAACCTTCTCCTGAGATATAGACAACTCCACCTCTGCTTTCTTTCTAGAAGACTGTAAAGATCCGGCTCTCTCCCCACCCCCCGCCCGCCCCCAAGAATTGAGATCAGGGTATTCATAGAAGTTTAATGTGGGGTAATTGTGTTCGATTGAACTTATTGCATTCTGGCCAAAATCTACAAATGCTGTATTGTCCTTGTTAGCAGAGAATGCAACACATAGCACAGGGTCAACTAAATATGTTAACCTAGTCTTGCTTTCTCTAATTTATTAAAATCATTACTGTATATGAAAGCCTTGCAAAGACCAGCACTAGGATGGCTGATTGAGTGCAATTTCTATGGAGCTATTTAATAACTATGGTATATGAAAAATTGCATAAAATCAGGTGAGATTTTATAGATAAAAAGTGTCATAGAAACATTCAAGAATTATTCACTATTTTTTGGTGCAAGTTGTAGAAATTCAGCCAGACTGCCTTGGACTCTATTGTGGAAGAACATTGGAAATTATAAATGGAACTGAAATTCATGGTGATTGTGGGGTGAGTTGTACGTTTGGCAATTTTTCTAAATATTTAAAACAAGGGTATGTTGTTAT
Organism: Thamnophis sirtalis; assembly: GCF_051295495.1. Lineage (NCBI taxonomy): Eukaryota > Metazoa > Chordata > Lepidosauria > Squamata > Natricidae > Thamnophis > Thamnophis sirtalis. The sequence continues at coordinate 150,899,768 of NW_028261381.1, read as the reverse complement.
TGGACATGACTTGGTAAAAGGTTGGGCTGAACGTTTCCATGAATTGTTTTTATGTAAATAATCAAATAGATAGGAAAACTAGATAAAACATTTTAAATAAATGAAGTAAAGGCTTTATAAAATAGATTGTGATAAAACTTTACAGGTATGTCCCAGAGGACAAAGAAGTGATCCCTATAAAATCTGCCGCGAATGTACTGGCTCCCCAGAACGCTATGATTGGCTTTATCTTGGCTTTATGGCAATGCTACCTCTCATTCTGCATTGGTTCTTCATTGAATGGTATTCAGGGAAAAAGAGGTAAATATTAAAACAAAATAAGGTGTTAGCTTAATAATATTTAACTTTAAAATGCACTAACTTCTCAACTGAATATGTAAAAAATCAGTTATTTATAAAGAGATGTTTACATATGTATTTATGTCCTCTTGGATTTTAGCCTCTATTTAATTCTTATTCATTTTAATCATTTTTATATTTATACTTTTATTATAATGTAAACTGCCCAGAGTCTATTAGACAGTGAGATGGGTGGTATATAAATCAAATAATAAATAAATATAACCCACCACATTGGGAAATTCAATACTATCATAAAAAATATAAAGACATTTTTAGTTCAGCTCACTTGCTATAAAAATACAGTTGCAATTTTCTTGGTAACAGTGCAGTAGTAGTTTTCAGAAGTATTTTGCAACAGTGCAGAAATAATATGCATCGGCTTTTTTTCAATTTTTTTTTCAGTTTTTCAGTCTAGCCTACAATCCTGAGTCTATAAATTTCCTATACAAATTCTAGTATGGCCTAATTCAGCTTAGTTTCCAAGCCCCACCAGGTGTCCCTTGTGCTGCCACCTGCTGGTACTATTATTTTAATGCATGAACTAGATTTATAACTGGTCGCTTAGTGACCATTCAGTTACAGGGGACCTCCCTATAACTTAGTTATGAAGATTTGATGGCTGCCCCTCCCTTCCACCTGTTGGTGCTCAGCAATAAGCCTACATTTATAGCCATTTGCAATGTCCCATGGTCACATGATCATGTTTCATGATGGTTTTGCTGAAAACAAGGGTTTATTTTCAGTTTTTTGCAAACTTGGCCCCATAGGGAACCATTGGTTTGCTTAATGACCTCAGTGCTTGCTTAACTGCTGCACAAAGTTTGTAAAATTGGGTTGGTCATATGAGTGATTTACCACTGTTATTACTTAAAGCTGTGATGTTCTATCTGTATTTTCATATGCATATATTTATATGATGGGGACGCAGTGGCTCAGTGGCTAAGACGCTGAGCTTGTCAATCAGATCAGTGGTTCAAATCCCTAGCACCATGTAACAGAGTGAGCTCCCGTTACTTGTCCCAGCTTCGGCCAACCTAGCAGTTCGAAAGCATGTAAAATGCAAGTAGAAAAAATAGGAACCACCTTTGGTGGGAAGGTAACAGCGTTCCATGCACCTTTGGCATTTAGTCATGCCGACTACATGACCACGGAGACATCTTCGGATAGCACTAGCTCTTCGGCTTTGAAATGGAGATGAGCACAGCCCCCTAGAGTTGGGAACGACTAGCACATATGTGCAAGGGGAACCTTTACATTAATTTATATAATGCAGTGTCACATTTACTATTTAAAACATTTATATAGCCACCAATCTTTTCTCAAACTCTGGGCATTTTTGATTTTTGAATCTATTTTTGAAAATATTGAGCAATTTGTCAAAAGTTAACTCAATCACCAAAGTTCTCTATAATAAAATAAATAAATCAGGAAAGCCAAGACACCTCCTTCACATGGAGAAAAAAGCTCTTAGATCCTGCCTGCTACTTATGAGAGAGATCTCATCTTGAAGGTTTTGCAACACTCCCTAAGACTAAGATAATTAATGTTTTATGGCACTTTTGTTTTATCTTTTCTCAACAGTTCCAGTGCTCTTTTCCAGCACATCACTGCTTTAATTGAATGCAGTGTGGCAGCAATTGTTACCCTGCTTGTAAGTGACCCCATGGGCTCCCTGCACATCCGCTCATGCAGAGTGATGATGCTTTCTGACTGGTATACCATGCTTTACAATCCAAGTCCTGATTATGTTACCACCATTCACTGTACCCACGAAGCTGTCTATCCTCTGTGAGTATATACTTCTAACCTCTGTACTGATCTCCTAATACTTTGAACAAAAGGCAAGGCCTTTTCATTGTAACAGTCACGTTATTTCAATTTTAATGGTTTCTATCAGACACAAAAAAATTTAGATTGAGGGTGGTTTATTTCTAAGTAAAATGGCATTGGTTTGTAAGTTTAATTATTGTCACTACTGCAGTTGATTTTCAGTGTAATAACTGATGGCCAGAGGAACAAACATGACTCTTTTTGTCTGTTTTTTAAAAACTTGAGTTATGAGCAATATACTATGTAACTTTATTGCAGTACTTTTGTTTAACAAATTTGCGGCCGTTCCTCATCTGTTTGGGGTTGTCAGGTAAGGAAAATGGGAATAGGATTAAAAAACAAATCTGTTGGAATACAATAGATACCCCTTTCCCATGGAAGGGGACAAGAAGTGACCTTATCAAGAACTCTGATCTGTCTATAGGCCAAAGCCTGGCTCTAGTATGAAAGTAGAATATTGATATAATGCTATAGGGAAGATCTAAAACGCTGCTGAAAGGAAAGAGGAAGTGAGCTTTTAGGATAGGCAGGTTGTCCTATTTCCACAATTTGAAAAGAAATTGTCAGTGATTTTATTATCCAACTGTTAGTTCTAGGAATTTGAGGTCACAGTGTGCTAATTTTAACAACCTTCTCTTTCAGCTACACCATTGTATTCATATACTACGCATTCTGTTTAGTGTTGATGATGATGCTTCGTCCTCTGCTGGTAAAGAAGATTGCTTGTGGGCTGGGAAAGTCAGATAGATTTAAAAGCATTTACGCAGCTCTTTACTTCTTCCCAATTCTGACTGTACTTCAGGCTGTTGGAGGTGGTTTGCTCTGTAAGTTATTTTCTATTCCCTCTTGTACGAAACACACAGCCCAGCTTGGAAGTGGCAGGAAAGAAACATCTTGTTATATTAAAAGAATAGACTTCAGTTCCCAAATACTAAGCTACCATGGTCTCGGTTTCCACCACAAATTAAATAAAAACCAAACAAATCATGGAATGTACACATATTTACCATTATATGTAAACCAGGTGATACTTATAAAATGTATAGTAAACATGAATGTAAATGTGTTACTGGTAGGTAGATTCTGAGCTTCACTGCATCCTAAAAACATGGAGAAAATCTTTAAATACTGAGATTAGAGTTTTTATTCTTAAATCAGAGGATAGGAAAGCAATGCATCACATAAGAACTATAACAGAATATGATGTCTGATATATTTTACTGGGGGCAGTTTCACTAAATCCTCTTGAATATAGTATTTTGAAAACAAATTGCTTACCTATCTGTTCTGTTTAACCAAGATGATAAAAGTGTGTATAACATCTTTCTTTTTTTCTTCCAGACTATGCTTTCCCCTATATCATCATAGTGTTATCTCTTGTTACCCTGGTTGTCTATCTATCAGCTTCTGAAGTAGAAGTAAGTAAATCACTGCAACTAGCAAAATTATTAACTGTCAATAGGCTGTGAGGTTCTGGGAGCTGATTGGTTTAGTATCCTATAGGCACCATCTGAGAAAAAATGAATTACTGAATCTGCTGGATCTATTGAACAGAAACTCTCTCTCTCCAGTAGTTAGGATTTTCATAAAGTTGCTGGATACCTTGCCCTGCCAACACTGACTAGGAAAAAAATCTACGAACATTTTAAAGAAGCCTTTAAAATGTATTCAGTTTTCAAGAATGTGATCTCTCAGCCTGTTGTGCCGAGGAATAGCAATAGCAATAGCAGTAGACTTATATACCGCTTCATAGGCCTTTCAGGCCTCTCTAAGCGGTTTACAGAGAGTCAGCATATTGCCCCCAACAACAATCCGGGTCCTCATTTTACCCACCTCGGAAGGATGGAAGGCTGAGTCAACCCTGAGCCGGTGAGATTTGAACCGCTGACCTGCTGATCTAGCAGTAGCCTGCAGTGCTGCATTTAACCACTGCACCACCTTGACTCTTAGGAAGATTGTGCACTCAAACCCAATCTTCCATCAAAATTCCTAAATGAATAAAAGGTTAAAATAATTTGAGTTTTCTCCTTTAATGATTCTAATTGATCCCTGAAGCTAATCAGTTATTGCTTTGGGAGTATTTGCTGAGACAGTTTATTATCAGGATGGAAAAGTTATTCCAACAGAATCCCTGAATCTCACATTCCAGTTGTACCTGTAAGTAGATTACTATAAAAATAAAAACTAATGGAAATATCTTGTCTTCTATTTTCAAGACTTTCAAAGATCTGCTTGTCAGGAAGAAAAGGCTTATCGTTCTGTTTAGCCATTGGCTGCTGCATGCCTATGGAATTATCTCCATTTCCAAGCTGAGCAACATTTACCAGGACTTGCCTTTGCTGGCCTTGGTGCCTGCACCAGCCCTTTTTTATTTGCTAACTGCAAAATACACCGAGCCATCCCGGATATTATCTGAGGGAGCAAATGGACGTTAATTGTAACTAATAATAGTCTGGGTAAGTAATGTATAAAAGAGAGTCAGTTTTCTTGGATCCAACTGTCCTTACCTTAGTTGTTAGCTTGTTATGGATCAACTTTCAAATAAAACTTTTCTTTTTTTGAGGATCAAAACTGGACAACTCTGTACCAACCAGAAAGCAAATTTTCTAAACAGTGTGGATACCCAGTGTGTGTAATGCCTTAAGACTCTTTATCAGCTACAGAAGCCCTTGATTTTAGCAGTTAAGTCTCTAGTCTTGTTCTGTATATCTGTTTTACATTTGTCTGTTATGTGTAAATAATTTGTACAGCATACTTGAAAATAGTGTAATTTATTGATTTCATAGCACAGTATTTTCTTACATGTTTGAATCTGCATTCATAGAAGAATAAAAGATTCAGTATTCTAATTTCAGTTTATTCAAGTCTGTTTTATCCTAGAGAGAAAAAACAAAATGACATAACATATTATACAAACACTTTTATCTGACCAAGCATTTATATGAGATAGAAATTATGTAGTAGCAATATTTGCTCTGCATTAAGAATTTGTTTGTGAAATATTTCAAGTTTGAAAGAGCTTATGAAACACCTGTCCCTCTTTTACAACAAACACATTGACAGAATTTCCATTTAAAAAGGAACACCAGGATTCAGTTATGTACTGCAAATAAATGCCTCCCTTTTAGGTGATCTTTAAAAAATATTTTCTGTCTCCAGTTCGGCGGCTAGATAGTTTATGCGGTTCCACTTCTAGTAGTGAATAACCAGATATGCCAGTTATGTTTTATATTATGTTGTGTGTTGTTTTATGTGTAACAATTTATTTTTAATTTTGTGAAGCTGCTAAGAGTTCTGAAGTTGGGGAGCCTATAAATTTGACAAATGAAAAAATAAATAAAGCATCTGTTAAAAATTTGTCATGGGTTGTAGGCTTCTTCATCTCATACTCAGCACATTGTTCTCACATTTAAATCCACAAGCAGTTTTACTCAGATTTTTTTTAAAAAAAAAAACCTCTCAAGTATAATAAACAGGAAAGAAATGATTGTCTGCCACTACTGAAACAAATGTGTGAGGATTGTTTTCAGCCACAGAAAATGTTTTTTAAAAGATTAATAGATCTTGGAAGTCCATGCAGATTCTAGGTATATATGTGGAAATGAAAATTTACTGATTTTAGGTTGTCTAATGGTTAAAGCAGTTTGTCTCATCTGTTTTTCCTTTTTTAAATAAGCTATAGCTCAGAATATGATTGGCTTCCTGTAAGGTATTACTTTAAGATACATATTTTAGAAATTCAACTGAGTATCTAGTACTGATTTTAAGTTATATTGCTCTAAGGTGGAATTAAGCAAGGTTTTTGTGAGCCACCTTTTATTTGAAAAACAAAAACTAAGCAGAGTTCAACCTAAATAGTATTTGTACTGAAGACATCAGAAAATCCCAGAGCTATTGAATAAATTAGGAAATTTAAAAAATCCAAGGAAAATAATTTCCACAGTGCTGTTCAGAAAACTGCATGGATAAAATTGCCAGAAGTTGAAGGCAATTGTTATATTTAAGAATTGCAATAGCTGAAGCACTTAGTTATAAATAGAACACAGCTTTTTCATATACAGCATATAAAAGGATTTATTTAAAAAATTATATTCTACTTTTTTATTGCATTTCTTTCTTCAAAATTTCTTCAGAATCAAAAGAAACTCTGCAAAGCCACAAACAACCATTTATGAAGTTCTTGGGATTTCCAGAGTTTGTATTAGAGAAACCGTGTTAAAAGCAACTTAATTTTTGCTCATGATTGGATTTTACCTTTATTTCCCCTTCCTCCTAGAGAGGAAAAAGTATAGTTTTATTGGTCAGGTAGATAATTTTTTAAAACACTTAGTAGCAACCAACTTGCATACTTTGTGTTCCTTTCTAAATGTGCTATTAAAGGATATGGTATTTTGTCCTAACACCCAAATAAAAAAATAGTGCTGAGAAACTAGCATCTGCCATTCTAAACTTGACAGAGTAAGACACTTTTTTCTAGCATTTTGTGACCTATAGAAACTGAAGAATCTGTTTTGAAGAAGGTAATTTTTGCTTTTCCAACACATACAATATTTTTCAGAATATAAGACACACCGGAGTATAAAACACATCTTAGTTTTTAGGGAGGAAAATAGGGGGGGAGAGGGGATTCTGCCTATCAAGTATTCATCTGGCTAGCATCCTTAGTCTGGTCAGCTTCAGCACGTAAGTTTGCTGGTTTTGAGCGCACAAGCTTTTTATCCCCTAGTTGGGGATAAAAAACAGCTTCTAATGCACAGCTGATCATCAGAGAGAGAAGCAATGAGAAAAGCAGGCAAAGCACAGAAGATGCGTTAGCCCCTCATTAGGGCTGAAAAAAAGCTTTGAAAAAACTACATTTGGAGTATAAGATGCACCCAAATTTTCAGCCTCTTTTAGGGGTGGGTGGGGGGAAGTGCTTCTTATACTCTGAAAAATACGGTACTTTTAACAAACATTTGGCACTTCCCCAAAATGCTTACTTTGTCAGCCTCCTCCAAATATTTGCTTCTTAACAGAGAATCCATCTCTTCATAGTTTAGCTGTAGCCCTTCATGAACGTAATCAACCTTAATATTTCTCTTTCTACTTCTTCTGACATACTCTTCCAAAATAATCAAGAGCTCATGGCGGTACTTAAGAAATAACTGCAATAGAATGACAACAATGAGAAAATAGATGTTCTGTTGTAGAAAGACAATCTGGATTTTCTTCAGTTTTTAAAAACATACTTGGACTGTTCTAAAATATTTAGCATGAATTATATGGGGGTTGGGGGAAGTACAGAAAGTAAATAAGTTTGATATAAAAATAGTGGGAGAGGTATAGCATAATGATTCCTTAAATTTAAAATTATATGAGATCCCAAGTCTTAGAATAGTTAAAAGAGCTTTCTATTTAATTGGATTAATCAGTTAAAGCTGTTAAAAAGAGAAAGCAGCTGTCATAAATGGCTTTTTCTTAAACAGTAGCTGTACTTTAAGTCTCAGCTAAGCTACACTGGTGGGAGGGGGAGCCATTGTTTTTTTCTTGCTATCATGAAGAGCAATATGTAACAAGCTAGGTAAAAGTAAAGGATTTTACTGTTCAGTCATGTCTGTCTCTAGGGGGCAGTGCTCATGTTTGTTTCTTAACCAAGAGAGCCAGCATTGTCTGAAGAACACGCCTGTGGTCATGTGGGCAGCATGACTGTATGTCCAGGCACACAACACTGTTACCTTCCCACCAATCTGGTACCTATTTATCCACTTTCTTTGCATGCTTTCAAACTGCTAGGTGAGGAGGAGCTGAAGCAAGTTAACGGGAGCTCACCCCATGCTGCGGTACTCAAGTCCTGATTCTGAGCTGTCAGCTTTTCATCTGAGGATTGCATTTAATCACTGAAGCATCACGGGCTACCAAATTAGCAGAATTAAATTTTACTGTTTTTTTTCTCAATTCAAATGGTATTCTAGACCTAATTTAGCCCTAGTTTATGCTAAACTAATAGTTTATTTTTAATCGTGTGAAAGGTTGCCATTTGAAAGGAACTATGGCTCTTATTTTTCTTTTTTAATATATAGTTCTTTTGCATCCTTGATACAAAATACATGAAGTACCATAGAAATGGGATTATGCATTTTAATGTAACTGGGATTATACATCACATCCTCCTGGTTGCCATCCATAAAATCAGACATTAATCAATGGATGTTTAGGATGTTAACCATAAATTATCCCCTATCCAAACTTCCACCACCTCCAGGTAATATCATAATATACCTCTTGCAGATATTCTTCCTTTTTCCATTTCTTGATAAACAGTTCTAAAACAAGAATTTGATAGTATAAATAAAAATAGATGACAATATATATTTTAAAGAAAAAAATAGCATGTTTAAATATGCAATAACATATTATATGACATTTTAAAACATGTATTAACTGTAGGACAGCCAGAATTTCTAAAAAGCAAATTAACATAAGATGTGTTTCTTAAATGATATCAGAGTCTACAGGGAGACATCTAATTGCTTAAAGTGCAGTTAAAGAAGGGGTTGTTTTGAGAGACTGATGGTACCATGAGGACCCTCAACTTCAGTTCCTTTTTAACATCTTTTACTCCTTCCTGCAGGGAAAAAACTTCTCAGTGATGTCTTTTTTTCCCTTAAGATTCCATGATGGTGTTCAGATTCAATCATTATTTGAAAACTAGCATCTAACAGTCATGATAATAAAAGTAATTATATTTTTAATTTTAATTTTATTTTATTCAAAAGTTTAATATACAAAAGAAAAAAAATTAACAGAGACAAAAGAAAACTAAACAAAACATTAAAAATGTAAATTAAAAAAGAGAAATAACAAAGCACATATTATTCCCCCTAGTTGAACACTGACAAATCTACGGCAGCAATAATAGCTTTTCCCCTTGTAAAGCAGGTCCAAAATTTATAAGATTCTACATGTATTTGCAATCCAATTGACCTGTCATACTTTATATATATGAAAGAAAAAAATAGTTAACAGGTTAAGTAAGCAACAGCAAAGTTAAAGTTCATGGCCCTCTATTAATAGTGTAATTTACTCGTGGAAACACTAAGCGGTTTCTTATTTACCACAAATTGATCGATCCAGGATTAAATACCTGTTTGGTTCTTAATAGTGAAATTTTTCCCTAGATTTTTAATTGGGAATTTCCCCAATAATTGCATATGTATATATAGACCCTGCATTAAGTTTCTTCTGTGGGAAACTGCTTTCCTACATGGTATCCATTAAGGAACCATCATACTGCCAAGGTGGCACAGTGGTTAGAGTGCAGTACTGCAGGCTACCGTATTTTTCGTAGTATCAGATGCACCGGAGTTTAAGACGCACCAAGATTTTGAAAAGGCAAATTAAAAAAGAAGTTTTTGTACTCTGCAGACCTTCTGAAAACGGACATTTTTTTTGTCAAAAAAAGGGCATACATAGCCTTTAGGAGGCTTCCATAGTGCTCCTGGGGTCTGGGTGGTAAAATGAGCAAAAAATGGGCCATTTTTTTGTCCTCCCCAGCCCCCAGAAGCACTCTGGAAGCTTCCTAAAGGCTATGCATGGCATTTTTTTCAAAGGGGGAGAGATTTCGGGAGGCCAAAAATGCTGTATTCAGTGTATAAGTCACACCCAGATTTTCACCCTCTTTTTTGAGGGAAAAAGGTGCGTCTTACACTCCAAGAAATACAGCACTTCAGCTGACTGCTAGCTGCTGTTCAGCAGTTCAAATCTCACCGGCTCAAGGTTTGACTCAGCCTTCCATCCTTCCGAGGTGGGTAAAATGAGGGCCCAGATTGTTGGGGCCAATATGCTGATTCTGGAAACCACTTAGAGAGGGCTGTAAAAGCACTATGAAGCAGTATATAAGTCTAAGTGCTATTGCTATACCTCAAAAAGAAAAGGGGATGCCACAGCACTGGCAAACATCTGCCACCAGTCATGTATGCAGTGTATCCATTTCCCTTTGGGCTAAAGTTCTATGGGTACAAGAGCTAAACCTCTATTAAATTTAGGAAAAATAGTCATGAAGCCATATCTTAGAATTTTCTGAGGAAAGCCACACGTAGGTCTTGTTGTGGATCATTTTTAATTCATTTTTACACAAAAAAATTCATTTCAGCTGGAGTAGAAATTCCTGCCACATAATACTCACCATAAAGATCTTTTGTACATTGCTGGATTTGTTGTCTCTTTAACTGATAGGTCTTTGCCTCCACATCTATTGCGGATATATCTTCTTTGAGATATTCAATGCCCTATAAGGATACAGCCAAAGAAATAAAACATTAATGTAGAAGCTATTGATGCAGTCAGCCTGGTGAGATTCTTGTAAACAGGCAAGCAACAATTTTTAAAAAATGTATTCTGGTCAGTTCACAGAACGGCTCTGGTTCCTTGCACTGACATTAAACTTGCCAGACTGACTGCATTCTCTTGGGAACAGTCAGATAAGGGTTTCAAGGATTCTGGTCAGCTTTGTGTCACTTCCTGCTATGCAAGGTCTCTAAGCTTGCCAGTCTCTTCACTCCTCCCCCACTCTAGCTGGAGATGTCACTATCTTCTAAAATCCAAAACTGAACATATATTCTGCAGCAACAAATCTAACATCTGTTCTTAAAGCTATAATTTTATTATTATTACATTTATATGCCACCCATTCCTAGATGGATTACAACTTCTTAAAACATCATTTGATCATCAAAATAACTGCTGGAGGGGCCCTTCACACTCTATTACTCTCTCTTGAGTTACTTTCACACTGCTTCCCATGTTCCCAAGGACTGCCTACCAATCATCTTTTTTTTCTTTAATATTAAAACCTCCCAATTATCCTATGCTTTCATTCCATTATTACAAAAGATAGTCCCATTTTACTTTTATCAATCTAAACACATCTCAGGTGGATGTTTGCATTTTCTGTTTTCCCAGACACTTCCTGTAATCTTCAAACCAGATTATTAAATAATTATAACCAAAGAATATGCTTTATTTCTGCATGGAAGATGGGCACAGCTTTTAATGGATTATTCAAACAAAGCCAGTGAATTACAGAAGAAAGTTGGAGTGGAATTGATAGCAATATCAATATCTTCCATACAGTGTGAAATTGAAACTTTTTTGCCACCGGTTCTGTGGGCATGGCTTGGGGAGGGGTTATCATGCGACTGGGTGGGTGTGGCCAACTTTGTTTCACTTTTTAAAGCATTTTTTCCTGCCAGTTTGGGCGCATAGCAAGGAAAAAATACTTTAAAAGGGGGGGGGGGCTTGTGATGATCACATAGGTCAGCTATGAGCTGCACGATTGTCGGAAGCTTCCCCCCACACACACTTTTTAAAACATTTTTTTCCCTGCCTATTTGCCTGAACCAGCAAGAAAAATACTTCAAAAAAGGGAGGGGGGGGAGCTGCCAATGATCATGCGGCTCACAGCTGAGCAGTGCAATCCTCGGAAGCTTTTTTTTTATGATTGGCTCGCAGAACCAATGACAATTGTCTCTACCAGTTCAGCCGAACCAGGATAATTTCACCCCTGCTTCCATATAATCCTGATCTGTCTATATACCTCTTGGGAAAAATAGGCTGCAAATCATATGCAATCCATGCCCCTCTCTTCTGATATAGAAACTGCTCCTTCCATCCCATCTAACAAGCAGTCCCTGCAGAATTCCAAGATTTACACATCAGTAATTTTTAGAAATCTGATTCAAAAGATTCCTAAAAGTAAACATCGTGCTATGAAATACTAAACAAATAATTAAGATCCCCTGACATTTTAAAAAAAAACTTCAAATATTGTAGAATTAATTTACTAGGAAACAAAGAGCATAGAGCATAGATCAGTGGTTCTCAACCTGTGGGTCGGGACCCCTTTGGGGGTCGAATGACCCTTTCACAGGAGTCGCCTAAGACCATTGGAAAACATATATTTTTGATGGTCTTAGGAACCGAGACACCAATTTTATGGTTGGGAGTCATGTAGTAAAGGCTCACCGCATTGGAAAGGTTGAGAACCACTGGCATAGATAATCAAGTGTCATAACATGCATAAAGTATAATGTCATTTTAGCCAATAATTCTAGTTTAGCAACCCCATGCAAAATACATTTTTTCTTATATAATTCAAACCACTGAAAAGTAGCAATGGGCACAAAATGGCATTGCCAAAAGTTGACATGCAAAACTATTCCTTTTTCGAAATACTCACAGCTCTTAACCGGGCATTCTCTCCATTCAAAATGAAGATCATTCTATCTATTTCATAGTTGTCTCTCTCAATAAACTTAATAGAACATGTCAAACTTGTCATTTGATCAAATGCTGTATCTCTGTTCGTCTGGAGTTCATCCTTTGCAATTTCCTGTTGGCAAATATTCATGCATCTTATGTAGTTATAATCTTAGGAACATGATACCAAGGAAAGAATGCTAAGAATAAAAATTGGACAAATTCCGGCACTAAGATTTCATAACATTTACAAAAATATTTGTATCATAAATCTTTTTAAAACTCTTGCTGATTGGATGAATGCTTGGGAGAAGGAAGAAAAAATTGAAATATAATTTTCAATAATTTTTTTTGAAAGTTTCATTTTCAAAAGCCAGAAAGCACACCAAATAGAATATTGAAGAATAAAACAAACAATAAAAATATCCACTGAACAGAAAGGTGATATCAGCAGCAGGTTTAGTATTAATGTATGTTTTTGTAACTATTGCATGCAAGAACTCTTGACTATGGATTCATGCTTGTAATTCTTTTACTGAATCGTTAATTACTTGAATTATGAATTAATCTAAATAATTAAATGATTAAGGTAAAAGAAAAAATAGCATATGGCATACATAGCCAGGGAAGTCTACAATGCTTTTTACCACAGAGTAGTTTGGGAAGCTAAAGATTACTAGTTCATTTGTTCACGCATGCGTGCTATCCAGGGTGCACCACAGGGGCTTTGCACTAGCTGGCTAGCAGCATTTGGGAGACGTCAGTTCCTTCGGGTTTTCTTCTGCCAACCTCACCTTGCATCTGAGCAGGTTCAGCACCAGCTCCTGCTTCCACTTGGAGTGCTGCTATCTTTTCCCACCAGAGTGGCACCTATTTATCTACTTAAATTTTTATATGCTTTCGAATTGCTAGGTGGATAGAAGCTAGAGACAAATGATGCGACCTCACTCCACCATGCGGTGCCATGGGCTTGAACCACTGGAGTGCTATCCCTGGCTAGCAAATCCAACATCTTTAAGCCGCTGCACCACCATATCCCTGATTAATGTAATAATTAACACAGTACTTAGTTTTAATCACCACTGATACAATTTCCCAATACCGATCCATGTCAGCTTAATAGCAAGTGACAAAGAATAAGGATGAATATCCTCTCCAATATTTTGCCAAGCTGTAGCTTACAATCAGCAAAAAAAGTTATTTACAGAAGGATGCTACCTTGAACTCATTTTGTTGTACTTGGTTTTTAGAATCCTTGGCGCTCTCTGAATTTTTTGCAAATGTTTCATTACCCAAACTTAGTAATATCACCAATGCAAGGAAGAGTGGAATTTGTTTCCTATTTATATGCAGCAGTTTGCCTTGCCAGTTTTGATGGGAATGTAGTTTTCTCTTTGGTAGTTCCTTGATTAGGCTACTTTTTTCTGCCTGATTTTTGCCTTATGTTAATCCTTACTTTACCTGAGTGTAGGTTACCAGAAAGAATGTATACTGTCTACTCGTGTGCCCTGAGGCCTCTTTGGGGTCTCTCAGGACAGTTACTGATCCACTCTTGTTGAAAATTGGAGGCAGAATTTTTGATATTTTGCAGGCATGCTATGCATAAAAATTGTTCTATAGTAAATTTAACTTAAATAAACCACACATCAGTGGTGGGTTTCAATTTATTTTACTACATGCATGTGCAGAAGCATCCGGGCGGGTGATGGAGCCTCCTCCCGCCGCCACTAGCGGTTTGCCCGATCTGGGGCGAACTGGCAAAAACCCACCTCTGCCACACATGCAGTAAAAGGGGGAATAGCCTCACCTAATTTGCATCATTATTCCATCTTCGGTGGTCCCCTGATTTTCAAAAAGTGTTCGTGGAGCCAACTTCCAAGTGAGAGAATGGCAAGATAAAGGAACAAAAATAACACTGTGGCCAACAATAGTAACAAATCTGGTCCAGTAGAGACTTTCTGAATAAGGAGAGGATGAGAAATCGCCCACCTGTGCTCCATATGGTTGTTCTTATGAGGAGACCTTAGGAGTCAATTTGTGGGTTTGAATGCCAATCAACGAAAACAATCAAGCTTTCAAACACAGAATAGAATGTATGGATCCTATATTCATTAAGCTTCACTTTCTTATGTTTTGAATATAACTTTTTTAACATTCAAAATGATCTTCCTAGCAGTAAATGTGAAAAAATATCAGGTGAGTGATCCTTCATTCCAGAAAGAAGGGAAAAATATAATTGCAAAAACACAAACTGGAAATATTTAATATTTGAAATATTGTGACTTTTGCTATAAAACTTTTTAAATAATTAAAACAAAAATAACTGTGTGAACAGCAATTGTTATAGTCCTTCACAAAAGGGATGGTAGGCTGTTATTTTTAACCAAGACCAAACAAATTGAGGCAAACTATATGATACAAAAATGAGTCTACTAGTGGGGACTAAAAACCTCAGGACGGAGGGGTGAGAAAGAAAAGTCTATTTTTTATTTTTGAATTTGATGACTAGCAATTACATTTGCAAAAATAACTGTGATACTACATTGGAGTCACTTCAAAGGACTTGTGAACATATGGGAAAGAAGCACATAGTTAAATGACAGCAATAATATCTGGTTATGCAAATGCATTATTCAAAAAAAAAAGTTAAAGAAGACATGAAGGAGAATAATTTATAAAAATGTATAGGCTGACAGGATGACTGATAAATCCCAACCTATGAAGCAGAAATATCAGAAAATTAAGAAGTTATAGACTGTAAGACAAAAATGGAAATATAAATGATAACCCAAGAGGTTACAATCATCGGTAATGGCCGATTATTGGATTTGCAAAAGAGGGTTGTTAAAGACACATAAAAATACTTAGATGAGAGAATGAAAATTTGGGTGGAGGTAAAATCCTAGCATTTTAATGTAAAAGAATTTAGAATTAACCTATTTGATCAGGGTTAAAATAAATATTTTTATAACGTTCTGAGAACCGTTTATGGACTGTTTGCTGATCCTGAACCAAAACATTTAATGATTTTTTGAATTTGTGGTTGGATAAGGGTTAGAATATGGAAAGAAGTGATTTATGTAATACAACATCAAAGGAGGTAAATAAATACTAATTATGCTTATGCTTATTGAACAGAAGATAGGAATGCACTTCTTTAAATATTCTTTTTTCTATTTAATTGTCTCATTTTCTTTTTCTGTCTGTATTTTTAATTTTTAATTTTTTTATTTCAATTTGTAATACTTTGACTAATTTTAAAATCTCTAATGAAAATTATTTTAAAAAACAAAAGGTTTAAGTGGAACCATTAACCATCAAAAGTTGGTCACACAGAAATAGAAAGTAACATAATGTAAGAAAAACATTATGCCTGCTTACCTTTTGCCTTTCAAGTCTCTTAATTTCCCTTAATGAATACTCTATGCCTACTTTAAGTGCGTTTTCTTCATCTTGTAAGCCTATAAATTAGCAGAGGAGAAAAAAATAAATTATATAAGCTATAGTAGCACAGCTTATTAGAAGTGTTCAGGAAACGACCCACAAGATTAGAAGGAAATCACTTAGAATACTTATAAATTACTTATTAGTGAAAATTATTGACCGAACTACTAAACAATAAAATACTTGTGCCCACAATATCTAACCTAAATATAGAACTTGCTGCAACATCTAAAATAAATATAGTGGAAACATGGTAATACAGCCACTTCTCCTTAGTAGCCATCTCTTTTAGCACTATCATAAGTCTCACAAATTCTAAATGTGTGATAAGTTCTACTAAAAGGGAAGGAGGAAAGATGTTCATTTGGCACCAAATAAAAGTAAATAGATATCAAACACAACCTAAGTCTTCTCACTGAAAACTACCCAACTTGATTCAGAAAGGAAGCACTCAGAAAATGCATTTTGATGCCGTTAATATTTGGGTTATTTATTTGTTGACTTGTATATCATCTCCATCATAAAATGTCTCTCAGTAACTTACGTATAGAATGGAATAGAATAACAGAGTTGGAAGGGACCCTGAAGGTCTTCTAGTCCAACCTTCTGCTTAGGAAGGAAACACTACATCATTTCAGACAAATGGTTATCCAATCTCTTCTTTAAAGCTTCCAGTGTTGGAGCATTCACAACTTCTGGAGGCAATATAGTGGAAACATGGTAATACAGCCACAGTGTTCCACTGATTAATTGTTCTAACTGTCAGGAAATTTTTCCTTAGTTCTAAATTGCTTCTCTCCTTGATTAGTTTCCACCCATTGCTTCTGGTCCTGGCCTCAGGTGCTTTGGAGAATAGCTTAAACTCCCTCTTCTTTATGGTAACCCCTGAGATATTGGAATGCTGCTATCATGTCATCCCTAGTCCTTTTTTTCATCAAACTAGATATAACCAATTCTAGCAACTGTTTTTATATGTTTTAGCTTCCAGTCCCCTAATCATCTTTGTTGCTCTTCTCTGCACTCTTTCTTGAGTCTCCACATCTTTTTTACATCATGGCGACCAAAACTGGATGCAGTATTCCAAGTGCGGCTTTACACCAAGGCATTATAAAGTGGTATTAACATTGTTTGTATGCATGCATGCATGTAATAGGCTTAAAATCTCAAGTAAAATGCCAACAAAATCAAATAGCAATCTTCCATAGAATATATGATGAGCATCAGGAGATAATAACACAGACATATTTTGTACTTGATAACTATCAGGGAATAAGCCCTTCCTTGTCTCTCAGTGCCTGGAGATATCGTATTTTTCGGAGTATAAGACACACTTTTTTCCCTTTAAAAAAGAGGCTGAAAATCTGGGTACATCTTATATACTGAATACAGCATTTTTTGAATAGGCATGAATAGCCTGTAGGAGGCTTTCAGAGAGCTCCTGGGGGCTAGGGAGGGCAGAAATTAGTGAAAAACAGACCATTTTTTGCTCAATTTTGCCCTCCCAGTCCCCAGGAGCACTCTATAAGCCTCCTACAGGCTATGCATGCAATTCTTTTGGCAAAAAGGGCCATTTTTGGCTCATTTGGTGGGGACCCCCCCCCCCAGGATCACTCTGCAAGCCCCCTAAAGGCTATTCCTGCCTTGGGGGGGGATGTGCCCATTTTAGCAAAAACCGGCTTGTTTTGGGAGATCTGCAGAGTGCAAAAACTTTTTTTTAATTTGCCTCTTCAAAACCTTGGAGCGACTTATACTCCAAAAAATGCGGTAGGTTAGGCTTTACAAGATCAACAAGGTTGGAGTCATATGGATTTCAGGGATGACAATTCTATAGGGTAGGCACACATGCCTTGTCTCCTAGGCATGTCTCCTAGGCCCTACAAAATGGCATCGGTTTAAAGCTGGGACCTAGACCTCAACAATTCCTCCATATCTTATCAGTTAGAAGAAATCGAAGGAGAAAGACAGTTCCATAATGTAATGGGCAGAAATAAGAAATTTAAGGAACAGGAGAAAAAGCTACAGCAATACAATGATCAGATAAAATAAATCTTGAGTCCAGAGAACAGAAATGTAATTAGCAAAAATGTCTGGGACATGACTCTCTCTAGTTCTCATGAAGGGAGGGAGTGCAGAAGTGCATTGAGACTTGCATGGTAGCCCTCTAAGGTAGATCAAACCTGGTACTAAAGACACACTGTTTTTCTGATTAAGTCACCGTAACAGAATCTTGTAGAAGTGGCTGATGACCCTGAGAAGCCCTGACTAGCCAGGACTGACATGGGTCTACAGTTTCACTTTTCTCTCTGATGTAAAGAAAAGAAAATATTCAATGAAACCTATGTGTCATAAAAATAATAAAATTACAACTCTTAAAACTAACTTGTCCACTATGCAAAATCTAGGTTTATCATTGAGAGATGGCAATGTATTGACTCTGGGATAGGCACAACATAAACTTCAACAGTCTGGAAAATAAGATTAACAGTTGGAAGAAGAAAACTATTTTAAAGTTGGATGCTTTTCTTTTTGTACTTTGATGAATTACATAGATAAGACTTCCTATATATACCATTATACACTTCCTTTTGTTTTGCATAATCGGTGCTTAATTCTTCTAATTCTTTTTGTAATTCTTCTGCAAGGGGAACATTCTTTTGTAGTTTTTCTTCAATTTCTTCCACACGTTTTGTTTTAGAGTCATATTCTTCCTTTTAGGAAAGAAAACATAATGAACAATTTATACATAGTGTGGTACTGTAATGAGCATCCTAGTATTCTAACATAATACAACAACTGATTAATATTTACTCTGTCTATCAACTGATTGACTGATTAGATTTAGAAACTACCCAACAGCAGGTTGATTCTGGGTGGCTTATGCTTGAAATAGGAAAACAATAAAAAGAACCTAGCCAACCACCTTAGGACTCCATATATACTTTATCCTAAAAGGAACATAATCAAGTTTTTGAAAACTTGAGGAACGTCATGAGGATGGGATATACAGATTGCTGGGTATATTATTTCTAAGGGTAGGCATCGCAACAGAAAAGGCATGCCTTTGAGGGAATCCAACAAAAATTCTATTATTAATATTTATTAATTACAGTATATGTTAATTAATAAATACATTAATAAATATATTAATTTATACAGTATATGTTGACTCCCAGAAACTCTGAGCAGTTTACAAATGATTTAAAACAGGAAAACAAGACTAAAAAATCCACCAATTTTGATTTTACTAGACAGGCAGAGACCATAGGAAACAGGCACTCCCTTCAGATAACCTGGCTCTCTGATGTAATTGATAAGCAGCACTTTGAAATGCAGCTGGAAGCCTATTGGTGTGCAATGCAATCACCTGTGAGGTGAATTCCAGCCTGCAGAACAGTGCTAGATTCAGAATCCTTGGAATGCTCAATATGATTACCTAGATTTCATTACTGTTTCTTCTTCCAGAAGATGTCTTGGATACAACCCCAACAAGGCACTTCTTCACTTCTCTACCTAGAAGCACTAGTAGCTTCCTCACCTGTCACCAGGTTTAACATTCCCCTATCCACAAGCAAATCCTTGTCTTCTAAAAATCTCTTACTTGACCAGTCAAATTTCTCCTGCTATCTTAACACCAATTTGATTTTTTTCCCCTCATTGACCCCACTGTCTCTCCATTCCATTCCTTGCTGGCTACAAATCTGAGTCAGTTATTATGCTTGACTGGTGTACTGGGAAATGAAACAGAAAACAAGCAGTTGTTTCTGACTTATATGTTAGAGAAATAATCTGGATTTGAAATGAAACAGAAAAAAACTAAAGTCATTCAAAATCCATTTGTACCATTTGTGCTTATATCTGAATAAAGCAAACTGATTAAAGTAAATAAATTACAGCTATTTGTTATTCTGATTTCTATCTAACTTTAGTAGCTCTTTATACCTTCTTTTCTCTAGTTCTCTCTCCAGTTATTTTGAGTTTAGCGTCAACTTTGGCATTCAAGAAATGCATGGCTTTTACTTTAAAGTTTTTATCTAAAGGAAGCCTCACATCAAAGTGCATCAGAAAACTGAATTTGTCTTCTCCTAGCAGTCCACAGCAACCAACTCAAGTCACTTCAGTAACTTAGAATCAATGCAAACTCTTGATTCACAAGTGTATTCTCCCACCACCTTTTTTAGCAATCTGACTTTTTAAAAACTACTTCTATTCCCTTTTGATTCTAAATGGGCTGGATACTTATGTATTTATAGTCAAATGTATTTCATAACATAAGACAGCTACAAAAATGTGTTAAAATAGAGGTTGCTTGCCTCGATTTCTCCGATTTCTGTTGTTAACTTAGCTTCATGTTTCTTATAATAGGCTGTTTTTTTTTGCAGCTTGGAAGTGAGATGTTTCAGACGCTCAGTATACTTCTTTATTTCTTTATCGAGACGGTCATTCTATTTGTAGAAAATATGAGAAAGAGGCAACATAAATTTGTTCTAATTACTTGCAAGTGTACATGAATGTGCAGATGTTGAGATCTCAGCTCGGTTTGGCATTTATGGAAACAATATTTAATAAGAGATTTTTCTGCTATGAATTCTGTTCTGTGTTTCAGTTTTCATTTCAATTATCAAATATTGAGAAAGAATATACTCTAGTTCTAATGTACAAACTGAAGTACTTTGTTTGTGTCATCATGGCTGTCCGGTGCCAGATATTTCTATAGGGATGCTGGCATTTTGGGGGGAGGAATGGAGTTGTCTGTATATGAAGTTTCTGTTCCCTGCAGCATTGTGCTAATCTCTATATGAAGGTTCTTTTTCTTGTATTACTGTATTAATCTCTATATGACGTCTCTGTTTCTGTTTCCCTGCAATGATGTAGTGTGGAAGGGGTTTGGTTAGCATTGCTTTAAATGGCTGGTTTTAAGTGAGAAGCTTTAGTTCTTGCCTAGATCTCGTTATCACAAACCTTCCAATAAAAGCTCCTTTTAGAACTTCTGCAGTTTCAAGAGTCCTGCTTTCTTGGGAAGATTGGAGAGGCAAGACCTTACAATGGGATTAAGTTTTTGTTCAGGCATATTCAGGAGCCTAGCAAACAATTTGAAATGAAGACAGGCATCAGAAGGGGAGCAAAGCGTACTTCTCATATGGCTATCCCTGAGAAAGTAGAGCTCTTCACTGATTCAAATGGAAGATAATTTTGTCTCTTCATTCCCTAAACTATTTTCATTCAACTTAAGGGTTGAGCAGACTTGCACTGCATGCCAAGGAATGTATATGTCTGTCAATCAGGGATGGTTTCATTTATATTACTGCAAATGTAATATTCTGGCTAGGAGACATTCAAATAGCAAAACACAGAACAGGAAGTGAGTGGATCAACCAATCAGCTCACAGGACATGCACCTCCGCACTTTGGGGTTTGGGTGGTGTGCGCATCAGGCCATCTGCAACCTATGCTTACTCATCAACTCATTCACAGTGTAGGTATGAGGTGACCCCTACATGCAGTTGCAAGCAACTCTAAATCAAATTTTAGGTTTTTTTATATCAGAAATCAAACATCCAAATGCTGCAAACTAGCATTACAGATAAAGTACAGAGGGGGATACAGCTATAATCTTGTCTACCTCTCCCTTTGTTCCAAATGTTTTTTAAATGTTAGGATCTATTTTTTCCCCTGTTCATTGGCTTATACATTAAGTCCTTTGATTACTCTCCACAGGATCCAAAATCAATCCTGACCCTTCCCTGAAATCCTTTCTTGTGTGCTACACTGATAAATGTGATTCTAACCTTTCATCCACAGGTTTTTTTCAACCCTGCATAAACACAAGGTACTCTCTACAGACAAAGGGGTGGGGGTGGGTATTTCCTAGTACCATTCAGTGAGCAACACTGAAATGAGAGAGGATACAAGATTCCATTTTATGAATGAAAGAGCTCCAAAATGCCACATCTGTAGAAAATCTATATATATTACAGTGTGATTTGGTGTCAGTACCCTAATAGGTATTATACCTCCTTTTTTAACTTGTTATAGGATTTTTTCATAGTTTCAAGGGTTTGCTTTGACTCGCTCAGAAATAGTTCATTGGCTTCCAGTAAATTTTCATATAAGGCTGTAATTTTGTCAAGTTCAATCTGAAGCATTTCTCTAGTAGCAAAGGAGAAAAAAAAATCATAATTACTGAATAAATGAAAAGAGACAGTGACATCATGTTAACAATAGGTCAATAGTGAGCAAAACGTTTTCATTATTCTTTTCGCAGGGAAGAAAGAAGTGTATTAGAAATGCTATCAGAATGGTACACACACTCCACCTTGCCTTAAGCTCATGGAGCAGAAATTCAGATGTTGTATTATGCCATTCGCCCATATATGGGATTTTATATGATTTTTGCAGTGTATGTCTTGAATAATAGTAGTACAGGTAGTCTTCGACTTACAACAGTTCATTTAGTGACCATTCAAAGTTACAACAGCACTGACAAAGTGACTTATGACCTTTTTTCACACTTACAACTTGTGTAGCATCATCATGATCATGTGATCAAAATCCAGATGCTTGGCAACTGACTCATACTTATGACCGTCCCCTTTTGCGACTTTTTGACAACAAAATCAATGGGGGAGCCAGATTCACTTAACGGTGTTATTAGCTTAACAACTGCAGTGATTCACTTAACAACTTTGGCAAGAAATGTCGTAAAATGGGGCAAAACTCACTTAACAAATGTCTCACTTAACAACATAAATTTTGAGCTCAACTGTGATTGTAAGTCAAGAAAGACCGTTGGCTTACCTGAACGGTCGTTCTCGGGGCACTGCGAGGAGAGTCCAATGCTGGGTTAACACAGCCTATCTGCCCTTGGACTGAGTGATGTTTTTTAGTTGACCACGCCTCCCTTTGCCTCTGCATGCTCAGTTCGAAAACGAAGGAAACCGTACTGCAATCAGTTACAGTCAATACAGTCACATCGTTCAATATAATAAACACCCGGGTGGGTTTGGACTCTCCTCGCAGTGCCCCGAGAACGACCGTTCAGGTAAGCCAACGTTGGCTGCGCGCTTGGTCTTTCTCCAGTGCACTGCTCAGAGAGTCCAATGCTGGGACATGCCCAAGCTATTGAGTCCCAGGGTGGGGAAGCGCCGGAGCCTCTGGCATTTCAGCCACTCTTTGTAGTACTCTTCTGCCAAAAGAGGCTTTGGCTGAGGCAAAGGTGTCAATCTTATAGTTTTTGATGAAGGCCGTGGGGGAAGCCCATGTGGCCACTCTACAAATGTCAAGGATAGAAGCCTGGGTTGCCCAGGCCACAGACGCTGCTGCGCTCCTAGTGGAGTGTGCGGTGATCCGCCTCGGAGCCGTCTTGCCCTGGTGTTCATATGCCAGCTTAATGCAAGCGCGCAGCCAACGACCCACCGTGTGAGAAGAGGCCTTGTGGCCAAGGGACACAGGGAGGAAGGAGACAAAAAACGCCTCTGAACAGCGGAGGTCTTTTGTCCTCTTTACATACGTGCGCACGGCTCGTCTCACGTCCAACTTGTGCCACTCACGCTCCTTAGGGTGAGAAGGATGGGGACAGAAATTGGGCAAAATAATCTCTTGAGTCCTGTGAAACAGAGAGTTAATTTTCGGAGTAAAGGACGGATCAAGCCTCAGAATTACTCTGTCCGGATGAACTGCGCCCATATTCTTCCTGACAGAAAGGGCTGCCAGCTCGGATACCCTGCGAGCGGATGTAATGGCCACCAGGAAGGCCGTTTTGATGGTGAGGTGGCGCAGACTGGTCTTTCTCAAAGGCTCAAATGGGGCTTTTTCCAGAGCCTTAAGCACAAATGGAAGGTCCCATGACGGATACCTGTGAACAGCTGGGGGGCTGATGTTCGCAGCTCCCTTGAGAAAGCTCTTGATCTGAGGATGCTGACTCAGAGAGCGAGAGGAGCCCCTAGCCAGGATAGTGGACAGCGCCGCAACCTGACGTCTAAGGGTGCTGACCGCAAGTCCTTTATCTAGACCCTCCTGCAAAAGGTCTAGGGTCTGAGGGATCGAGGCTGATGAGGCCTCTATGTCTGTAGTCTTGCACCACTGTGAGAATGCGGCCCAGGTGGCATCGTAGATTCTAGTAGTAGAAGGCCTCCTGGACGCTTGGATTGTTCGAATTACCTGGTCAGAGAACTTCTGCTTCCTCAGGAGCTCCCCCTCAAGTGCCAAATGGCTAGCTGTAGCCACTGGGGCTCTGGATGGATGACGGCCCCCTGGCTGAGGGAGATTTGGTCCCGAGGGATTCTCCACGGTCTCTGAACTGAGAGACTGACCAGGTCTGCGTACCAGGGCCTTCTGGGCCAGCAGGGAGCCACCAGGATGAGGTCTGCCCTTTCGGCAAGGAGTTTGTTCACCACCTGAGGAATGAGCAGAAGTGGAGGGAAGGCATACAGTAGTCCCTGAGGTCACGTTTGTTCCCTCCGCCTCGGGCGAGTGGTAGCGACTGAAGAGGCGTGGGAGATGTGTGTTGTTGTGTGTGGCAAACAGGTCTACTTGCGGTTTGATGAATCTCCTCACGATCTGCTGGAACAGGTCCGGGTGCAGGCACCACTCCGAGTGGTTGATGCGCTGGCGACTCAGCCAGTCTGCTTCCCGGTTGCTTACGCCGGAGATGTGATCAGCACTGAGAGAAGCCAGATGACGTTCCGCCCACCTGCCCAGAGCTTCCGCCTCAAGCATGAGGGCCTTTGATCGAGTGCCCCCTTGTCGGTTTATATGTGCTTTGGCCGCCACATTGTCTGTCATTAACAGTACATGAGCCCCTTTTACTAGAGTGGCGAACCTTCTCAGTGCGAGGCGAGCTGCCCTCAGTTCCAGCCAATTGATGCTGTGGGCAGCCTCCCTCTGAGTCCATCGGCCTTGGGCTAGGTGACCCTGCCAGTGGGCGCCCCACCCCAGGAGACTGGCGTCCGTGGTGACAACTAGTCTTCCCGGCTCCTTGAACAAGCAGCCCTTCTTGACTGCCTTGGACCTCCACCATGCCAGAGACCGGATCACCTTTCGCAGGAGCCGAACTCGCCTGTGTGAGTTGCTGGCCTTGGCCCTCTGCATGGGTAACAGGAACCACTGCAGCTCCCTGGCGTGGAGACGAGCCCAGGGAACCACCCTCAGGCACGATATCCTTATCCCCAGGAGCTGGGACAGCTGGATGATTGGTACCGACCTGGCAAGGCTGCAGTGTTTCACTCTGCATCTCAGGTTGGACAGCTGGTCTGGAGAAAGAAATACCTGGCAGGAGGTGGAGTTGGTGACTGCACCCAGGTGCTGTATACAGGTGGATGGCCGGAACTGGCTCTTCTCCATGTTGACAGAGAAGCCATGGTGCTGCAGGGTCTGCACAGTTAGAGAAACATCGCGGTGTGTCTGCTTGGTGGTGAGAGAATGAATAATTATGTCGTCCAAATAACATTCCAGACGAACCGGATGACTGCGGAGATGGGCCGCTAGCACTGCCAGAATCTTGGTAAATGTTCTGGGCGCAGATGATAGCCCGAAGGGAAGTGCCCTGTATTGGAAAAGCTTCCCTTCCAAGCAGAACCTCAGGAACCACCTGTGGGCCACCTGGATGGGGACATGCAGGTAGGCCTCTTTGAGATCTATTGATGTCAATAAGTCCCCCTCCCTCACACAGTCCAGGATGGAGTGAAGTGATTGCATCTTGAACCTCTTGTAAGCCAAATGCTGATTTAGACTTTGAGGTCCAAAATGGCTCTCCACCCCCCTGAACTCTTGGGCACAAGGAAGAGGATAGAATAGAAGCCCTTCCCCTGCTGATCCCTGGGGACTGGCTCTATCGCCTCTATCTCTAGGAGATGGCGGATTTCTGCTCTCATGTGCTCCCTCTTCTCTGGGTTCCTGGGGGTAGGACAGCGAAGAAACTTTCTCTGGGGAAAGGTTAGAAAGTCCAGAACAAGGCCCCTTCGAATGGTGTTGAGGATCCACTTGTCTTATGTTATCTCCTCCCACCTGTCGGCGTACAGCTGTAGTCGACCCCCGATGGGGGGATTCCTGCGACCGTCACTTTCCTTTACGAGAGAGACGGGAGCTACCACTGTTGTCTCCGCCTCCTCGGAATGGTCTCCGAAAGGAAGACTGGGGTTGGTTGGCACGGGCACCGAAGGATCTGTCTTGGTGCCTATCCCCCCCTGCCTGAAAGGGTCTCTGGTAGGAAGAAGGGTGAGAGGATTGCCCTGTTTCCTGACTCCTGTAAGGTCTCTTACGAAAGGACCCTGCCCCTTTCCGGTCACCCCTTTTAAGGGTTGCAGGAAGGATCTTGCTTTTGTCTTTGGTTTCGGTGACAAACTTGTCCAGGGCCTCTCCAAACAGAAGGCCTCCCTTAAATGGGGCCGAAGCCAGCTTCCATTTGGCTTTCATTTCGGCTTGCCAATGTCTAAGCCATGGGAGGCGGCATGAAGTGATATTGGAGGCGAGGGCCCTGGATGAGAATTTAGCTGCTGTCAAGGTGGCATCCGCCGAGTACTCAACAGCAGTAATAATTTTGGTTAACTCATGGCGCCATCTAGACTTCCTGGGTGGTGGCCTAGACCTGAGCTGGCCTAGCCAGAATAAGGTGGCCCTGATAAAGAAAGAGGCAGAGGTGGATGCCTTAATGGCCCAGGCAGACGCCATGTGTGTTTTCTGACCCGCCTTTTCTGACCTTTTATCTTCTGCCTTAATCCCTCTAGGAGCTCAGCTGGCAGGTTTGAGTTGGAAGTTAGAGACACAACTGGGGCATCTACTTCAGGGAAATTCAGGATATCCTCCATTTTCCCTTCCAGGGCATATAGTGTCCTGACCCCCCCCCCCACTGGGGTTGGTCAGCGTGCCTGGCTGTAGCCACTGGCGCTGCACCGCGTCCATAAAGAGGTCAGGCACAGGGATAACCTCAGGTGTTTCTACTGTCTCTTTGAATAGGCCAAGCTTGTGATCCTTGGATGTAGAAACCTGAGCAGCCTCAGGCCTGGAAGTGGGCCTAACTCTGTAGCCGTCATGGCTTTGTGTAAGATTGATTTGAATAAGGACGGCTTAAACAGGCCAGTGAAGGCTGGTTTGTCAGGGGTAATGTTTTCGTCTTCAGAAAGCACGAAATTTTCCCCTTCCTCCTGCTCAAACTTGAAAGCCCAGAGTGAGATGGGCTGGAAGATGCAGAGGAGGATACAGGCTCTTTGGAGGTGGAGGCCTTAGGCCTACGCTTTTCCTTTGGGGCCTTGCTCTTACGAGAGCCCCTGCATTTAATGCCCTCAGCTATCTCTTGGGAAAAGGCTAAGGAAATTACCTCCCTCATCTCATCAGAAAGAGCAGGGCCTTTAGCCCTCTTCAGTTTCTGCTTGCTGGGCCTGCGATGGCTAGGCCTGCCTGAGCTGGATTCACCCTTTTCACACTGGGAATCCTGAATAGAATCACGTTCCTCTCCAATGGAGGAGCTAACCCCCAAGAAGCTTCTGGAGACGGATCCCTGGACCTGTAATCATCCCCAGACAAGAATTCACTGTCCCCAGGGGATTGGGCTTCATGATCAGGGGAAGCTGACTCTCTGCTGCGATGGTTCGGGCTAGGTTCTGGCTGATGGGGCCTAGAAACCTCCCTGGGATCCACTGTGGCTCCTGGTGAAGACCTTTCGTTGGAGCCCTTGTGCCCTTTGCCTTTTTTCACAGAGGGATCCAGCTTGCTGGGCTAGCTGGAGGGCCCTGCCTGTTCCCCTAAGGCAGTGATGGGCAACCTTTTTGGCGTGGTGTGTCAAAAATCGGCAAAAAATGGAGCATAACTCGCGTTGTGTGTTACTTCGACAAAAACATAATTTTGCGCAATTTATAGTTGCTGCTAATGGCGCTCACAATTCCCGTTGGCACTCCGCTGTTCCCTGCTGTGGTGCGGTCGTAACCGACAGTCCCAGGAGTAGACTCTCTGTGCCGGCCTGACTGGAGAGAGGCGCGCACTGTTCCCGCGCTCCTCTCCTGCGGGTCCTCCCTCGCCGTGCTGATGACGTGTGTGCGCATGGCACGCACACCTTACCAGCAGCCCCTGCGCTCAGAAAGGGGTGGCGGCGATACAGTAAGTGAGTGTGGGCGGGGGAGATCACACGTTCCCCCCCCCCGTTCCTCCAGCACAGATTCTTTCATCCTCGGCGGCCGTGCAGGAGCCGAGGATGAATCGCATGAAATCCTGTGCGTGTCACCCCAAATGGCTACGCGTGTCAGCACTGACACGCGTGTCATAGGTTCGCCATCACTGCCCTAAGGCCTCCTTGCATTCTTCTGCCATTTCAGGTCACCCACGGGGCCTGGAAGATAGCCGGAGCTGGGATGGGCACGCGCTGGCCGAGGAGGTTCAAATGCGCTCGCAGAATCTTCAGGAGGGAAGGGCCGCCTGGGGGTCGGATTCCTTCCTCCCACCGCCCTCGGTTCCCCGAGACTTAGCTTTGTAATCAGGAGGGAGAGACTAGCTGGCTCCCCAGGCTAATCTCCAGCCTCCCTGCGGCGTTCTGCGGTCGCTGAGGGCTGGCTGAGGCTCTGCTGAGGCTGTCTGGGCTCTCCGCTTCTCCTTCTTTCACCAAAGGTAAGGCTGGAGGGAATCAGTTCTCCACACGAGCCACACGTTCTCTTCTCCTCAACACGCTCTGAAGCGATCCAAAATGGCGGCGGCTGCGCACGCAGCCTCCTCCCACTCTTTTTTGCCTGACAGCCTGAAAAGCGCGCGAAGGTTCCAACCGTCGCTGCTGTTGCCGGGCAGAGTCGAGCAGCCGAATGGCCCCTAGCTAGAAGGCCTGCAGGCTCCCAAACCTCCGTTTGAGGGAATTTTCCTCTGGTGCTCAGTTGGGGCAGGTCTGCCACCTCCCCTGCTGCTCCTGCCACTCGCCAGCCTCCGCTGGGCGAGGGGTTACAGTTCCCCTGAAGCACTTGCGACCAGCAGCTTCAGGGAAGCCCGGGTGCCCTCTTAAAGCGAAACAAACCTCAAAGGCATCAATTTAGCCAATTCTTGCAACAGATATAGTTTTCTCTAATATGAGAAGCCAAACGTGGTCCAAAGTGGGAAACTTTCCAGCCTATCTGACCTTAGACTGGAGCTCTCCCAAAACAGTCCCAACGGGCGGACTGAGTTTTCGAACTGAGCATGCAGAGGCAAAGGGAGGCGTGGTCAACTAAAAAACGTCACTCAGTCCAAGGGCAGATAGGCTGTGTTAACCCAGCATTGGACTCTCCGAGCAGTGCACTGGAGAACTACCTGTATTTTAACTGTACACTATACACTGTAAACAAAGTGGTGTTTAACAATGTAAAATTAATTGTATGTTCATAACTAAATCTACACCTTCACTTCCATTCATCAACTCTATTCTACATGATCTGACCACTTTCACTGAGTTCTATGCACTTTACCCGCTTCTCTTAGTTTTACAAACTTTATTTGTATTTTCTTTCATTCTCTTTACACTATACTCCTCTAACACACCAAGTCACTATTTTCATATGACATGGTCATCAACAGACAGACCCACAATATTAGTCTCCACCATGTATTATGACTTCAGTCAATCAAGACATTCGCCCCAAATAGGCTCATGCTGCTGCAGGCAAGCCAGGATCTCTAGTTCAGAGCTACCTTGCAAACCAATATTATCTTGCCTACATTCTGCCACACTTGGATGTGTAGGCATTGTGCTGACATGGCTCAGGATTCCCTCCATTTAAATATAGATCCGTTTCTGTTTTTGATAAACTCTGTCTCTCATATTATTGTTTGGATAAACTCAGTTTTGCAGAAGCCATTTTTGAAGTGCATAATTGGAAACAAAACAGGCTCAATTTACTTCATGTTCTACTTGGCAGTTCATTATTTTTTAACAAGGAAGGTTGCTTAGTGATCTTTCTGATCCTTAGCTGCCCAAAGCTTTCAGAAGACAGAGAGCATACAAATAAAGTAAGGAGGTAAGTACATATATACATATATAAATAGCATTTATTTGGCAATATGTGGGGAATTGCAAATGTATGCTTTTTTTTACCATACTAGCAATTGACCCCAAT
Source organism: Thamnophis sirtalis (assembly GCF_051295495.1). NCBI lineage: Eukaryota > Metazoa > Chordata > Lepidosauria > Squamata > Natricidae > Thamnophis > Thamnophis sirtalis. The sequence continues at coordinate 150,869,856 of NW_028261381.1, read as the reverse complement.
TTTACTTGTTAATTCATAACGATTTTCACACAATATTGTACCTTTTATCACTTTCTTTTTTCAATGTTTCTTCTAAAATTGCCAGTTCTCTTGCATAAGCTTTATGTGTAGAGCTGAAACAAGAAGTATATTTTTAAAGTTTTACAATATAGCGTGATCCAAGGCATTATAAAGTGGTATTAACACTTCACGTGACTTGATTCAGACAGACTATGTCACTATGGTATAGCTGATCTCCTGTTCATATCAATCTCTCTAATTGTAACAAAGAAAGCTAGATTCTCACAAATCTTTGTAGCTCAGGTTTAGGAGGTGAAAAAAGGCTTAGGTTACAAAATCTTAGGAATTGGACATTTAGCCCATTTTTTTCCAATGAGCATGTTAAGGAAGTTCTCCTTGATCCTGAGAGACTGTGGGAAGGAGGATGGGGGAGGAACTCAATTTATATAAGAAGCAACCCAACCAGATATGGTGGTTATGAGAATAATTTGAAAAATAAGCATAGAGTTAATTTAGGAAGTGAAGGTTAACTGTTTTTGTTTTTGAAAAATGTACCTCAATTCCAACTTTATGTTTTCGCATATTTAAGAGGTAGAAAGATCAAAAATATCTGTTAAGCCCTGTACCTGGCAAACCAAAGAAGCAAGAACCATGCATAATTGTGAAAGGCATCCAATGCTAGTCAGGGATTAAAAACATAATTTTAAAAACTTTAACTTCCGAGACAAACTTACAGTGAGTCAGTTTAGTCAGAATATTTTTCAAATTCTTCTCATAACCACCATATCTTTAACTTAGCATTTAAATCCTAGGACCTATCGTATTTTGTGGAGTATAAGACGGACCTTTTCCCCTCAAAAAAGAGGCTGAAAATCTGGGTACTTCTTATAGACTGAATACAGCATTTTTTGCCTCCCAACTTCACCAAAATGGCCGTGCAGAGACTGTAGGAGGCTTTCAGAGAGCTCCTGGGGCTGGGGAGGGTAGAAATAAGTGAAAAACAGGCTGAAAATGACCTCCATTTTTTCATTGGACATCACGTTTCCTGACAATTTAAGTAACTATGTTAAATAAGGCAATGCCTCAAAATAAATGGAAATAGACTTATAAAATTAAAGTTTTATTACAATATTTTCATGAAAATCCTTTTTTGAACTGAAATGAGCTCACCTACACACACTAAACTTGATTCTTCTTCCTTGTGAGGCTCCTCTTGATGCATTTACGCTTGTGAGTAGCATCTGGAATGTCTCTCTGAAGCATCCAACAGTAGTCTGCCATCATTGTAATGCGCCATTTTCCCTGGTATCTCCTTTCCATCTCTTTAATGGCTTGGTGGAATCATTCACCGTGTTCCTCACTCACAGCTCCCAAATTTTCAGGAAAGTAGTCAAGGTGGGACTGGAGGAAATGCACTTTCAAACTCATCAGGCAACCTAAAGCTTGAAATACTTTCAGCATTCTTCCGACAATCTTTTTGTAGTGAGGATCTTTGTTATTGCCTAAAAATTTCTGTACGACTTCTTTAAATGCAATCCACCCTTCTTTTTGAGGATCCGTCATGGTATTGACAAACTCTTGATCAACTATAAGCCTTCTAATGTCTGGTCTGACGAACACACCTTCCTTCAATTTTGCCTCCGACAGGCATGGAAACTTGGTGATCAAGTATTTGAAGCATTCTCCATCTCTTGGAAGTGATTTTACGAATTGCTTCATCAATCCCAATTTTATGTGGAAAGGTGGTAGAAGAAATTTATGGGAAGGTACCAAAGTTTTTTGGAGGACATTTTTTTCATCAACTGTTAGCACCTTCGGCTGCCAACTCTTTTTGATCCAGTGATTTTGTTGGTTTCAACTGTCCCATAGACACAGAAAACAAGGGTATTTGGTATACCCAGCTTGTTGCCCAAGCAGCATGCACAAGACCTTCAAGTCCCTACACACTTGCCAACCATGGTCTTCATATTTAAGTTTACGAAGAACCAATTCCAAGTTCTCGTAGGTTTCCTTCAAGTGTACGGAATGACAAACAGGTATGGAAGCATAAAAACCGTTGTGGAGTAAAACTGCTGTGAGACTTCTTTTTGAAGAATCTATAAAAAGACGCCATTGTTCTGAATCATATTGGATTTTAAATTGACCCATCAGACCTTCGACATCGATGCAATAAACCAACTTGTCTTCCTGGGCGAAGTAAGGAACGAACTCCTTTTCACAATGTCTAAACCATGAAGATGACAATCCTGGCAACAATAAATTCCTGCTTTTCAGCCTTGATCCGAGTAACTCAGCGGCATCTTTGGGAAGATTCAAGTCTCTTACCAAATCATTCATCTCCTCCTGAGAAAATAATTTTGGTCTTGTATCATCTTCAAAGTCAGAACTTGTTTCATCATCTGGTTCAGGTATGACTTCACCTTCATCGGAGCTAGGTATCTCTTCCAAGGTAGCAGGGGGCTTGGGTACTGGTATATCTGTGCCATGGGGGATGGGACGAATTGCTGAGTGAAGATTGGGGTATGAAATGGAATGCTTCCATTTGGAATTAAACCTTTTCATATCGCATTAACAAAAGTAACAGTCATCACTATGGTTCTTTTGCTCTCGCCATACCATAGGAATCCCATAACGTTAAGATTTTTTCTTACCCTTGAACCAGTTTCGGAGGTCCTCAACACACCGTTTGCACACTTTATGAGATGCCCAAACTTTATCTTGATCTCCAATTTTTAGTCCAAAGTATGCAAAGTATATCTTTTTCACAAATATTCTGCTGTTGCTTCAACACTGTATATTCACCACAGATGAAACAGAAACTGTCTAGCGAATTAATACACTTTTGCAGAGCCATAACATAAGGTTGAAGAATGACGAGCTAACATGAATTGCGATGAAAAAGTGTGAACAGCTTGGAACCAAGAACCTGATGATGATTCGTGCACAAGTGTGGCATGCAGGAGAGATCAGCTCTGTGTCTGTACACGAGGCGTCACAGTGCTGGCCATGCCCCCTGCACTGACTGGAGATGCTGCTATCTGCCCTGTATCTCCCTCCCACTGGATTCTTCAGGAAAGATTAATCCCTTCTACCATTAGAAGCACAGACTTAAAACTTGCTTAGCTTATGTATATATTGCTGACCATCAGATTTACAGTGCTATATTTTTTCTACATAACTCGGACAAACCCTTTAAGGTTTTTTTGGCATTTTATATCTTAAATGCACTTATGTGTATTAATTAATAGTAATCTGGACTTTAAATTTGGTTAAAAACCCATAATATAAAAGAAATACCAAAAATAAAAAAAAATGATAAATTTGAAGACACTTTTGCACGCTGTGGCAAATCATGACGTTTAGGAGTTTTTTCAATATTTTATTTGTTTTCAGCACACCAAAATACATGGAAATTAGATGAAAATAATCAAACAGCTTTTTAGTCGCAGACCTATGAAATGGTTCTGTTTTTGTGAAAAATGGGCCATTTTTTGCTCGTTTTTTGGGGGGGGGCATTCCCTAGGATCACTTTGCAAGCCTCTTAAAGGCTATTAATGCCTTTTTTCGGGGGGAACCAGGGCCGTTTTTGGGAGGTTTGCAGAGTGCAAAACCTTTTTTTTTTTTAAATTGCCTCTTCAAAACCTTGGTGCATCTTATACTCCAAAAAATATAGTAGGTGTTACTAAGAAAAGTGCTGAAGAGCTGCTTGAGAGACATAGGAGCAATAGATAGCCCACCTCTGATTTAGAATAATCAGGAAATATACGTTTTATTCTTCATATACATATACTGTCTGCCTAATTTGTCAGCTGTCTGACTAAAGTCCTTCATGGTAAATGCAACTGTTCATTAACTGGTAGCAATGAGATATCCAAAGTTGGATCCTTAGATAGATGGATAGAATGTAGAATATCTTTCTTTTTCAATAAAAATGTTGAAATCTCATTTTATCTGCAGCAATATATAATGATGCAATATGTGTGATATAATACAGTGTTGTTTTGCATTTTTCATACTTACAACCAACCAGCAATTTTTTAAAAAAAAGCAATTAAGAATCAAATGTATATTTCCTGATTTCAAGTAAAAGAAGAATGTATATTTTATCTGGAACCCCTTGCACACAATCTTGTAAACTGAACATTTATTTCACCTACATGAAACTAAATTATACTTTTGCCTGAACTTTCATCTAGTTTTATAACAACTTGGTTTGCAAATCTTTACCCTTAGTTACAGTATATCAGTTCTTGTTACAGTGTTACAAAATCACTTTTCAGCAAGATGTTTTGTAAATATGAAATAACTTACTCATATATATCCTGCATGTCATCCATCTCCTCCTGTGCACTTTTTGTTTCTATCACACGCTTTGCCACATAGTCAAGCTTTTCTGTGAGCCAATTGGATAACTTTTCAAATCTGTTTGAAAAAGTGAGACAATTAAATATTTATATAACACACAAACACATATATAATTTTTTTAATGTTTACATTTTATTAAACAAATGGCTAGCCAATCATGAAAATGTACTTTTCTAGGGTAGCTTTCCGATGTATAGATAAAAACTGAGATTAAGAAAAGAATTATTCCAATAAAAATATTTAAAATCTGAGAGAACAGAGGCTAATTTGTTCATACAATAGGAACAGGTAAAAGGAAGGGTTTTTCTCATATTTTTTATTAACTAATTACAAAATGACAAGGCCACAGGGTACAGAATGTCAAAATCATGATTTTCTATTATACTTGTTCAGGTAGCCTAGCATAGATTTCCATGAAGGATCCTTTTTCCAATTCATAGAATGTTTTCAAGTACATACCATATTTTTTTTGAATATAAGACGCACAGGAGTATAAGACGCACCAAGGTTTTGAAGAGGCAAATAAAATCAAATAAAAATTTGCACTCTGTAACCCTCCCAAAAACGGGCCGTTTTTCACAAAAACAGGACTTTTTTTTAAAGGGCATGGATAGCCTTTAGGAGGTTTGTAAGTGCTCCTGGGGGCCTGTGGGTGCAAAACTGAGCAAAAAAATAGACCATTTTTGCTCATTTCTGTCCTCCTTAGCCCCAGGAGCTTTCTGAAAGCCTTCGTAAGGCTATGCATGGTCATTTTGGTGAAGGGGCTGGGGTTTCGGGAGGCAACAAATGCTGTATTCAGTGTATAAGACGCACCCAGATTTTCAGCCTCTTTTTTGAGGGGAAAAGGTGTGTCTTATACTCCGAAAAATACGGTATTATTACAAGGAAGAAGGACTCAGATGAAATCATTTAGCAGTTGTACTACCAGTTCCTACTGGAGACAGTTATTGTTGTTCGGACTCAACAACTCTGCCTTCAGGGCCATCTTTAACTAACAGTTTGATTAACAAAATTCAACAGTTAGAACACATTAACTTGGAATTACCAGTAGCCCATTTTGAAAAAAAAATATTATGGAGAACAGAGTTTTCTTCTGGGAATCAATTTCCATGTAAAAACTATTTAAACGGTAAAGATTGCCCATAATCACATGGGATAATCCAAGTATCTTCTAGATTACTATATGAAAGTAGCTTGCCACTGGCTTCCTCCAGGATGTCCTTTGGCATTCCAATTTAGCTTACAGACCTGGAATTTCGTGAATATCCTATCAAATATTAACCAGGTTTGATTCTTAGCTTTTTGGAATCAGCCAACATTAACAAGATACTGTTGCTGGTTGAATGTTAAGTATAGTTAGCAATGACAACAGAACTTACCATATTTTTCAGACTATAAGACGCTCTGAAGTATAAGACACACCTAGATTTTGGGGAAGAAACAAGAAAAAAAATCTGCCTCTGCCTCCCAGCACTTTGCCTCCTTGCAGCAAACAGCAAACAGTGTGGTCATCTTCAGCACAGCCTAATTTAACATGAGCAGCTGATTGGCGGTTGGATCAGCCTCTTGGAATATCTCCTATCAGCTGTTCCAGGCTGGGAGATCGCCGGTGCCTATCCCCGCTGCCTGGAATGGGCTGAAAATGGGATGGGCGGAGCCCAAAAATGAAACTCATGGAAGTGTGTCTTATACTCCAAAAAATATGGTATATACAGTTCCAAAGTACTTTACAGCATTCTCTGGGTGGTTCATGTCAGCATATCGCTCCCAACAATCTGGGTCTCATTTTACTGACCTTGATAGGAAGGAAGGCTGAGTCAACTTTGAGCTGGTTGGAGGAGGGCCTTCTCTGTGGCTGCCCCGGCCCTTTGGAACAAGCTCCCCATGGAGATTCGGACCCTCTCCACCCTTCAGGCCTTCCAGACGGCCGTGAAGACCTGGCTGTCCCAGCAAGCCTGGGGTTGAGTTCCCCCCCTCCACTCGAATTTGCTGTGTCTGTTGTGCTTTTAAACTGTTTGTATTGTCTGTTTGTCTTTGTCTCACTTTTTGTAATTTCCCCTCCCTTGGCTTTGTTCAGCCGCCCTGAGTCCCTCTGGGAAATAGGGCGGCCTACAAATTGAATAAAATCCAAATCCAAATCCAATGGTCAGCACTGAATTCCTAGCTGTGGATACTGCATTCTAACCAATTCCGCCACCATGGCTCATAGGATTTACTTGTTTATTTATTTATTTATATTTTCTATAATAAATGTTTATATTTCTTATTTCTTAAGAGAGGGGCTCTGTGTGGTGTACAATATAATCAGAATAACAGTTAGAAGGGACCTTGGAGGTCTTATAGTCCAACCCCTGCTTAGGCAGGAAATCCTACACCACTTCAAACAAATGGTTATCCAATATCTTCTTAAAAACTTCCAGTGTTGGAGCATTCAAAATTTCTGCAGGCAAGTTGTTCCACTGATTGATTATTCTAACTGTCAGGAAATTTCTCCTCAGTTCTAAGTTGCTTCTCTCCTTGATTCGTTTCCACCCATTGCTTCTTGTCCTACCCTCAGGTGCTTTGGAGAATAGCTTGACTCCCTCTTCTTTGTAGCAATCCCTGAGATATTGGAACACTTTTATTATGTCTCCCATAGTCCTTCTTTTCTTTAAACTAGACATACCCAGTTCCTGCAACTGTTCTTCATATTTTAGCCTCCAGTCCCCTAACCATTTTGTTGCTCTTCTCTGCACTCTTTCTAGAGTCTCCACATCTTCTTTACATTGTGGCAACCAAACTTGGATGCAGTATTCCAAGTGCGGCCTTACCAAGGCATTATAAAGTGATATTAACACTTCATGTGATCTTGATTCTATCTCTCTGTTTATGCAGCCTAGAACCGTATTGGCTTTTCTGGCAGCTGTGCACACTGCTGGCACATATTTAAATGGTTGTCCACTAGGATTCCTCTTACAGTTACCACTATTGAGCAAGATACCACATATACTGTACCTGTCCATTGCCTAAATGTAGAACCTTACCTTTTGCACCATTAAATTTCATTTTGTTAGATAGCGCCTAATGTGTAAGTCTGTCAAGGTCCTTCTGTATCGTAAGCCTATCTTCTGGAGTGTTGGCTATTCCTGCCATCTTGGTGCCATCTGCAAATTTGATGAGTTCCCCATCTATCCCCTTGTCCAAATCATTGAGGAAGATGTTGAAGAGAACTGGGTCTAAACAGAGCCTTGGGATACCCCACTGCATACTTCCGTCCATGTAGATGCAGTTCCATTGAAGATTACACTTTGAGTATGGTTGGTCAGCCAGTTATGAATCCATCTGGTGGTGATGCTGTCTAACCCACATTTTTTTCTATTTTATCAAGTAGATGATCATGGTCTACTTTATCAAATGCTTTACTGAAGTCCAAGTAAATTATATCAACAGCATTCCTCTGGTCCACTAATTTTGTCACTTTGTCAAAGAATGCAATAAGATTAGTCTGGCATGATCTGTTTTTGACAAACCTATGTTGGCTTTTGGTTATTACTTTCTTTGCTTCTAGATATTCACTGATTCATTGCTTGATTATCTTTTCCAGAATCTTCCCTGGTATTGAGGTCTGGCTGATGGGTCTGTAGTTCCTGGATCTATTTTTTTTCCCCTTTTTTGAAGATGGAAACTATATCAGCTCTTTTCCAGTCCTCTGGCAGTTTCCCGGTGCTCCAGGATATTTGAAAGATATATAATTCAGTGATTCTGAGATCTCATCTGCCAGTTCCTTCAGAACCTTGGGGTGTAATCCTTGGTGATTTGAACTTGCCTGGGGTAGACAGGTGCTCACTTACCATTTTCTTCCTTATTATAACTTGTGTTCCTAATCTGTTTTTTGTGGTGCTGTTTTTGATAGGTTAGACTATTTTTTCTCTTTGTGTAAAGACGGATGCAAAAAACGAGTTAAGTTGTTCTGCTTTCTTCCTATTGCTTGTCACCTTCTGGTCACTTTCTCCCAGCAATGGACCAATTGTTTCCTTGACTTTTTTCTTGTTTTTAACATGTTGGAAGAAGCTTTTTTGTTATTTTTTACTTTTGTCACAAGCCTGTGTTCATTGGGACCCTTAGCTTTCCTCACTTCATTTTTGCAGGCTTGGGCTATTTGCTGATATTCCGCCTTAGTTATATGCCCCCCTTTCCACTTTTTATACTTGTCCTTTTTGTCTTTCTATTTGTCAGAGAGTTCTTTATGCAGCCATGCTTGTTTCTTTTGACAGCTGTTATTTTTCTTCTTCATTGGTATTGTGCTAGACTGGGATTTTTTAAAAGCACACTTTTCAACTTTTCCCAAGCTTCTTGAGTTATTTTCCCCTTGAGGATTCTCATCCATGGAATCCTTCCCAAGCTCTCTCTAAGTTTATTGAAATTAGCTCTCTTAAAGTCTAATACTCTAGTTTGACTTTGTTCTATTGCTTGTGAGTGCATAATGTTGAATTCCAATACTGCATGATCACTTCCCTCCAACGTTCCTGTAGCTTCAACACCTCCTATCATTTCATCTCTGTTAGTAAGAATTAAGTCCAATATGGCTGATCCCCTTGTTCCCTTCTCTCCTTTTTGGGAAACAAAGTTGTCTGCTAGGTTTGTTAGAAACCTGTTGGATGTCAGGGTAGTTAAAATACCCCATTACTACTGTGATGTGCTTCCTACATACCTTAGCTGATTAGCAAAAAAATCAGCTATTTCCTCTGTTTGGTTGGGTGGCCTGTAGTATACACTATGGTAATGTCATTTTCTCCCCCTTTAATATTGACCCAAATTCATTCAAATAACTTTCATCATTTTTGTGCTCTATTTCTATAGAGATGTAGTTATTTCTTACATATAGTGCACTCCACCTCCTCTTATTGGGTCTATTTCTTTTAAATAATTTAAATCCCTCTAGCTGAATGTTCCATTTGTGGATTCATCCCACCAGGTTTCCATAATTGCAGTAATATCATATCTGCCCTCATTTACTTGAATTTCTAATTCACCATTTATTCCTCATACTTTGTGGATTGGTGTATAAACATTTGAGTCCATTTTGATGGACCCTATGTTTACTGTCTACATGTTGTGCCTGACTGCACCTACTTCCTTGCTCCCTGTTTGATTAGTGCACATGGTATGGCACTCACTATTACATGCTTGGTTTTGCTTGACAGCAAAGTTGATAATCTTACCCGCAGAAACATCTATGTTACATGCACTGATAACCCTATTGATTTTGATTGCTATGGACAGAAATGTTCTATATTAATTAATTCTCTAAAATTAACATTAAAATCATAATTAATTTAACATTAAAACATTTTAAAATTATAAAAATTATCAAAATATAACAATAAGATTATACTGTGTTTCCCTCAAAATAAGACAGGGTCTTATTTTCTTTTGACCCCCTAAATAAGCGCTTGGCCTTATTTTTGGCACTCTTGCCAGCCCTAGCATCACTGGGTCTGCCGCTTTATTGTGGCCACCACTAAGAGAAGGGGCACAGTACCTAGGGTTTACAGGAGCAGCCTCTGTGACACCATTCCACATGGATGGCAGGTGCATGTGGGGCGCATGGGGCATGTTCCCCCCTCCCCTAGGAAATGGCAGGGACCAGCTGCACAGGCATTTAAATATTTTCAGGGAGAGCTTATTTTAGGGGGAGGGCTTATTTTAGCGCATGCTCTCAAAAGCCCAATTGGGCTCAATATCCTGGGATGTCTTATTTTTGGGGAAACAGGGTAATTATAGGATATATATGTTTCGTAATAGAAAGTAGGAGTGTTTGCTTAGATTGAATTACTGACTCACTTAATATAACCCTGGATAATTTGAACAAAGGTTTTTTTTTTCCTTGAACAAGATGGATATATGAAGTGTTCTAAAATAATTATGCTAAAATATTTTTGATAACTTCAGACATACAGGTTTTTTTAAAAATAACACTCCTTGTACTTTGGTGAGATCCTACTTAGGTTATCATGCGATTGAGATGTGGGCTGTTTGGATTATAATTTTAAGTATTATGGAATTAAAAACAAGTTGATGGATTAACGTACTCTGCTGCTAGTTTGTCTCTTTCTGAACGAAAAGCATTTTCTTCACTTATTAACATTTGGTATTGTGTAGTAAGAGTATCATTTTCCTCTTTGACTTTTTGATAGACTTCCTGAAGTTCTTTCAGTTTCCGGTCAATCTAAAAAAAATCCCAGAATGATTTATTTAATTAAAAAGCTTAATGGTTCTAAAAACATCATGATATTCTTATGACTTTCAAAGGATTATAAAATATGATTAAAGCAGGTCTTACCCACTGAAAAAGATATTGGTCAATAAACCATTTAAGTTTTAAATTAATCCACTTTTATATATGTACAAATTAAACATCAATACATTAAAAATACCGTATTTCTTTACAAAGGTATCTGCATCTGATGTAACATAGATGATTAAAAGGTAGTAAAACGCCCCACAACTTCAAACCTATGATGTAAATTTGACTAGGTAAGAGTGATTTAACACGCCATTATGGGCAGACTAGAACTCACAGCCTCCCATTTCTAATTCAGCAACATCAAGCTTTCTCTATCAATCAATCAAAAATTCAATCAATCAAGTAATTTTAACTCAACATCACAGCCACACGTCACAATGTTTTAGAAACATTTCAATTTAGAAATAGATTTTTAAACTTAGTTGTTTAAAAACGTTTTTCAACTGAAAGTTTTAAGTTTGTCCAATTTCTTTGATGACTCTGGGTAGTACACATTTTCATACATTAGACGTAATATTACCTATTTTCCTAATTTTACTGTTTTGGACAGTTGTACACTGAAGAAATCGGCCAATAAAAAAACAGTGTTCCAATATTTAAGGAGGGATCGGCCTATTCTCCATAGCACCTGAAGGCAGGACAAGAAGCAATGGATGGAAACTAATCAAGTAGAGAACCAACCTAGAATTTTCCTGACAGAATAATTAATTATGAAATAGCTTGTCTCCAGACTTTATGGGTGCTCCAACAATGTAAGTTTTTAAGGAGAGATTGGACAACCATTTGTTTGAAATGGTATAGGATCTCCTGTAAGGGGTTGGACTATCAATTTCCACGATCCTTTCTAATTCTGCTATTCTGTTAAATTTAGGAATTACAAAGAATGCTTGTACTAATTTTAAAAGGTAAAAACACTATCAAATTTTAAGCTAAGAATACACATTAAGAACCATGGTTAATACAGTACAAATAACTGACTAAAATTATAAGCTGTAATAAACCAAATCAATACTGAGAATCTATTTTAATTGGAACATCCCTTGAAGTTAAAATATAGATTCCTTACATAGAAAAAAACCTAATTTTGAATGAGGTACAAATCCATGTATTAAGTCATAATACAGAATAGTTTCCAGTTAAAATTGAATTCTATATCAGTTTTATTTTTAAATTATGTAATTATTCTGGACATCAAAGAATACTCCCACAATTTGTTTAGCCATCCTTCTAAGGGAGGAATCAAACAGCCTTACCACTAAGAAGCATATCAAATCTTGTCACAGTTAAGATATATGAAACTAATTTTGTAGACTTTGAAAGGATATATGGTTTAATAAAATTCAGTAAAAATAAATTTAAAATCAGTTTCATTCTGATATGTTGAATAATTGTTAGCATGACATTATTAGCAGATAATTTCATTATTAATTTTATTCCTGTCATTTTATTTGACATAGTTTGACTATCCATGTTTGTAAAGCCACTAAAAATAAATATCTCATTATGTAGTTGATATGGGAGTGAAAGTATCAATGCATATTTTAATTTGAAAGGAGCAAGAAAAATATTGATTTTTATGGGAAAAAATAATTTGATTATAGAATTAATTTTCTTGGCTGAAATCAGTCACTTTTTGGTTTTCTTGAAGGGTATTGAGAATCAATCTCACTACAAAAAGCCAAAATAGCAACAGCAATGTAACAAAGCATCTAATGCAAACGATTCAAACTGATGGAGCAAGGCTTAGGATTAGGGTTTGGAGTATATTGGAAATTTTACAGATAGTTTTGTTCCTATCCATAATCCTAACCCTAACTCTTTCAAAATGGTTGCATTGATGGGTAGGCCAATCACAAAAGAAAATGCAAACTGAGTTGTTCTTTATCCCTAACTAGCTGATAACCCGGCGTTGCTCGGATATTTATTTATAGGGGGGAAATGTCCAGACCAAACGTAATTTCTAATGTTGGATTTTCCCATTTACTAGAGGGAGCTCCTTTATGGAGTACCGTGAAGCCGTTACCATGGCAACTCCACTGCACTGTACAGTAGAAGCCATTTTATGGCTGTACAGTAGAAGCCATTTTAAAGCACAACAAGGTGTATCTTAACAGAACACACACCCTGAGAGATGTTAGGGGTGTGCTACCCCCACAGGATTTGTTTCCAGAAAGTAAGTCATCTGTGTACCAAGTTTGGTTGAAATTGCTCAAGGTGTTCCAGAGTTATGCTGGAACACAGACAGACAGACAGACAGACAGACAGACACACACACACACACACACACACACACACACACATTTTATATAGATCAAAACAAAGTTTTAGGTTGTTGCTTTAATCTTTCTTTATTTTCTAAAAGTGCACCTGGTGTGTATAAGGACCAAGATATAGCAGTTATTTATTTACTTAGATTAAGTGTAAAAAAATGAAATCAGGCACAGGGAGGACTTAACGTCTGCTTAATTTCACCGAATATTACTCTTAAATTAATTTAGTTCTACTCAGGTAAATGAAATTAGAGTCAATTCATACATTAGCAGCAATAGTATGGATATTATTTCCCCACTGATTTTTCTAAACACCATTAGTATTTTTGGTTGCAGAAACCATGACAATTATTCACCTATATGTCTATATTTCAAGAATGAAGTTGGAAGATAATGTTAAGAAATACACATTATTGCATGCAATGGATTGATATTGAAGCTTTCATTAAGCAAAAGTTTCTGTTAGCAACCAGTTATGTGCACATAGTTACATATAAAAGAAGCTCCTATACTGCTCACTTCAATGAAAGGATGGGGCAGAACTACCCTGGCCTCTACCCACAAAATAGTTAATCAGTACAAAAATAGGGTTTTAAGAAATAGGCACTGAGGGCCATGACCAGTATTCCTTATTTCCATTATCCATCATTTCCATACTCAGTAGCATGAACTGTTCTTTTACCTCCTCTAGCTGCTGTAGCAAATTTTCTTTTTCTTCATCAAAGTCTGCATCTAATGAAACTATACTGCCCCGAAGAGAAAGCCTGAAAAACAGTAATCAAATAAAACCACCTTGTTCTATACAGAGAAAAAAGCCATCAAGCACAGTTTATCTTGTGTCACTTTACATACTTTGCACCAACATTTTTCTTTTTTAGAAAAATCAAGTTACCGCAGTTGTATAAAAATGTCAACAGAGAGTGTTAAGTACTTGGAGTAATCTACATGTAAATAGCCTTGTAAGTAGTTTTCACTCAGGTCCACTGTTACCAGCAGGAACTCATTCAAACCTGATTGGTCAGTGGCCCTGTCTGAGCGGTACAAAAGGGCTGTTGCCAGACAGGGTCTTTGCTGGATTCTGAGTCATTAATAAAGAGCTGTTATTACTGAAGCCTGAGTCTGCCTGTTCCCACGATCTAACAGAGAGATTCTATTAAAAAAAAAAATCACAAGTAATTCCTACAGAGAACCACTGCCTAAAAATACAAGCACTCACACCATTTGCTTTTGATGCTATATATTCCTATACGTAGCACAATAATGCGTTTTCTTAATATTATATTGTTGTTAGTTGTGAAGTTGTGTCCAACCCATCGTGACCCCATGGACAACATTCCTCCAGGCCTTTCTGTCCTCTACCATCATCTGGAGTCCATTTAAGCTCACGCCTCCCACTTCAGTGACTCCATCCAGCCACCTCATTCTCTGTCGTCCCCTTCTTCTTTTGCCCTTAATCGTTTCCAGCATTAGGCTCTTCTCCAGTGAGTCCTTGCTTCTCATTAGTTTCATCTTCAGGACCTGGCCTCCTAAAGAGCAGTCAGGGTTGATCTCCTCTAGGACTGATGGGTTTGATCGCCTTCTTAATATTATAGATGAGCTAAATCTTGTTGCAAGATGTAATTATAGGAATTTTAGGGGGGAAAGCTGACAAATTCACTCTGGATGAATCTATCAGTGATAGTTAGTTATGATCGCAGGATACTACTGAAGAATCAAAGGCAGCAGCTTCTGAATACCTGCTGGTGGGAAACTGAGGGAAATTTATTACCCCCATATCCTGTTTATATGCTTCTCACAGCATTACTGTACGAATTCATAAAAATGTAAATCTAACAACAGGTTGACTGTAAACAAATCCTTTGGCTTCTGGAAAAAAACAGGGTCAAAACACAAGCCCCCTTACATCTTTTGCAGCCTAAAGTGACAAATGGAAATATGCAACATCTTCAAATTAAATAAACTCATCTGATATTAGGGAAATACTAGACATTACATTCATCCTAGATTTGCCATTAACCAGAAGTACCTTGAAGGCTTTTATAAAAAACAGAAAATGTAACATTTAAACAGTTGAGTTCTACTTCATGCTCAGCGCAGAAATCCAAATTAATTAATTGATTAACTACTCTTATGTGATATGATAATCTCTAAAGCAGATAAAAGTATTAGCATGTCTCCCTACCAGTCATCTCTTATCAAAGACTCATATATCCAGTACTTCAGAGATGGGTTTCTGCCGGTTCTCCCCGGATCGGGCGAACCAGTAGTGGCAGTGGCGGGAGGTTCTGCCACCCACCTGAATGCTTCTGTGCATGAGCAGAAGTGTTGCGCAAGCGTGTGCACAAGCGAACTGGTAATAAAATAAATTGAAACCCACCACTGCAGTACTTTACATCTTTCTTCATAGGACATATGTTTCTAAACTGTTAATCATACTCATGATTATTCTTTAGGCATGTTCCAAATTCTCTGAATACTATAAGTGTTGTGCTAAATATATAATTTGAAATGGTGTCCGTCTGACCAAAGCTGAATGAAAAGGATCAATGACTTCCCATTAGTTGAAAATTATACATGGTCCTGCCCAGGGATGGGTTTCAAATTTTTTACTACCTATTCTATGGGAGTGACCTATTTTGTGGGCGTGGCTTGGTGGACATGTGACTGGGTAGCCAACTTGTAGAATGTAGTGAAGCTCACTTAACAATGCTCTTGCTTAGCAACCAAAATTTTGGGCTCAATTGTAGTCATAAGTCAAGAAATGTCTCTGCCTTCCTCTGCAGGGCAGCTTTGTCCTAGTGAACTCCTTCTCCTTTCCGGCTATTTTCCTCTCTGTTAGAGGCACCAAAATAATCCAGACCAAGTAAGGTTTCTTGTTGCAGCAGGGGGTTGGCCTAGATGACCTTAGAGTAGACTTCTAGCCCTAAATTGCCGTACTATCTTTCTTTCATTCCTTCTTTCTCCCTTCCCGCTGTGGGAAGCAATCCCCCCCCCCAAATAAAAGCTCATAAGGCTCCCAGAAAAGAAAAAATCAAGCTGCTAACAAAGAAACCTGCCAGAGGCTCATTCAACATTCCTACCAGATAGAGATAATGAGATAATGAGCCTATATAAAGCTCCACTTCCTGTGGTGATGTCATCATGCTTGGAGCTAAGGATCGGGAGTTCTCCTAACCTTTAACTCTAACTTCTTCGTTTGGGCTCATTTCTGAGCGCTGTGGATCCTGAAGGGACCAGCAGTTTAAGGGGGAAACTCTGAAGATGCTGGAGTGCTAAGGCAAATCCCCCAGCGGGTAGGAGAAACCCACTAAATGGACGAGGATTTATCCTGCCACTTGGTCAGGACCGGAGCGATGGCGACTGCATAAGAAGGAAGCAGAGGGAGAAAGCAGTTGAAATTGAGACATCTGTTACTATTATTGACAACCCAAAGAAGAAGAGGACAACGCAAAATTGGCAGAGAGGGTGAGCTGGAAAGAAAGAGGCTCTGGGAAGGATTCTGTTTTTGCAGTTCAGATTTTTGCTGAAAAGCAGTGAGAGCATAGACACTGAGTTGGAATTGACAGCCTGAATAACTTGAAGGAAAGTGGTCACAGTGAGAATGAAAACCCGGCATGGACAACAGGAGTAGAACATAGTTAACTACTGAGAAGACTTGGAAAGCACAGAAAGGATTGTTTAACAGTCGAGTTGGTTGTTGACTTTTTTCTTCTTGCTCTTCCTTCTACTGTTTTGTTTTTCCCAAAGAATAGTTGAACTTACAAGTATATGGTATTTATTCTCCTCAGAACTTGGTACGGTACCAGAGACAGTAGAGAGAGAACTGTTTTGGAACTATTAAAGGGCGTCTTTACCCACCCCCCTTTATTTTCCTTTGCCGTTGGACTTGTTGTATTAACTGATTGACACTAACAGTGATACTGAGGAGAGGGTGACATCTAGTGGATTATAAATTTGAACCATGAAGTCTGATGCAAGAAAACCAACGGTGACATAAGCTGATATATATACATAGAGAGAAACTAATTACTAGAATTAAATACCTGCATAACTGATACAATTGAGAGACATCTATTTGTATAACAGTGTGATATATAACTCTATGATATATAATAATTAAGGATCAAAAACAGAATAGAATAATACATAGGAATGTTTAGATATTGAAACGTGATATTAAGGAAGGTTAATTATTGTTAAATATTGAGATGTATAATTATTGATACCATTGATATTGCTGATAAAGTAGAAGTAAAATTTATATGCAATTGTGGGCAAGGATAAATAAGGGGATAAAAATGGCAATTCAGTAAAGTTAGTGAAAAAAACTACACCCAATATGATTTCTGCAACACTCCCCTCCTCAAATCAAAGATCAATTGAGAGCACATTGGGGCTGGAGAAAGGTGGAACGATGGCAGGAACAACGGGACCAGCACTAACAATGCAGAGTATGCAATTGATGCTCCAGATGATACACGAGACATTGACAAAAAGCCAAGACGGCTACAAATCATAAAGAGACAAGGAGGAATCATGAAGAAATGAAAAATGAAATGGGAGAATTGAAATGAAATATCGAAAACGTGGATGACAAAATTGAAAAAATACAGAATGCCTTAACAATCAATGAACAGAAAATCCAGAACATGGAAACAAAAATAGAACAAACAGATCAGAAGATGGAAAAAATGGACCTGGAATATAGATAAGTTAATAAAGAATTAGAATTATCAATAATCCGACTTGAAAATGAAAGAGCTGCATTCTATCTAAGATTCCAAAACATACCGGAAGAGAAGGAAGAAGACCTGCAAGGAAAAATGATTGAAATCTTCACCGAAATTCTACAGAGAAAAGAACAAGAGTTGAGAGGGGACATCGATGAAGCTTACCGTGTGCATACTAATTATGCCAGAAGACATAGGCTCCCGAGGGAAGTGCATGTAAAATTTGCCAAAAAAACAACTAGAGATGAAGTGTACAAAAAAACCAGAGAAGGGATGATTACATTTCAGGGAAAAGAGTTGACCACACTTGAACAGATTCCACGGAGAATTCATGAACAACCTAGACACTATCAATTTTTAACAAATCAGTTAAATAAAACCAGAATAACGTACAGATGGTTGGTACCAGAGGGGGTACTGGTATCTTGGCAAGGAAAAAGATATAAGATAGAGAATATAGAAGAAGCGCAGGAATTTTATGAAAAATACTGCACAGAGGAAGAAGAACAAGGAAATAAAGAGGACCTAGAAAGTAGAAGTCAAGAGGAAGAAACATCAGAAGACAAGTAAAGAAACAGGAAAGAAGAACAGAGGCAAGAAAGAGAGCAGAAAAGGAAGGCACGAGAGGGAAAAGCAAGATACAAACCAGAAGCAACAAAAAACACGCCATCTAAAGATGGACTAGGAAATAATAATTATTTCGATAAACTTGAATGGACTGAACGCGCCAAAAAAGAACGCAGATGTTTAATAAACTTAAGAAACTGAAGGTAGATATAACCTGTATACAGGAAGTGCATATTAAAAGGGAACATAGGAATTGGAAAACAAAAAACTAGGGAAATTATATACAGCACTGGCAGATTAAAAAAAAAGAGAGACAGCAACCTATATAAAGGAAAAAATAAACTCCAAAGAAGTCTACTCTGATGAAGGAGGCAGGATGCTAATGATTGAATTAGACACAACAGAAAAACCGATATTATTAATAGTCATATATGCACCAAATCAGAAACAAGAGGAATTCTATAGGAAATTACACAACAAAATAAACTAATTAGAATATGAAAATATTTGCTTAATTGGGGATTATAATGCAATAGTGGATAAAAAATGGACGATGAAAGCAAAAAGAAAAATAAAATAAATCCTTTTTTGAGATGGCAATGGAATATAAACTACATGATATTTGGAGAGAAAGGCACAAAACAAGAAAGCAATATACCTTTTATTCGAGCCCCCACCAGTCCCTATCAAGAATTGACATGGCTTGGATTTCATCTGGTCTATGTAATCAATTAGACAAAATTGAAATAGAAGCAAATGAGTGGGCAGATCATAATCCAATAAAATTAAGATGGAAAGGTCAAAGAAGAAGAAAAAGATGGATGATGAATTCAAATATTGTAAATGAAATAGAATACACTCAAATGCTGGAGAAAGAATTAAAACTATTTTTTAGAATAAATAAAAAAGAAGACAATTCAAAATCTCTGGGACACTATGAAAGCATACACAAGAGGCCTTACGATTGCCTACATGGTGAAAAGAACTAGAAAACAAAAAGAGCAACAAGAATGTATGCAAAAAGAACTTATGGAAGTCGAAGATGAACTACAGAATGACCCAAAGAATAAAATTAAAAAAGAAAAAAGAGAGATGATAAAACATAAGATCAACTTAATAACTCAAAAGGAATTAGCACAGAAAATTAAACCAGCCAGACAAAATTACATTGAACAAGCCAACAAACCTGGATGATGGCTGGCATACAGATTGAAGAATGAAAGAGAAAAAAGGATGATATATCAATTAAAAGATGATGACGGAAGAATTCAATAAAAAGCGGAAGAAGCATATTATTCATAAATACTTTGCAAAACTATATGCGCAAGAGCGTAAGGAGGAAATCAAAATAAAACATTATTTAAACACAGAAAAGATAACACCCAGCTCAAAAGAACAAAGGGAGGCGATAAACAGGCCAATAACGTTAGCCGAAGTGGAATTAGTCCTGAAAAACCAGAAAAATAATAAAACCCCAGGACCAGACAGAATACCAGTGGAGCTATACAAATATAATAAAATAATATTGGAAGAGCTAGGACTGGAAATGTTTAACCAAGTTTTAGGAAAAGCCAAGATACCTGAATCATGGACAGAAGCAATAATATCGCTAATCCCAAAAGAAGAAACCAACCTAAAAGAAATTCAAAATTACAGGCCAATTTCATTACTAAACTCTATTTATAAAATATTTGCAGCAATTATGGCAGGAAGAATTAAACAGGTTTTAAATGAACGAATACACCTGGACCAAAACGGATTTTTACCTCACAGACACATAAAAAATAATACAAGGGTCATCCTAGACATAATAGATTATTACGAGGCGCATCCAGAAAAACAAATGGTCCTGGTTTTCCTTGATGCACAAAAAGCGTTTGACAACGTAATCTGGAAATTTATAATAACACTATTGGACGAGATGAATTTCGGAGAAAAAAATTATAAAAATGATAGAAGGATTTTATAACACTCAGAAAGCCAAAGTTCTGATGAATGGAGTTCTAACAGAGAAGATTGAAAAAAAAAGGAGTCAAACAGGGATGCCCCCTCTCTCCTTTGCTGTTTATATTAACTTTGGAAATTTTATTAAATGAAATTCGGAAGGACCAGGGAATAAAAGGTTTAAGATGCAAAAATGATGAAATCCAGTATTTAATACTACGTATAATTATGGCGGCAAGGATTGCCTTTGCCCAGAAATGGAAAAACAAATTAATTCCAAACGAAGATGAAATAGTAAGAAAGGTTATGGATTGTGCTGAAATGGACAAACTAACTAAAGAAATCCAGGGTAAAGAAGAATCAGAATTCTACTAGATGTGGGATAAATTGTATAGGTGGATGGAGAAAAGAAACAATAATCAATGAAGGAATATAACAAATAATAGCTATGAGTAAAATAAGAGGGTTAAGAATGGTGAAATCCAAATGAAATACAATAGAAGTGGAAATAATATAAGGTGAGCGGTATCAATTGATAATTGCTATTAGAAAGAACAGGAAGCTCCTGTTCATATTGTATTGTGTAAATGTGGCGTACGTCTAAGTTTTGTGTTTGTGTATTTTACATGTTTGTTAATAAAAATAATAACAAAAAAGTTTGGCTCCATTCACACAAGCAGGAAATCATCCAAACACAAAGCCCACATTGCACAAACCCCAAAACTTCAAAAACATAGAACCCTGCCTGAACCAGCAGGAAAAAAAGGCTTTAAAAAAAGGCTTCTGACGAAACTTCTGACAGGAGAACATTACTACTGGTCCGATCCAGTCCGCTAGATTTTCACTGCCTCTTCTGGCATACCGGACTGAACCGGGAGGAACCCACCTCTGGTGCTGCCTAAAATTTGTCTTTCTTGCACCCATCTCTCTCTGCTGGTTAATATTAACTTTGCAATCAACTATTATTCCAAGATCTTTTCCATAAATACCATTATTGATTTTTCTTTTTTGTTAATGGGGAAGCTGGCAAGCAATAGATGTGTATTAGATAACTTTCCAAAATCAATCGAAGGTAAAGTGCACTCATGTGTCTAGGATTACTAAACTCATTTTGATGTTAATCATTACCGTGTTTGACCCCCCAAAATAAGCGCTTGGCCTTATTTTCAGGGAAGTCTTATTATTTTTGAGGTGCAGGAGGTGGCGAGTGTGGTCACCTCATGGCTGCTACTGTGTTGCATTATTTTCAGGAAGGACTTATTTTCGGGGGAAGGCTTATTGTAGCGCATGCATTCAAAATCCCACTTGGGCTTATTATCTGGGGAAGTCTTATTTTTGGAGAAAGAGGGTACATGTTAATACGTAATATGTGAATAGCAAAATCCAATTGTATGGAAGGAGAACTTATGCTGGCATGTGCTGTGTAAAAGGATTAAGTAAGAAAATGTTGAAAAGCTTTTTCAGCAACATGTGTTGCATTGTACTAAATCATGATTTGCCTTAAAATTTGGTTTGTTGAAGAAGTTATTGCATCCCAGTTCATATATGATAAGTAATGCTTCATAAAACACAACTTCTGAGTCAACATTTTTCAAATTAAGCTAATAAATTAATTTGAATGTAAATCATATTCTAATTACTATTTGCTATAATATTTTATATCTTCTAGAAGATATGAAGGCCTGCTTTCAACAAGATATATTTATATATCAGTATATATATTAGCGACAAGAGATAAAAGACTCAAGTGCAATGGCAACAGAAAAATGCATCTGGCTTACCTTTTTTTAATAAGCTCCTCTTTCTCAAGCTTTTTCCTCTCATGCTCTTGTATTAGATTTTTGATGGTTTTTAATAGTTCTTCTAACTCCTTTTTCAAATTAGTAAAAAT
This sequence comes from Thamnophis sirtalis, assembly GCF_051295495.1. Classification (NCBI taxonomy): domain Eukaryota; kingdom Metazoa; phylum Chordata; class Lepidosauria; order Squamata; family Natricidae; genus Thamnophis; species Thamnophis sirtalis. The sequence goes on along the minus strand of NW_028261381.1, from coordinate 150,847,803 downwards.
CTATGAAAAATACAAATAAAACAATAGTATGAATGGTAACTATATAAAAAACTCATTTTATACTGATACTGCTAATTAGTAAAAGTTCATATTGCTCCTATTAAAGTATTAAAGCACTGAAGTCCAGAAAGTCGTTGGTTACAATTGGTTAGAATTTCCATTGCTAAGCAATGTAGATTTTTTCATGTGACTGCATCAATTAGCAACAGTAAGTATGGCAATCCCAGTTGCTGTCATGATTCCAGGACTTCCAGGTTATTTAATGGGGGGGTGGGGGGGGTTCAAGCAAGGAGCTGGAAAGTACATGGCTGTCACAGGAAGTTGCCAGGGTCAGTTACTATGGAGTTTGGGCAGGTGTGCAGGTGCTGTGGGGGACACTGCAAGGACACTGCCGCTATGGAGATTCTATCTCAGGGCCTGAAAGTTTGGGAATTTGGATTGGGATAAACAGATTTCCTCTTACGCCTTCCAAGACTAAGTGGCTTTGGGTGTTAGGGCCTCTTGAATCCGGTAATTCTGCATCCCATTCCAATATCCCAGCATAAACCAGCATAAAACCAGCATAAAATTTTGAGGCCTCGTCAAATCACATAAAGAGCAGGTGGTAGCTATGGAAAAGGGGCTTTTGCACAACTCCATATAGTACACCAATTCCACCCCTTCTTAGATTGGGGTAGTGACTATAGTTAATCAGTTTTTGATACCCCTGAATAGATTACTGCAATGCACTCTATATGAGATTGATCTTCAATACGTGACCCATCAAAACCGCGTTCCACAAAAGCGCGGTCGACGAAATCGCGTATGTGACGTCATCACAACGCGACGAAAAAGATCGAAAAATTGCAATAAAAATTAAATTACAGCAAGCCAATTCACATAAAGGTAAGGGTTAGGTTAAGGGTTAGGGTTAGGGTTAGGGTTAGGTTAAGGGTTAGGGTTAGGGTTAGAGCGTTAGCGTTACGTTTAGCGTTAGGTTAAGGGTTAGCGTTAGGTTTTTCATTACGTTAAGGGTTAGGTTTAGGGTTAGGTTTAGGGTTAGGTTAAGGGTTAGGTTTAGGGTTAGGTTTAGGGTTAGGTTTGGGGGGGTTAGGGTAAGGTTTTCGTTTTATTTTTACATTTTTTGATCTTTTTCGTCGCGCTGTGATGACGTCACAGACGCGCTTTCGTCGTCTGCGATTTTGTCGTCCGCGGTTTTGTGGTAGAACCCTTCAATAATATCCAGAATCTTCGTTTGGTCCAGAAGTTATGGATTTGTCTCATTATCCTCATGTTACACATTTGTTTTGCAAGCTGCACTGGGACTCAGTTTGCTGCCAGCTACAATTCAAGTTGCTAGTTATTACCTATAAAGTCCTACGTGGCATTGGGCCAGGTTATTTGAAGGACTGCCTTGTTCACAGCATTTCTAACATTCCTGTTAGGAATATAATCTAACGGTTGGGTTGGCAATATATAAATCATATAACAATGCTGTACCTGTTTCTTTAAAATCATGCTGTAAATGTGATTGATTAAAATTAAGATTAAGATTTAGTTTATTTGTATGCCGCCCTTCTCCGGGAGGGACTCAGCGCGGTGAACAACTCAAAAGGGGAAAAGGGGATACAAACACAATACACGTAATTAAAATACACAAGAGTCATACAGCCATACAAGTCGAGAGGGGAGGGGAACTCATCAACCCCAGGCCTGCCGGCACAGCCAGGTTTTGACAGCTTTCCGGAAGGCCTGGAGAGAGGTGAGGGTCCAAATCTCCATGGGGAGCTCGTTCCAAAGGGCAGGAGCTGCTACAGAGAAGGCCCTCCCCCGGGTGGTAGCCAGATGGCATTGGCTGGTAGACGGAACCCGGAGGAGGCCGACCCTGTGCGATCTAATGGGTCTATGGGAGGTAATTGGCAGCAGGCGGTCTCTCAAGTACCCAGGTCCAATACCATGAAGGGCTTTATAAGTTACGACTAGCACTTTGAAGCGTATCCGGAGACCGATCGGTAGCCAGTGCAGCTCGCGGAGAATAGGTGTAACGTGGGTGTACCGAGGTGCACCCACAATCACTCGTGCGGCTGGATTCTGGACGAGTTGTAGTCTCCGAATACTCTTCAAAGGCTGCCCCATGTAGAGCGCATTGCAGTAGTCCAGTCTTGAGGTCACGAGGGCATGAGTGACTGTCGCGAGTGCCTCCCGGTTCAGGTAGGGGCGCAACTGGTGCACCAGGAGAACCTGGGCAAATGCCCCCCTGGTCACAGCCGACAGGTGATGTTCTAAGGTCAGCTGTGGGTCCAGGAGGACTCCCAAGTTGCGCGCCCTGTCTGAGGGGCGTAAATTTTCACCCCCCAGCCTGAGTGATGGAATACTGGCCAAATTCTTGGGAGGGAAACACAACAGCCACTCGGTCTTGTCTGGATTGAGTACAAGTTTGTTAACTCCCATCCAGACCCTGACAGCCTCCAGGCACTGGCACATCATGTCAACCGCTTCACTGAGTTGGAACGGGGTGGACAGATACAACTGAGTATCGTCCGCATATTGATGGTATTTTATCCCGTGCCGTCGAATGATCTCACCCAGTGGCTTCATGTAGATATTGAACAGAAGGGGGGTAGGACCGAACCCTGAGGAAGCCCATATTTCAGGGGCCTAGGGGTCGACCTCTCTCCCCCAACTAACACCGACTGAGACCTGTCCGAGAGGTAGGAGGAGAACCACCAAAAAACGGTGCCGCCCACTCCCACCTCTCGTAACCGTCGCAGAAGGATACCATGGTCGATGGTATCGAAGGCCGCTGAGAGGTCAAGGAGCACTAGGATGGAGGAGCGACCTCCATCTCTGGCTCTCCAGAGATCATCAGTCAGTGGGACCAAAGCAGTTTCCATGCTGTAGCCAGGCCTGAATCCCAACTGAAAGGCGTCCAGATAATCGGCTTCCTCCAAGGACCGTCGGAGTTGAGAGGCTACCACTTTCTCAACAACCTTCCCAATGAAAGGGAAGTTGGAGACTGGCCAGTAGTTGTTCAAACTAGCTGGGTCCAACGATGGCTTCTTCAGGAGGGGTCTCACCACCGCTATCTTCAATGCTGGTGGGAAGAAGCCCTCCCGAAGAGAAGCACTCACCATCGCCTGGATCCAGCTCCGCGTCACCTCCTTGCTGTTCGCGACCAGCCAGGAGGGACACGGGTCCAGTACACAAGTGGCAGTACTCACCACTCCCATGGCCTTGTCCACTTTATCAGGAGCAACAGGTTGAAAGTCAGTCCAGAGATGTTGTTCAAGACCTTCCCCCGGTACCCCGGCTGGCTCTGCGCAATTGGAGTCCAGGTCCATCCGAAGCCGAGCAACTTTGTCCGCGAGGAACTGGACATATTCCTCTGCTCTACCTTGTAAGGGGTTATCCGCAACCCTCGTATTTAGGAGGGAGCGGGTCACCCTAAACAAGGCGGCAGGGCGTGACTCAGCGGACGCTATCAGAGCGGCAATGTGATGGTTCTTAGCTGTCCGTATTGCCGATAGCTATGCTCCGATGCAGGTTTTCAAAAGTGCTCGGTCTGACTCGGATTTACTTTCCCTCCAGCGGCGCTCTAGGCATCTCTTTTGGCGCTTCATCTCCCGGAGGTCCTCGGTAAACCAAGGGGCCCTCCTGGATCCACTGCTGCGGATCGGCCGTAAAGGCGCAATCCGGTGGAGAGCCTCAGAAGCTACCGAGTTCCAAGTAGCAACTAAGGTCTCCACCGGACTGTGGGCGAGAGTATCAGGCATAACGCCAAGCGCCGTCTGGAAACCCTGAGGATCCATAAGACGCCTGGGGTGGAACCACCTAATCGGTTCCTCCTCCCTACAGCGGGGGATTAGTCTCCGAAAGTCAAGCCTCAGTGGGAAGTGGTCTGACCATGACAGGGGCAAGATCTCACTACCCCTCAAACCAAGATCACAACCCCACTGCTCCGAGAGAGGGTTGCTCAATCGGCCATAAGATGGAGCCAGAATCACTGTTAGATGCTGATCTGATCTGAGTGTTTGGAAGCTGGTTGTTAGAAGTGCGGTATAATGATCTGTGTGAGCTATTGTAAGTTTTGCAACTGCTAGCAAACTTACTGGACTGTTTGTATGATTATGGACTATGTTATTTGGCTTATCCCTTAACTGAAAGACGTTGATGACTGACAGTCTTAACCATGTATGACTTGGACTGTTTGATGGACTCTGATACCACTATTTGCATGAAAGTAAAAGCCTATTTAAACTGCAGTGTCTCTGTATGCTGGTTTGTGTGTTCTCCAACATCTCTCTAACAACGCTTCTCTGAACGCATTCGCTCTCCCAACGGGGAGCTTACCTAACAATTCCTATTAGGTTGGGTAGAAGAAGAGGCAGGTTTTTATCCTGTCAATCAGACTCTCATCTAGTAGGGTCCAGAAAGCATGACTTTTCCATATCTGCACCTGCCCTCTGGGACACTATACCATTTGAGGTATGGATGGCCCTGACTTTGCTCAACTTCTAGAAACCCTTAAATTCATGTGACTGGCAAATACTGTTTTCAGGCCCCACTTTGTGTTAATGTCCAAAAAATATATATTTTTAATCATTGTAAGCTACCCTGAGTCACATTTATGTGGTAGGTGTTATATAAATTGTTAATTATTTTATTGTATTCTTTTATTTTATTTTGCTCCTAACTGTGGGCATTGCAAAGTAGCAATCTTTTTCTCCACAATGATATGAGATACAGATGACTCCAATGCTACCAGCTTTGTAGAAGGCTACTACTAGTTTCTAAAGCTCTGGCATGGATGTATAGTATGAGACATTTTTTTGAGATTTTTTAATTGGCAATCTGGTTTAATTGATCTGTTTTTTTGGAGAAGTGTTTTATGGTTATTGTGTCTTACTTTTGATCAATGTCTAGTGCCGTGGTGGCAAACCTATGGCACGTGTGCCACAAGTGGCACTTGGAGCCCTCTCAAGTGGTCGCCCAGGTCAGTTCCACCGTGGGCATAGACCTCCTGCTGGCCAGCTGATTTTCGGATCTCTGAGGGGGTGTCGTGCACACATGCATGGAGGGGGGGCACAGGAGTGTGTGGCGCACCTTTCAAACTGTGTTTTTTGTGCCAGGAGGCTTCAGGGAGGGCCCCTGGAACCCGGGGGAGACTGTTTTTGCCCTCCCAGAGGCTCAAGGAAAGTTTCTGTAGCCTGGGGAGGGCGAAAATCGAGCCTCCTTGAAGTTCTGGAAGTCCAGAAACGGGCCTGTTGTCGGTCTCTGGAGCCCAGGGGAAAATGTTTTCGCCTTCCCAGGGGCTTGAGGAAAGCCTCTGGAGCCCAGGGAGGGCGAAAAACAGGATTTCAAGAAGTTCCAGAAGTCTGGAAATGGGTCTGATTCTGACTTCAGGAGGGCCTCCAGAGCCTGGAGAAGGCCATTCGCCCTCCCGGTGGCTTGAGGAAAACCTTTGGAGCCTGGACAGGGTGAAACTGTCCTGTCCCCGTCCCCCCCCCCCCCCGGCATAGTGCAGGAGGCTGAGGAGGCCGCGCAGGAGGCTGAGTAGTTCACGTGTGCATGCACAGAGGGTGGGCGCATTGCATTATAGGTGTGGGCACGCACACACACACGATTTCAACACGTGAGAACAAAAAGGTTAGCCATTACCAGTGGTGGGATTCAGCCAGTTCGCATCTATTTGGGAGAACCGGTTAGTAACTTTCCAAGCAGTTCAGAGAACCGGTTGTTGGAAGAAATCTCATTTTGGTTTTTTCCATTTTACAGGGCTAATCCTGTAAGGAAGGCAGGAAGGAGCATTCTGGTGTTGTTTCTAGCCTAATCTTTATTGCCCTGCTTACAGAAACTGCCTCTCCGGTTAACCCTTATTACATTGCAACAGCTAAGGCGAACCGCCCATTGATGTGAGTGACGTCAAGTTGCCACGCGCATTCAGTCACATGACCACCGAGCCATGCCTACCCAGCTGGTCATTAGGGCAGAGAACCGGTTGTTAAATTATTTGAATCCTACCACTGGCCATTACTGATTTCTTTGTAGTGTTTCTTTGATAGATGGGTAACCTTACAAATTTAATAAATATGTATGTAAATAAAATGTTCAATCCCTGTATTTATATAGTTTCAATTCATTTTATATTGGAAAAAGACAACGCTCAGTGGATATGACTTTGAAATGGCACATTACCAAAGGCACAATTCAACTTACCCGATTAAGATCTGAAACTTTCTTTTGTAAACGACATAGTATTTTAAGCAACTCATCAAATTCTTTCTTCTTTTCCATAGCCTCATTTTTTCTCATCTGAAGTTTTTCCTTAAGTTCTTCAATCTACAGTCAAAACCAACTTTCATATAATTAAAACTGTTGTACATTATTTAACACTTTCTATGGAACCCTCCAGCATTGTTAGATAGATATTAAAACAGATAAGGATTGTTTCAGAAATGTTGGGATTTATGTTCATGGATATATTTTAGCAAATTATATAGAGGCAGCCTAGATTTAAGATAGGAAAATCTCTAAATTATAATGAGCAGAAATGTTTTACATTTACATGATTGAGCACATGTTTTTCATGTATAAGGCTTCACACTCAATTCCAATGTATTGCACTATATAGATAATTTTAATTTTAGTTTAATTTAAACCATGGAGAATTTTTCTGAAAACCCACTGGATGGATGGCTCCAAGACTGATACTTTCATTAATGCAGTGCTAAGGTTCAATTCCTAAAACTGTACCTCTAGCTGTAACGTGGCTTTCTTTTCTTTAAACTGAAGGGCTTCTGTAGCCATTACTTGCTTTAGGTTTTCAATGGCAATCCTTTCCATGACCATTTCATCTTCCTCTTTTTTTGTCATATTACGAAGTTCATTTATTTTAATGTTCATGGAATGCTTTCTAGCCATTTGTTGGTTTAATAATTGCACAATTTCATTATATTTGGCCCATGTTTGATCTTGCTCTTTACTGCCAAAAGAAAATTATGAAGAAATCTTAAAAATGACAGTGAACAACATAAGCCAACATTCATCCATCCGTCCATCCAATTAACTAACTAGTTACCTAGTTAGTATGTCAGACATTACCAAAGGCTCTGGATAGCTAACAATCAAGATTAGCACAAAATAAAAAACTTCCCTCTTAAAAATAATAAAGTCGCCCATAATATAAACAAAATTGCAACCATCAAAATATAAACCTTAGTATATAAATAACATTGGCAATATCAAAATAATGTACAGAAAACATATAAACTGAAGTGTCCTTCAGTTTCAACCTTCATTCACAACGTGCCCTTCTGGTGTGCTAGATAAAACAACCAAGGCTCAATTATTCTTCTGAACTCAGTACGGAAGGAGATCAGACAGAATTACAAAATAGGGGGGTGGGGACAGTACTGACTTTATTTGATCTGATTCCATGGGAAAATTAATTTGGAGAAAGCACCTTTGGATAATCTAGTCCTGAACCAAGAAAGGCCTTCAAGGTGACAACGATCTGGAAGCCAAATAGTAATCAATACATTCCCAAAATTGTGAATTCATCTGTTTATACTGAACTGGGATACTCACTATTGTTTGACTATCACACTTTGTACCAATTGTACCTTCCAAATGCTTTCTAAGGAGAGCCCTAAGTGGAACACATTATAAAAATCCAAGTAAGAGATGTTTAAGATCTGATTGACTGCAAACAGATCACTCTGTTTGATTGAGTAGGATACCCACCACGTCAAGTGCAAATCAACTCTGAACATAGAAATACCAATCCATTCATAGTCAAAGATCGTATTTCTTGGAATCATAAACCCAAAGCCACTTTTCTTGCAGGGATTCATTTTGAGTCTGTTCTTTCTCATCCAGATCCTAAAAGCCTCAGAGTACTGGTTCAGCTTTCTACTGAATCACTTCTTTGCTGGGTTATCATCATCTGGTACCCTGATAATACCACGTACTGAAAACCATGCCCTCTGGAAGAAGTAGCACCACTACAAAACAGCGCCCACTACTACAATCTCGCCAAGGCATTCCAGAAGGAATGTTAAAACTATTGAGAAATCAAGGACTTGAAGATTGCACCCCTCTGATCCTGGCCTATCTATAAAGGTCATCAACAAGTGTGATCAATGTATGGTAGTTTCTAGGTCAGTGATGACTAACCTTTTTCTAAAGGCATGCCAAAATTGTGCGCGCTCGCACAATTTTGCTATGCAAATGAGACACCAAAAATATTAAAAGTAACTTTTCCCAACAGTGGATTACAGATACTTCCTTATTAAATTTAGCAGAAATAAGAGTAGTCTCTCAAATGCAGATATTTCATAAACACTGAAACCAATTGTTGAAGCTTTCAGTTAGATGTTTTGTTATTTTGTACAGATTCTTTTAGATAAGTAAAATAACAGTAGAAAATATATGGGCCTTAGGATAAGGAATTGAATATTACAGTTGTTACCACATAGTGCCTATTTTTACCACATAGTGCCTACCACAGTGTTTCATTTTGTTCTTCAGAGAACATTTGCTTTGTGTACACCTCTTGTACTGCAGCAATAGTTTCATTCATAGAAGCTTCTACTTCTCTTAACTTGTTAACATGAAATCGTTGGGCAGCAGCCACAAGTTCTAAAATAAGGGATTTTAAAACAGAAATAAAATATTAAATCCATTTTCAATTTTCTATAAATTACCAGATCTGTGATAACCTGAAGTGCCAAATGAATCATCTAGAAATTATAGTAAACAAAAGGAAACAAGGCCCAGATAAAACTAAAGGCTAGCCACACTGAAGTGATACTTGGATTGAGTCTTCATTCTATCTAGATATTTCGGTTATACTGCATAGATCTGTTTCCACAGAAACAAGTCCTTCAAAATACTGATGTCTTGAAAGCTGAAATATAAAAGCATGGCTGTTTTTATTATTTGCCAGATAATATTGAATGATCTATTAATTCCACATATGGAGCTTCAATATATGCAATATATGCAGTATGGTGAACAATGTTTCGTGTTCCATGAATTTCTTGATGCTCTTGTAAAGCAAAGTTATTTTTCCATATTCACGTCACTTATTCTAATACCTCTTTGGCCAATGATTGAAGCAAAGCAAAGGATCCATAGATTTATTCCTATACTTTGAATACTTGGAAAATCTTGGTAATATTTAAATGCATTAAGGCCAAACATAATTCACTCTTGGCTCTCCATCACAAACTTTCTCTGGTCTTCTACAGGACTCATCCTATAGAATGCCTTGAACAGTAGGTTATTAAAATTTAAATCCTTTTTTTTTCAGATCAGTTTGGAGATAATATTAGTGGGAATCTGGGATTAAATAGTATGTAAACCCCAGATATGTATTGGTTTCACATTTTTTTCTAAATCAGGTATAAATAATATCGGTAAAACTATTTATATATTCTTTCTTAGTTTCCTCTTATAGCTCAATTTCTATGATCCAAATCCAAATATTAATCAAAACAAGTAAGGTAAAGCTGTCTGTCAAACTGCATAGTTCTTAAAATAAATTATCATAATTAGCAAATCGTATTAACCATATGTTGCATTCTATACTATACTTCACTATTTTAAGAAAAAAAATGGATTATCTTAAAAATACCTTCAAATTCTTTCATAACAATTGCTGGGAAAGTCTGGACTTTGATACGGAGATTACAGTTTTTTATGGTCTCTTCTTCCAACAATTCAATTGTATCTTTTCTTTCCTTTTCCTAAAAATTGACAGATATATGACAAAGGAAAAAAATCTGATGGCTGTATCTGACTTTTTTTTCCTTAGTGATAAAGTTTGTATAAAAAAATCATTGCTTAGATCTGTAATACATTTCAGTAAATGGGCAAGGCAATTTGAAGTTACAGTGGATTTCTCCAGAACGATTTATGACCCAGTTTTGAAATTCCAATGGCTGCCCCTCCCCAAGGTCACATTATCACATTTTGAGCACTTGGCAACTGGCCCACACTTACAACTATCTAGTATCCTACAGTCATATTACCATGATTTTTGGCTTTTTTCCTCAGAAACTGGCATTTATTTCCAGTTTCCATTAAAAAAAAGGTCCACTGGCTAAAATGCATGTGCTTAATGACCATGCCATTTGATTAATGACCACAGCATTTGCTTAATGATTGCCACATAAAAGGTCATAAAATCAGGTCCGGCCACATGGTGACCTGCTTAATGACTACCATTGAGTGATGAGTATAATATTCTGGGCTCAATTATGGTCAAACGTCAAGGATTACCTGTATTCTTTCCTCCCCCACCCCCACAACTGTGGGAGATAATGGCATGACTAAATATTATCAGCAACCTTAATAAAATGTTAAGATTTTGAAATCAGATTTGAATCCAGCACCGCCTGAAAAAGCAAGTTGAACAGAGGGCATAGGAGAGAGAATGAGTTGTAAGGTACATTGTGTACAAGGTTTTTTTTAAGCCCATCATTATCCTAGCACAGATCTTCTCTTTACAGCAGCACTGTACTCTAATAACAGTACATCCAGTACATAAATATTCATCCACAGATTCAACGCAAGACAATTTAGTCTAACCCAAATTTTGTAATCACATGTACTTTTTAAATATCTAAAAACAATACTTTTGAAAGATTTTGATATTACCAATTTTTTAATGGCTTTGACAGCATCTTCAAGGTGCTGGACAGTTTCTTTGTTGAATAGGAGTCTTGTATTCTGAAGCTGTTTTTCTAAACAAAAAGGAAAAACAAGGAAATTTGACTTCAAAACACTTTTCAGTTTTCAAATCACATTAAGTAAAATAATGCTTTGCAACTTAGAACTCAACTTCCCTGTTATTAGTTTCACGTTTTAGTTGCAGAGCAAATTTTGGGAGTTCTCAGCCAAATAATCATCGATGGGACCTACTGTGTAAGGACAGAGGAGACCAAGCCAGCGCACTCATAAGTGCATGGGGCAAGTAATTCAATTATTACAAATGGTGCTATATATATGTTAAATAATATTGTCAAATTTTATACTTTCAAATATATTTTGATAAATCGATAAGAAAAAAGGAATTCTGAATATGTAATACTGAAGAATTTTAGTGATTCAAGAACTAGTCCTATTTATAGAAACAAGTTTCTAATCTTCTTTCTTTCCCAACTATGTAGTAAACCACTAACACACAACCACCACCACCACCACCATCACCATCACCCTGGAATACACTTCTCACAGAGTTTTTACTGACATATTGAGAAACTATGAAATACAACTTTCGCACATGGGAGAGAGGGCCGAGTCATGCAGCGCTTGACACTGGTATGGCCAAGGACTTAACCAATTTCCCCTTTTAAGTATCTGATTCAGGAAGGGCTCTTGTGAATCATTCAGAAGGATGCCTTGGTCAGTTGTATAGGGTGTTGCTGAAAGAGAACTGAAAGGACCAGGACCACATTCCCTCCATTTGTTCTGAAGTAAATTTCAAGTTTCTTTTTTTTTTAATTAAAAGTTTTTTAAAAACTTTTACAAATATATACTTCCCCTCCCCCACCCGAACCCACCTCCCCCCCCAACCTCCCAGAGCAAATACAAGGTATAAACATTTAACAACCATATTCTAAAATAAACTAACAGACTTTAGTATCATCCCTCACTCGTGCTTTAACTCCCCTTTGTAAAGCTAACTTTAAACAAGTTGTATCATTCCTTGCTCATTCAGTCATAAGCTATCTGGAATTTCTTAGTCCCATATTTATTTTGAATATAATCAATCCATCTTCTCCATTCCAGTTTATATTTCTTGTCTGAATAATCCTTGAGATATGCTGATATTTTAACCATCTCTGCTAAGTTTGTTACTTTTAACGTCCATTCTTGAATAGTAGGCAAATCTTCCTTCTTCCAGTACTGCGCCACCAACAGTCTTGCTGCCGTTGTTAAGTTCAGAATCAAATTAGTCTCTATAATGTACAATCAGTAGTTATACCTAACAAGAATAACTGGGGAGTAAACTTTATCCTCCTTTTAAAGATATTTTGCATAATCCACCATATTTTTATCCAAAATGCTTTGATAAGTTTCAAGTTTCATATCTGGTTCTGAATCCTATCTGCCAGGGATACTCTATTTCTTCAAGTTTGAATCATAAGAGCCACAAGGTGGTGCAGTGGTTAGAGTGCAGTACTGCAGGCTAAGTCTGCTGATCACCAGCAATTTGGCAGTTGGAATCTCACCAGGCTCAAAGTTGACTCAGCCTTTCATCCTTATGAGGTTGGTAAAATGAGGACCCAGATGGTTGGGGGCAGTGTGCTCTGTAAACTGCTTAGAGAAGGCTGGAAAGCACTGTGAAGCAGTATATAAATAAGGGCTATTGCTATCATCTGCAGCCTAAATCCAGCCTCTTTTTCCCAATCTTTCCCTAAAAAAATAAAGATGAAGATTTGTTCAATTTGCTTATTACTTTTGGATTGAGAGGGGGGAATACCACTATTATTGTCAAGACAGCAGACACCACTCCCTCTTTCAAAGAGACACTGATTGTCTTTTGAATACAGCAGCTCATGCCCACTCCTTACTGCTTGAAAAAAATGAGGTAGCAATAGTCATGCAGCCTGTCTACAATATTAGAAGTCTGTAAGCTGAAAACATCCTAGATGTCAAGAACTGAACTACTATGACCAATTTCTTTAAGATAAAAATAAAGGTTTCACTGTAAAGTTGTGTCTCAACAGAGATTAGCACTAGGGAACAGTGCTCATATCCATTTCTTGGATGAAGGAGCTAGAGTTGTCCCAAGACATTATCCATGGTCATGGTCACGTGGCCAAAATGGCGATACACCAAAAGTAACAGTGTCCTGTACTATTACCTTCCCACTTAAGTGGTATCTATTAATCTATTCGCATTTATATGTTTTGAACTGCTATTTGTTTAAACAAATTTAGCAAAATGCAAACAATTCCTCTCAGAAAGTTCACCTTTAATAGAATCATTGGATGATACTCTTCTCATGAGGGCAGAGAAATGCTGATGCTTTATTGCTTATTACCACAACATGGTTTCTAATGCATGAAAACCTGTGATTAGTTATGTTTCTTATTTTTCTTTTCCATTATTCTACAAGTGAAACTCGAAAAATTAGAACATCGTGTAAAAGAGATAAGACTCACTACATGCAAACAAGATAGTTCAAGCTATGATTTGTCATAATCGTGATGATTATGGCATACAGCTCATGAAAACCCCAAATCCACCATCTCAGAAAATTAGAATATTGCATGCAATCAATAAAACAAGGATTCTACATAGAACAATATCGGACCTCTGAAAAGTATAAGCATGCATATGTACTCAGTACTTGGTTTGGGGCCCTTTTGCAGCAATTACTGCCTCAATGCGGCGTGGCATGGAAGCTATCAGCCTGTGGCACTGCTGAGGTGTTATGGAAGACCAGGATGCTTCAATAGTGGCCCTCAGCTCTTCTGCATTGTTCGGTCTCATGTCTCTCATCTTTCTCTTGGCAATGCCCCATAGATTCTCTATGGGGTTCAGGTCAGACGAGTTTGCTGGCCAATCAGTAATCCCACAGTCATTGAACCAGGTTTTGGTGCTTTTGGCAGTGTGGGCAGCTGGAAAATGAAGTCAGCATCCCCATAAAGCTCGTCTGCGGAAGGAAGCATGAAATGCTCCAAAATCTCCTGGTAGACGGCTGCGTTGACCCTGGACTTAATGAAGCACAGTGGTCCAAAGTCCTGTTGCTCGGTGGTCCAAAGTCCTCTTTTCTGATGAGATCAACTTTTGCCAAAAGCATCGAAAACTGGTTCAATGACCATGGGATTACTGTGCTTGTTTGGCCTCTCCATTCTTCTTCCATACTCTGGGTCCTTGGTTTCCAAATGAGATGCAAAAGTTTCTCTCATCAGAAAAGAGAACTTTGGACCGCTGAGCAACATGACTCTTGTATTCTGATTAGTTGTCAGACTCCAATGGGGCCATGCAGTCCAAGTTTGGTTGCCTTGCTGGCTGATGTAATTTTCACACATGCCTTGTGGAGTTTCTGTGGAAGGCTAATCCTACCTTTGTTATGTAGAATGACCCACTGACAAAGGTGGGGGCTATTAAGAGTGAATCTCTTTCCTGCCTAAAAACATGTTTCTCCAGTTCTGATCCAGGGAAATATAATATTCTACCTTTTTCAATATTTCCCAGGATATTTCATTTTTCTAGGATGGGAGTGGGTTTTAATTTCCTACAGGATGTTGCTTATTCTCAGGGAGTAAAATTATTCAAAAGAAACTGACAACATACACAAGACTCTATGCTACATGAATATGTTAAAATTCCACACATCTTTTTGAAAAATAAATCACATGCACAATCTGCAGATTTTTTTTTACTGCAAATATCTCAGTATATTTTCTCACCCAACATTGGCAAGCCCTGCAATCAAGAATACCTCGTGTTTCCGTATAAAATGCCCATCCCAGGAGTGAGGGGCAAGTTAAATTCATGGAAGATATGTGTAAGAGGACGCAGTCCAAGGCTATAACTGATCCAGGTTTAATCCTTGGAGGGGGGGACAGAGATAATAGAGAGAACGTAATGTGCCTTATTGCTGTGCGTTTATATTTCACAGGAAGGCAGGAGAAGGGAGGGGGGGCAACATTAAGACATGCTGAAAAGGTGAGCTGGCGAATCATTCCCTTCTCCCAGTCCGAGGAAGCAGCGATTCTTTCTCTCGCTCGCTCCCCGCGGGAGCACCACCAACTCCCTTCCCACGTTGGAGTCCCTCTCATTCCCACTTTCAAAATGGCCACGAGCCACTCTCCACGCGCAAGCTTCCAATCCAAACACGGGAGCCTCACAGCTCTGCCAAAACAACCGCGGAGAGCGCTCACCCACGCCATGCAGATGCTTCAGCGCCGCCGCCGCAGACTCGGAACAGCGGGACGAGTGAGGAGGAGGAGGAGGCGCCATCATCCCCACCCCGAGCCAGACGGCGCGGGCGGTTACTATGACAACCGCAAACGGCTGCCCTGCGTGTCCCTCGCGAGACGCTCCCGGTGTTGCTGTTCCAAAGCCGCCGAGAAAAAAAATGACACGGGCGGATTAAAAAAAAAAAAGCTCTTTGTCTTTCAATTATTATTTTTTTACTCCCCTCCCTTAATTTGCAACCGAAAAACTGCAACACGCTTTTTGGGGGGGAGGGGGAATCGGAGGCGTTTTCAATACTGGAGAAGGGGGGCTTTTAATATTTTTATTGAAAAAAACCGTGGAATTCAATCAGTTATAAGCATGTTTTCCTTTCTTGCGTTTAAATAATTACTTATATCAGGGTTCACTTAAGTAATAATAGTGCGCAACTAAAGGCATTTTTGTTTCCAGATAGTTGCTGAAATTGCAGCATTGTTTATGTGATTTCCTATGTCTCTATGGTTAATCTAGGAATGAGCTGAAAAATGATAAAATGGGCATTGCACAGAACTGTGAATCCATTTTTAGCTGATACTTTTTAGAAATGCAATCAAATCCATTATACTTTGCATAAAATCCGTTTTAAAATGATAGTTACTTCAGTGGTTCACCTAGGCACCTTTGAGAAATTTATTCGAGAGTGGCCCTTAAGACTAAATGAATATGATCAACAGGATCTTTAGGTAGTGTGCTCAAAGTCAAACACAAACAATATAAATTATTAAAAGACTCAGTAAAAATAATAGCTAAAATTACCTTATGGGCCAAAAGCTTGCCAAAACAACACAACTTTGACTATGGAATGTCAGTAGGATATTGCATTTCAGTTCTTCTAGGGAGAGAAAGAATGGGGCTGGTGCTGAGATGGTCTATTATCTATTACAATCCCTGGGATGGGTGAGTGTGTAACAAAAAGATCAAGAAGCTGTCTACAGTCAAGTAATTTATTCCTTTGCATGCAACACATATTAAAAGGGGGTGAGCTCCAGTTGTGCAGGCACAGCTGCCATCTTGGCTTTTTCATTTCTCTCTGGATATTCCTGTAGCTCATATACCTCCGGTGGAGGGGGAACCCACAATAGGCCCTCTTTGGTGGTTATATCAAATCAGATTTTCGTATTAGACGCAGACAACATGACATTTCAGGACTCTTCTGTACCAACTGCTAACTAGAGACTGCTGATGCTTCAAGAAACAAAGGACATGAACATTTCTTATTACCTTCAGCTGACTTTCATCCTACTGTAGATGTAGCTTGTGCACATGTCTTCCTGTTTTGTTTCTGCAGGGATGCTCCCTTATACTGGTTGACACGTTTAATGCAGTCTCTGCTGAATGGCATGGAGGTACGTTTGCTGATGAGTTGCCCTGTTTTTGTTGGCCATCTAAGGACACAGTAGAGCCAGCTCTGGTTCCAAATGATTTGGGGGAGTTGTTTGCCTATTGGTAGTAGGAGGATCAGGGCTTTCCCCACTGTACCAAATTGTCATCTCTTCCACTTGTCAACCAATAGAGGAAAGGTTATGGAGGGAAAGAAGTATAGGAAGATCTTTTGGGTGCCAGGAAAACCTTATTCCCCTTTCCCTCCCCACCAAAGGGAAAGAACCAAAGGGATAAGAAAAGAAGTTGATAACCAGTGAAGAAATTTTAACCATATTGTCAAAACGTGTGTAATCTAGAGCAGAGGTCCCCAGCCTCTGACCAGTGGACTGATCTGTATCCTATTAGATACTGGGCCACACAAGTGGCAGCAAGTGAACAAAGTTGCATTTGCGCATCTGCAAGATCTAGGTTGCGTGCGAACCACGACCAGTCATGCCATGAAAAACTGTCTTCCATGAAACCAGTCTCTGGGGCCAGAAAGATTGGGGACCAGTGATCCAGAGCATGGGTTGAAAGTTAAACCATGTTATATTATACAGTTGAAGAAACTTGGGGAAAATGTTTACAGAATTTACAGTATTCAATGGATTTACATCCTTTCCCTCCAAAACTCAAAGTTTAATCCCCAGTTTCTTCAGGTAACATCGGGAAAAAGTGATCCTTTAACCTACTTCCAGTCAATGTAAACAATTCTGAATTAGACACACCCATGGTCTGGCTCATAAGGCAATTTTTCATATTCCTATTTTACAAGATGGGATCTTTTTCTTGATAAACATATGAAATTGTCCAATTTATTAAAAAGACATGATTCCAAAAACATTTAATATATTCTTGAGACTGCAATTCTATGTTTCTCTCAGGGGCCCACTGAGTCACAAAGCACCAATGTGACAAAAATGGGCATGTCTATTGTACTGGCATGTATGTCTGAAAATCTTATTTTTCATAGCAATCTCCAGCTCCAGTTATGAACTGGCTCCCTTGGCAACTGGAATCAATAAAACTGGATTTGTGAAAGATATTATCTAGTCCCAGGGCTGCTCAGAAAATGTTACCTGTCAAAGGCAGATTCCTCAACAGAATCCAAGAGCTATTAGCAATTTTGTGATAGGCAGAAAGCAGTGCAATATATAAATTCATAGTATTTATGTGATGAGTGTGAGCAAAATGGCAAGAAGACCTTCCTTTTAACATTTAGTAACATTTATTTCTGCATTCAGTATCAAGTACATAAGTGCAAATATTTAAGAATCCATAATTAAATCCTACAGAGAATGTCATACAAATTTGTGATACGCATTACAAGCTGGAAGTTTTAATTTTCCCATACATGTAATCAGACCACTGATCCTTGAAGAGCAAATTAAAAACAAAAAACCAAAAAAAGAAAACAAAACAAAAGGTACTGGGTGTGTAGGTTTTATTTTCAATTTCGTAAGAGAGTAATACAAAGTGAATTATGCCATTTAAGTACTGATTGCTCCTTGGCTTGTTTTTTTTTTAATTAGATGTGCCAAAAGAGAAACAATGACACTTGAAGACTCAGTCTATGATTCTAAATAGTCAAGATAAAGCCAACCAGCAAACCCAGTGGACATAGAAGCAAAACTGCATCAGTGCACTAAGCAGGAAAGCCCTAGCCACATGTAACATTCAGAGTTATTTAAGCAATGCTGATAGAAGAAATAATAGTAGTAGCACTAGATAATAAAAAATAGAAAGTTCAATAGTAACTTTAGGTTCTCACCATCATGCACTTAAGAAGCAACACAAGAACCACACCTAAAACACTTTTCTCTTTACTATACTTTAGTGCTTGACACACATGATTGCAAATAGTCTAAGATAGTACAGAAACAGCAGGAGAAGTGTGGGGGAGAGAAGCTGTTTCATTATTTCACATCTCTGAGATCATGGTGTTTGAAAGAAAGAAGAGTGAAGACAAATATAACACGTTCAGAGCAATGATGTCATTCCAGCAGCACCCTCACTACATTGAATCCAAACATTCTTTCCCCCGCCTACCCAGGATGGAACTGGAAAAGAAAAGAAAAATAGTTCTGCAAATTTGAAGCAGAAGCTGGCTGTGCACAGTGCTGATTGGCTGCTTTCTCATGATGTTACCCAAATGTTCTCTTTGCAATCCCTAAAATAACTTTACATTTTCAAAGAAGTGGTATGTTGTGTGGATATATAGCTAGCTATATAAAAAAGAAATGAACAAAAAATCATGAACATTTTTGCAGTGCTCTCATTATTTTGGATAGCTGGAAAGCCAGCCTGAAAAATAGGGAAGAAGAAACTAAAGGCAGGTAGCTGAGCCCATTTTCGTGGCATTTATTCCTGTTGTTTTGGTTGTGAATTTCAGAGAAAGCCAGGCTCAACCTAGGATTATGGGGCATGCTGCAACACAGAGTTTTTCTATTTTACATCTGCCTTCACCCAGAGAGAGAGAGAGAGAGCAAGCAAGAAAAAGAGAGATGAATAATAAATTATAAGTAAAAAGAACAGAGCTGTTTTCATCCCAGACTCTCTTATCATTCACTCCTGTAGTTGATAGATTCTTCTTGCTACTTTTACTCAGCCTTCCTCTTAGCGCCTGGGATTTTTGCTTGGATTCTGGAGGTTGAAAAATAGGATTACAAAAAAAACAAAAACAAAAATTAGACATGCAAAATAGCTATTTCACTACATAATTAATTTTCTCTGCTTGAAACTAATCCTCAGGTAGAATTTCTTTCACTCAGAAGCATTCATTGTGAACTACAGTCATCATAAATGGAAAGAGCTTCTTTTCTATTTAAAACCTAGATGGTTTCACAATATCTGAGGAATCTTTTTTTGAATTATTTCTGGAGCATCGCACGCCCCTAAAAGAAAGTACATCAACAGATGAAATTTAGAGGAATAATTATTATTATTTTATTTTATTTGAATTATTTATTATAGGAAACATTTTGCTATAGATGTATAAGGAATTTTTTAAGGAGGTCTTGTCTCTAATAGTTGTAAAGAAGGTGAATCACAAAAGATTTTTGGGAAATTTGGGGCATTAAAAATAATGGAGTGGTCTGGAACAATCCGGAAGCATATGATCAACCATAGAGCTATAGATATCACTCCTTCAATAGCCAACTTAATGTAATATTGTCATTATGTCCTAAATCAGGACAGAATACATTTTAAATCCTCAAGAAGTACTCCACACATTACTCAAACTGCAAATTGGAGCCAGATGCGAAACTGACTTCAAATTAAAATACAGATATTTTAATACCTAACCTCAGCTGAGGTAAGGAAGAAGTCGCTATCCAAAATCTTTCTTTATATTAGTTGTTTTTTGGGGGGGAGGGGAGGGGTAATTTTCTTGTGGCTAAGCATTTGCTACCCTAACTAACTATAGGACACAGAGTTCTGTGTCCCTAATACTAATCATATAGAAATCTAGCAAGTATTCTATTCATCCTGGTATTAAATAACTGGACTACAATACTCACTTTGCCACAACAGTATTTATTTGGGTCCTCATAAGCCCTAAGTATTGATCAATCTGTGCCTGAAAAAGAAAGAAGAAAGAAATCAATGGGAACCAGCTATATTGATGTATGCATTATTATATTTTATAGAGGTGATTTTACCAAACTCTTAACATGTTTGTCTGCCATACTCTCCAAGACAATTAAAATTTGCAGCAACCTTTATGAGAATATTGTTGCAATCAATCAAAATAGGAAAAATATACTCAGTATCAAGTATAAATTATTTTCTAATCCTATGGATTATACTATTATTAATGAATTAATTATTAATTATGCATCAGGGATAAACCAAAACCAGGTGGCAGGTAATAAACAAATGTAAAAAAACTGGTATCTGAAGCTGCAATCTTGTAATCATTTACTTGGGAGAAAACAGACTGAACTCACAAATTGACACTTAAAATGGCAATATACAGAATCTAATGGGAGAAGATTTCAATCTCCCAGATAGTCTTATTATAGTAACTATTGCTGAATTGCAACTTCAAGGAGACATTCAGTATCAAACTACAGATATATGAATTATCTGGAAGTTCATAGATGAACCAAAATGAACTAGCACGATTTTATCCCATTATCCATCCACACACTAGGATGCTTGTACTCTTAACTCATCACTTTGTGAATGGTAATTGAGATTTTTTTACATGCATTAAGTGTTAAGATAATTATCATGGTTTATATCTTCAAATTTAATTTCTCTCTTTTTTTTCAAGAACACAAGAGACATACAGATATGTTTTCCAACAATGAAGTGTGTATAAACAAACACACATGCAAACATGAACCAACAATTTAAGGTATCCTGCTGTATTTTTCAAGTGAACTTTAGTCCATAAAAGCTGATACAAAACAAAAACCTGGAAACATTTAAAATGACACAAAACTATTTTTGCTACAGTAGACTAACATGATATTTCCTGGAATCTACCAGGTATGCATTGGGGGGGGGGAGGGCCAAGATGGCAATTTTAGCAATGCAATCAAAGACCACCTCTGGGGCTATGCATGTTGCCTCATACATATATATGACAGGGCTTTTATGGGCCTATCTCAACCACCATCATGAGTCTGTTGTCACCTTTTACACTTTTCTCCTTGTAATCCCAAACAGATTTTACAACTGTTCAAACAACACAGGAACTTGAATAACCTATGCATGTACAAAGGTATCAGTGGGACAAATATGCATATTAAAAAACTGATAATGGCTACTACTTATCTTGCCCCTAGCTCCTTATCCATTTATATAGGTACTACTGACCAAAATGAAATCCATAAATTAAACTTTCTTACATACCTGATACTTGTCATATACAACAGGTAGAGTAAACATTGAGACCACAGCTAAACAGAAGGAGAGAAAAAAAGCTTTAAGCATATTTGCAAGTATAGTCTACACTTGTGCTCACCATTAAAAGGCATAACAAAGCTGAAGAATGATTACTATTCCTTTTCAAGATTCTACTATCCTATTTTGGTAACTAAGTTATTTCTTAAAATCAAAAGTAGTTATTGTTTCCTGAATTCACAGGATTTGACAGGTCCCTTCCTTGCTACATTATTGTAAAAAATGGTAAATTACGCTCATTAACATATATATCCTAAGCTGTAATTAATATTGATGTAATGCGTCTTTTTCAATGAATAGTCTGTTATCTAAATATTAGACTGCTAATGATCTTCAATCAATACTGAACAAATAATCATTGTATTGAAACAATGTGATGTATGAAGTATGAAGATGTACAATAAGCCAATATAATAATATACAGAGCAAATACAGAGGATGTGATAACATGATAATTATATTATATACTATTATAATCGTACTATTATAATTACTTTAATAAGTGAATCTTAGAAATTGAGATTAAGGGAACTGAGGAAAAAAAGAAATTGGAATATAATGTAAGAATAAAATCTGAGTCTCCTGAATTAAAACTCTTATCATCATTATGGGCATACCAGCCATGAAAATAAATTTGAAACTAGCAGAAGTGTTAAACAACAAACATGTACTTTCAAGAAATTACCAAAAAACAATAACAATTGACAAGAGAGAGGGACATATTTGACTGAAACTGTTCAATCTATTTTGACCACAAAGCTATTGTGATACAAATTAAAAGAAATGATTAATTTTACCCATTATCAGGAGAGTTAGGCCATTGAAGAGAGCTCCAACGTAAGTCAACAACCACATTAGTACTGCAAACTGAATTGGAAATAATACAATAATTAAAATTCCACAATCACACTAGACTACCAACATAAGAATAAGTGATATTGGAAAGTTTAGATGTACTACTTCAGTTTGTCCATTATTATTTAATTAAATACATTTAATTACATTTTTAGATGAACATTCTGGTGTAACCAAAGCTTTGTGGTCAGTAGTTAATAGGGAATAAATCTATTTATTCAGCAGTGGTTCCCAACCTTTTTTTGGCCATGCCCCACCTAAGCATCTTTAAAATCCTGATCCCCCCGCCCTGTGATATATAATTCTTACTTTATGCAAAAAGTGAACTCTACCCAGGGAGGAAGCATAAAAGGCCATTAATGTGGTTTAAACAAGATTCAAATTGCCCCCATTAAAAATTAAATTGCCTCCCTATGGAGCATGGGACCCACATTGGGAATCACAGGGAGGGAGGGAGGGAGGGAGGGAGGGAGGGAGGGAGGGAGGGAGGGAGGGAGGAAGGAAGGAAGGAAGGAAGGAAGGAAGGAAGGAAGGAAGGAAGGAAGGCATTTCCTATCTTTCTGAATCATTAGAGCTATATAATTCCCTCACATTTTTCTCTCCCTTGCAAGCTAAGGAAGAAATGAAACTATCGTGTTACCAAGTAAATTGGCATTTCTGCGTTATTGCAAGAAGATGTGATGGGGAGCTAGCTTAAATTGAGCATGGTATCTCAAGAAATAATATGGCCATTTGTACATATTTAACTGACTTTGGGATTGCATTCTAAATCAGATACGTTAAATTCTTGCTTGCTTTTAAATAATGTTAAATGTTCATCCAATTTCTAGAAAATAATTAGTTTAATACTCTATTATAATTATACCCTAAAATTTTAAACTTCCACTTTAAATATCTCAGGTTGCCACAAAGAAGAGGGAATCAAACTATTTTCCAAGGCACCCGAGGGTAGAACAAGAAGCAATGGGTGGAAACTAATCAAGGAGAGAAGCTACTTAGAACTGAGGAGAAGTTTCCTGAGAGTTAGAACAATTAATCAGTGAGTGGAACAGCTTGCCTCCAGAAGTTGTGAATTTCCCAACACTGGAAGTCTTTAAGAAGATGTTGAATAGTCATTTGTCTGGAATGATATAGCATTTCTTGCCTAGGTAGGGGGTTGGACTAGAAGACCTCCAAGGTCCCTTCCAACTCTGCTACTGTATTGTATTAAAAAGCCCTAAATTTTATTCCTTTTAACTGAAAGCTAGTGTGCTTTGTGGGTATGGACTAGGACTCCCAGGCCAGTGGTGGGATTCAAAATTTTTTACTACCGGTTCTGTGGGTAGGGGAAGGGTACTGTAAAATCTCCATTCCCTCCCCACTCCAGGTGAAGGTTACTGCAAAATCCCTATTCCTTCCTGATCAGGTGGGACTTGGGGGACAGAGAATAGATGAGGGCGGGGCCAGTCAGAGGTGGTATTTACCAGTTCTCCAGAACTGGTCAGAACCTCCTGAATGGTGGGGGGGGGAGACACTCTCTAAGAACTGCCTTGAGCTACTTTAAAAAAATGGAATGCTGCTTATTCATGTTCATTTTATTCATGCATAAATAAAATGAACATGAATGAAAAACAATGTGAACTCTGGGCTCTCAAATCCTAGAGTATGTTGAGCCAGATTTTCAGTGTTTGGAAAGGGAGATTTGTAGCCTTTTTTTAACCTCAAATTCTGTAGAAGAAGAATGAGTTTGGCAAAATTAATGTATCTGCTACATGACAGAGTTTATAGAACTGAGGTTTTTAAAGCACATTATGACACATTCTGAGAGCTAACAAGAAACAGTGCTGGAAAAAAAGATTCAATTCAAGCTGATTGCAATAAGAACTTATTATAATTTCAAACAGATCTTATTTTTAAGCATCAATCTGATCACTATGATACCTCATGACATTAAATCCTACTTGTTAATTATATATTGATTTTCTTAAAATAAATATTTTATTTACCTCTCCAGTACCAGCCATGATAGTATCCTTGGAAAACCTTAAAGGAATTAATTTGAGAACTCTGGCAATGTAGCTCTTCCATCACGAACCTGAAATT
Source organism: Thamnophis sirtalis (assembly GCF_051295495.1). Classification (NCBI taxonomy): domain Eukaryota; kingdom Metazoa; phylum Chordata; class Lepidosauria; order Squamata; family Natricidae; genus Thamnophis; species Thamnophis sirtalis. The sequence continues at coordinate 150,823,632 of NW_028261381.1, read as the reverse complement.
TTCTCTTCTCTAAATCCCCATGCTTGTTTGGTGGGTCACCTACCTTTAAGGAATCTACCAGATCCTGGACCAGGAAAAGCCGCCTAAGCTCTTTGACTGTGCTGTTCACATAGAACTGGAGGCAATCTGTGTATTTCTGAATCTGTTCCTGGGAGAGAGACATTTCCATTTCCAAGTAGTTTCTGTTGAAAAAGAAAAAGCCTAATTCAGATTTTATGAGCTGAATTCTTCTCTCTTATACAGAATCTTTGGGTTGCAGCAGTGGTGAAATTTGATTCTTTTTACTACAGGTTCTGTGGGTGTGGCTTGGCAGGCGTGGCAGGGGAAGGATACTGCAAAATTCCCATTCCCACCTGCCTCTAGGGCCAGCCAGAGGTGGTATTTGCCGGTGCTTCGACCTACTCAAAATTTCTGCTACCGGTTCTCAGAACCTGCTGAATTTCACTCCTGGGTTGCAGACTAAAACATGCCAACTATAGGGACAGCCAGCCTCTTTGATCATATTTCATTTATTTGCTTAAATTCATTTCCCTCTTTTTTATACACCATATATTCTGTTTAGAGAAGATAGTTTTCAACTGGACAAAAAAGTAAAGAGGATAAAGGATAATTTCAGGGGCAAATTCAATATAATTGGACCGAGAAAAGCCTGGACCAATAAAAATATTACTGGCTATTCACAGGGCTGGTATCTGATTCCTGATCCATACTGCCAACAAATTTTATATATTGTATATGATTGTTGTCCACATGAAGTTGATAAAAGCTTGAAGAAGGATGGATCTTAAGGTTTATCATCAATGATACTGGGCAACTTTTCCTCCTTAACAATTTTTGTTTGGATGAAAGCAGTCAAATTTAATGTTTAGATTTGGGCTGTCTATAAATGAGGCAGGAAAACCATTCTGGAGGCTTTTTGCCTTTTGATTTGACTGATCCCACCCAACCAAGCTCAACAGTTGGCCAGTTAAATCTTAAACACTCACATATGGATATCTAGCTCAAAGGTTAATGTGAAAAACTAGTGATTGCTAATTGAGTTGGCAAACAATTCAATTATATTCAGTCAATTCAAGGAATGAAATGGGTAATGATCAAAGTAGGAATTTATTTCTCTAAAAATACTTTAAACTTTTTACCAATCGTCACACTTAGAACCAACCAGAGATCACTCACTTGAATGGGTGTCCTTCATCAGTTTTTTGCACAGCCTGTAGCACTGATTTGTAGATTCTGAAGCTGATAGTGGCCGAGAGAGCTGCTAATGCCAAGTAAGCAATTACACTGACAACACTGAACTGGGTTAGGGAGAATAATAACAGCAGGATGCTTCCAAACATGATCCCAGTCTGCTTGATGTCACGCCAGTATAAGAGATCAATAGCTGGAGGATGAAAGGCAAACAATAAATTCTCCAATCGTATCATCAGAGACTTCGATCACAAATAAATGCATATTGAACATTATGGCAAAGTTGCAGCCCGATTAAATGATTATAGAAGTATAACGAATGCCTAGCAGTCCAAACCTATGCTATGCCTACTGAAATTAATTTGTGTTATTTCATTGGTAAGATAACCAAGATTTTAATACCTTTTTGTGCTTTCTTCTTTTCCTATGCTTTAATGCAGGAGTGCCAAACTTGATTTCATTGAGGGCCGCATCAGGGCCAGATGGACATGGCTAGCTTGACATCACTTGTGTCAGGAAATACCTGTGATGGCCCAGGCAAGACTGTGGGCATTCTCCTGCAGCCCTCTTCCAGCGAAAACAGAGCCCGGAAGGGCTGCGTGTGGCTCTCCCAGGTTCTGTTTTGGGGCACAATGGCCTCCCGCAGCCCTCTGCCAATGAAAATGGAGCCCGGAAGGGCCACGCACAGCCCTCCTGGGATCCATTTTCACTGACAGAGGCACCATGGACCAGTCCTTCACTATTTCCATGGTGTCCCCACAAGACTTGAGTTTGACACCCCTGCTTTATTGCATAACATTATTTAAAAAGTGTAAATTCTGCTTGCTTAGGACATGAATTCTCATGGACATTGGCAAACTATTTCTGTGCTTTCAAACAATAATCATTCAGGAACACAAAGAGCTAAAAGGATGTATTTAAATATGCTATTTAAATATGCTATTTACTTGCTTTGTTCTGGAAATCAGCATATTTTCCAAAAAAGAACTGTGGGAGTAAATTTTGATTGTTTAATTAAGGGCGAAAATATCAGGAAACAGGAAAACAATAAAGATTGGGGCTTTTCCAGAAATAGTTTTATTGAAGATAAAAATTTAACCATTAACTTCAAGACACACTTTCAGGGAAGTTTATACAGGAAACTCTTGACTGCTTATGGATATGAGGAGATCAAATTACCATGAAATTGTCAAATTTGTGGATGTTGGAAAATGCATTGTCTACATGAATAAAGCAGGAGGACCCACTACACTAACAATATAGAGAGTAGAGATGTTCTTCAACTTAACTGGACAGAGCACCTTGAAAGTGGGATTATTGAATTAAAAAAAACAGTCAGAGCCTATGTTCCAATACAGTATCTGTGGACACCCATGTCCATTGATATGTGCTTTAATTCCTATTTCCGCCTCCTCCAATAATTTTTATTTGTATATTGTGATTCGTCATTTTATTAAGGAGGCATCATGCTCTTAAAAGATCACTAACCAATTAATGAAGTTGCAGATTTCGTATTAGATTAGGCTATGATGATCAGGACAAGTTTTGTGAATCCCTCGGAATTCAATAATTTAGAAGGAGGGGGGAAGCAGGCATAACTTTGCAAAACCTTTGCAAACACTACGCATAATTTGCATCAGTATGGTATTAGATTTCTACTGAAATAGCAATAGCAATAGCAGTAGACTTATATACCGCTTCATAGGCCTTTCAGGCCTCTCTAAGCGGTTTACAGAGAGTCAGCATATTGCCCCCAACAATCTGGGTCCTCATTTTACCCACCTCGGAAGGATGGAAGGCTGAGTCAACCCTGAGCCTCATAGCCATTGTTTCTTGATATACATTTTATGCAAAGTATTATCTTACTTTGGGGGGTACATATCCTTCTTTAAACAATTCTATTAACTTAGGAATCCTGACAAACTGTCTGCAGCTTTGTCTACCTGTCACAATTCAACTAACGATTACACGTGGCAGTGAATTAAGTTTGCAAAAGGAGGTCAGGATGATTTACTGTGATTAAAATTGTGATTGAATTACAAAAAAAATTAACCCAAAGGGAATATATCAATCATGCTCATCCTGACATTTATCATCCCAGCCATTTCTTGAAACTAAGACTGTGGAAGCCTATTTTAATCATCTGGAGCCATAAATTGGTTATAGGAAATCTAACCACACTTCGTGATGTTTGTGAATCATCCACTTTGTGGATCACAAATGCAAGTATCTCTCTCTCTCTCTCCCTCCCTCTCTCTCTCTCTCTCTCTCTCTCTCTTCAAATTACCTCATGAGCATAATCAAAAGGAATAATAAAAGAACAGAATACAGCAATTAACAACAGCAGTAAGAATAGATAACCTTCCCCTCAAAAGATACATCTAAATGACCACCCTTCTCCATCTGTTCTAAGCATGGCACAAATATGTCCCATGAACAACCTTTTTCTGCCATATCTCAGTAATGTTTCTTTCACTCTGTCCTAAGCTCACAAGTGGGACATATTTAAGCTACCCATAGTTGCTCTGATACATAAGAATTTCCCCCTCTTAATGAGGTAGACTTTTTTACCCACTAATTTGGAGATAAATCAGATGACCAGCAGTGAGATGAAATAAGCAACAGAGATGGTTAATAAAGGGCAGTAGGGTATGATAGTTGTATAGTTTTCTCATTACTCAAGAATGATAGGTTTTTAGTTAATGTCTAAAGGCATCAAAAGGAAAAACTAGTGTGTCCCTGAGAAGATCTTGTCCAATATACCGAGTGATCATGCCAAATATTACTTCAAGACACAGAGACCTGCTATCTCTGAACAAATACATGGGATTGTGTGCATTTATTTATTTATTACTAGCTGTTAACCTGGTGCTGCCTGGGTAGTTATTTACCCCAACCCTCCTTCCATGAATATCACTGCAATTTCTAATGTTGGATTTCCCCTCTTACCAGAGGAAGCCCTCTTATGGAGTACTATGAAGCTGTTACCATGACAACTCCACAGTGCTGTACAGTAGAATCCATTTTAAGGCAGTACGGTAGAAGCTGTTCTAACACACACTCCGAGGGGTGTTTGGGGTATCTTCCCCCCCCCAAAATATTTGTTTCCAGAGGGTAAGTCATCTGTGTACCAAGTTTGGTTGAAATTGCTTGAGGCATTCCAGAATTATGCTGAAATATACACAGACGCACACAGCCATTTTGATAGGTAGGTAGGTAGGTAGGTAGGTAGGTAGGTAGGTAGGTAGGTAGGTAGGTAGGTAGGTAGGTAGGTAGACAGACAGACATAGACATAGACATAGACATAGACATAGACATAGGCAGATAGATAGATAGATAGATAGATAGATAGATAGATAGATAGATAGATAGATAGATAGATAGATAAGACTGCCAACTATTTTGCCTAGATCCATTTATTGATGTACTACATTTTATACTATCCATATGATCAGATTGATGTGGTGTACAAAAAACATAAAAATAACTCATACAATAAAATATAACCAATCCATGTCTAACATACAGTAATATCTCCAATCACGTAGGAAGACATGAAAGAAAAAAATGGCAGGCAATTACCATTATATTCAAAAGTCGCTTGTGTAAAATTGTTTCCATAGCGGTGCAGAATGTCAGAAACGGGGGCACCAAGGGCATCATTAGGGCAAGGTATTCCAAACTGCTGAAGCTACCACAGAAAAGCCCTGCTTTCTGATCTACATCCCTCTCACCCCCCCCCCCCAGATGATTAGAACTTGAGTAAGTCCACTCTCGAAGGTCTGAGAGAATGAGCAGAATCATTTTGGAGAAATATTCTGACCTAAGCAAGGAAATTATCTGGAATATTAAGACGCTAAATGAGTCATCAGAACTACCTTGGAAATTACCAGAACTGCAAACAATTCTGAGAAAGGAGGGGACAAGGCATTTGAATGTCCCAAATGTGCTTTTTCAAGAGGCAACGGGGCTTTCTTGAGGTTTTTTTTAAAAGATGTTTCATTCCTCATCCAAGAAGCTTCTTCAGCTTCTTGGATGAGAAGTGAAATGTCTACAAAGAAAAAAAAAAGAAAGTCCAGTTGCCTCTTGAATAAGCACCTTTGGGACAACCATGACCTGGATAACTGAGAATCTTCATAAACAAGGCATCTTAAAGATTATTTCCTGCTGTGATCCCGGACTCCTCTCGTCTGTCTGTCTAGAATCTAGATTGAGTAGGGACCAAGAAGATTGCCTAGTCTGGCCTGCACTCTGGACCCCCTTGCCAGTGTCATTTTTCTGGGTTCGGATAGGTATCTACTACTACAGGTAGTCCTCAACTTACAACAGTTCATTTAGTGACCATTTCAAATTACAACGGCACTGAAAAAAATGACCATTTTTCACAAGTACAACCATTGCCACATCCTCATGGTCATGTGATCAAAATGCTTGGCAACTGACGCATGTTTATGACAGTTCCAGTGCCCCAGGGTCATGTGATCACCTTTTGTGACCTTCTGACAAGCAAAGTCAATGGGGAAGCCAGATTCACTTCACAGTTGTGTTACTAACTTAACAATCACAGTGATTCACTTAACAACTGTGGCAAGAAAGGTCGTAAAATGGGGCAAAACAAATGTTTCACTTAACAACAGAAACGTTGGGTTCGAATGTGGTCATAAGTCGAGGACCACCAGTAGTAGGCAGCACCACCAAACCAGACATTTCCCCTCCTGAGTCACTGGCTGCTTAGCATGCATAGAGAGAATGAATGAGCCATGGAAGAGTGGATGTTATTTGAGAATGCAAAGAGGCATGATATTAGCGATGAGCCAGTTGACAACATATACAGTATTTAGTCTTTGAAAAGGCTTTTGACAAAATCTTCCACTAAAAATTTTGAGTAAGATTAGAAGTTATATTTTAATAAGGTAGGAATGTAATGGTCTATGGGAATGTCCTCGGGAGAGAGGAGGAAGAGCTGCAACTTGGTTGACAACCATCATGCAAAAGGTATCTCAATCCTCAGAAGGAAAAGTAGGGTGGGAAGCATCTCAGAATGGTCCTTCCTATTTTTGGAGAAAGTGAAAGTAAAGAAGCAGAGAAGTCCTTTCAGACTTGTAAAATTCTATTACTGTAACTTTAGAATAAATATAGTGTTAATAGTCATGGTTTGTGCTTCCTGTCTTGGCTACTCCAAAGAGCTGATATGGAGACAGATTGCAGTGGGCAAGGACAGAAATGGACCAAGGAGAACAATATATCTTAAGTCCAAATCAAGTAGCAAATATATGCAATGTAGTTCTGAGACACCTCCTTAATTCACAAGGGTATAAAAAGGGGATGAAGTACATCGCAATCAGACTTGCAAAATTTTCAATAAAAGTAGTTTTAGCCTTCCTATGGAGGTGATTCTTGGTCTGGTCTATTTGGTGGGACTGACACAGATAGTAGGAACCAGGAGTAAATGGGCATTAAGATGTTACTTCAGGAAATAGGAGGACTCTCTATAATATATTCTAACTATTCCTAACTAAGTAATATGTTAGCAAACTACAGGTGAAACTCGAAAAATTACTAATATATGAAATAGACTCATTACATACAAAGCAAGATAGTTCAAGCTGTGATTTGTCATAATTGTGATGGTTATGGCTTACAGCTCATGAAACCCCCAAATCCACCATCTCAGAAAATTAGAATATTGTGAAAAGGTGCAATATTCTAGGCTCAAAGTGTCCCACTCTAATCAGCTAATTAAGCCATAACACCTGCAAAGGGTTCCTGAGCCTTTAAACTGTCTCTCAGTCTGGTTCAGTAGGAATCACAATCATGGGAAAGACTGCTGACCTAACAGTTGTGCAGAAAACCATCATTTGCACCCTCCATAAGGAGGGAAAGCCTCAAAAGGTAATTGCAAAAAAAGTTAGATGTTCCCAAGTGCTGTATCAAAGCACATTCATAAAAAGTTATGTGGAAGGGAAAAGTGTACCTGGGCCCTAAAATGTGTCAAAATCTCAAAGGCGGTACATGCATGTTCTAGGTTCTCCAAATGATTCAAGGAGTGCATAGAATTACCATCTAACTCTTCTATGTCAAACCTTCCCCAATGTCCAACAAGTGGCACTAATTTATTTGTTTTGTTTACAGCCTTTTTCACCCCTTCTGAGAGTTCATTGTGCACGCAGTGTCCCCATCCTTCTCCTATAACAATTCTATGACATAATCTTGGCTGTGCCAGAAGGAAGAGTTTCAAATTATGCAGGGAGTTCTACAGTCAAGCGAGGATTTGAATAAGGTCTTTCCTGATCCAAATACCATGCACTACACTACAGATAATATTTTGAAAACATCATTGCAAGTGAGCTTGGCATCTGGCTCTCATTAAAGGGAACCACGAGAGTTGTTATTTACCACTTTAGCTTATATACCTTTACCAGAAATTTGACACACAGCAAGAAAAGCTTATTCCAGATCTACACCAGAAGATTAATATTGATTATCTACTGCATATGGAAATGTTGCTGGAGCAGAAACGAGGGGCTAGTTGAATAGCTCTCAGAGGTCTTTTCCCCTTCTCTCTAACAGTAAGCGACATTCAGCATACAGCAGAATTGGGGAGAAAAGGCCTGCCAAACCAGCAAGTCTCATTTCTGATGTGTGAATTCATGAATCTGAAGAAATGAAGAGGACTACATGAGGCTTCTGTACAACACAGACAAAGTTCATCTCCCTTATGAGCCTGTGTACCATAGAGACAAGGCTGAACTTATGAAGCTGCGTAGACAGAAAACACCAACAAGCAAACTGCTCTGAAAATTACTAGAGAGAGAGACAGACAGATAAACAGACAGATAGATGGACAGATGGTGGATTTTTACTTATACTTAGCACAAAATATAACTATGACTGAGCTAGAGAGCAGTAATTAATAACTGGTATTAATTAATTTGTAATGTTGGCTGGTCAGTAAGGTACAAATAGCTGTTTCTTATTTGGGGAGGAAGAAGGGTATCATCAAGTTGAGTTTGACTTGTGGTGACTCTATGGGCAGTCACTTGCCATCAGAACCCATTGTGAAATATGTTATTGTACATCCTGGTAGGCAAAAAGGTTTCCAGAAAAGCAACATAGTGTAGCCATGTAAGATTGGAACCCACAAATGACCAGCAAACTATTACTGTCTTGCTGAGGCAACCATTGAGAAGTTATGCATTTTTCTAAGAAAAGAATGTAAGAACTGAATTAAAATATCTTTTCCTAATCATGCCTCACTGAGCAATGTATTTGCTAACAGTTTGAAAGGATGATGCATTGATTCTATCTGTGGTTATTTTAAAACCAGTCTAGTAACAATGTTTGAACATCACATGAAATCATTACAAAGTCTCTGTGCATCAGAAAATCTTAGGTCATCTAGTAAGTGTTGTTTATGTATTTGGAGAAGATGCTAAAATAATTAGGCAATTACTATTATGCTACCTCTGTATTCTGATTTTCCTCCAAGACGTAAAATTCTTTTTAAAAGTAATCTATCCTTATCTATTGCTACTAAAGCTCCACTATGTGTCTGTCTGTAACCTGAAAACCCTTCCTTCACTTTCAATTAATTGTAACAGTATTTATTCAACCTTGCCTATTTCTAATTTTTTTAACTTTTATATATTGTTTTTATATTTCATTGTACACTACCCTGACTCCCCTTCTGAGAGAAATGTGTGGTTCAAAATGTGAAAAATAAACAAATAAATAAATTTTCAGTTAGCCCGAATAATGTATTATAATGCAACAGTTTTTGAATCAAATGACCTCCAATCTGCTATGTTAAAGAATATGTACAAAATCTGGGACCTCTTATTACCACTGAATTGAAATTTCAAGGATCTTCAAACCAGTTGTATTTGCAAAGTTGTTGCTACTGTAGCATCCAGATGGGCAGGCACAGTGACATGACTGTAATTTCTAATGTTCCTTGGCAGCTTCCCATGTGAAAAGTCAATGGGGAAGCCAGCAGGAAATTGGAAGTCATTCCCACTGCTTTCTTCTTCATCTCAGGTCATTTTGTTTATCTCTTTAGGTAAATAGATATTGACAAAGAATCACCCAATGAGTCATAGATTCTGTATCCATAGGCTTATGGATTATAATTGTAGGCTCTATGGATTGTAATTTTGATACAACCAACCCTATTTGCCATAAAGCCTTAAATTTATGTTTTTTGTTTGATTTACTGTTTATGATACTGTTTATGAACTGCCTGGAACATTGTAGGCACTCAAACTGTCTTCAGATCAATCGGAATTATATTAAGTTAAAAAAGCAAAAAGGATTTTCTCAGAATTTAAACTGTAGATATTTGTTGTTTCTATTCATTGCTTGTTATTCATTACTAATGTTTAGAATGTTAATGTTTTAATGTTAATGTTTTAACTATTTTATTGTAATATGTGATGTTCTGGAAATCCTATATTTGGAAAAGTTTATGAAATCTTCTATTAACAATGCATGAATAAATTAATTTCTACAGGGTTCAGCAAAGATAGGATTGCAATCATGCAGACTTTGGGCAAAATCCTATCTTTTACCTTCCTGGCTCCAAGATGTTTAATCAAAGCTACTATACAATCATGATCAGAAAGAGACTGATAACCCATTTCCTAACAAATATTCTTAAAAGTTAGTCAGCAAACGTTAATCAGTTTGTTAGAAATGTTAATTGGGAAAAGTGCTCCCAGAGTTATGATTTTTGATTTTCAGAGGCTAATAGTTCTCCTATAATTACTGCAAAATCACATTATATGGAGAATTTGCATAACATGCTGCTGAAATGGAAATCAGTACTATATGAATTTGATATAAAAATAGAACGCAGAATATACTGAAAGGTAGAAATTTGGAAATATCAATAAATAAGCTTTAATCATTTAAATTTCAATGGATTAGTCAATGGAAGATTAATTATAGAAAAACAATTTTAATAGCTGTGATTGTAGACCAAGAATTAAGGTTTTTATCTACTGACATTTTGGCTTCATTATATTAAATATAACTGGCTGAGGAGGAGGAAACTTTTGTTTAAAAAAATAGATGACTGTTTTTATTTAATTTTAAATTCTCAATTCCTTGGAACACTTTGAAATTATTTGGAAAATTGCAAATGAAGTTTTTAAATCTGCTAACTACAAGATTGGTTGTTTCAATAACCAATCCATCCATTAACAATTACTTAATCTAGCCTTGCCAAACTTGGTACTGTTTGGATATCTTCTGATTATAATCATTGTCCCAAGCTATTCAATATAACAAAGGTAGAAGGAAAAGCGGGACAGATGTGTGTTATAACATTTACTGCTGCCATAAATAGCCTGAAGATACTTCATTTCATTTGTGCATGTAGCGATAGAGTATGTCCTTATTGGTTGCAGATAAATATCTCTTCTCCATTTTGTTTCTATAGATCCTTAAAATTCTAAAACTTGCTTATAGTTTAAAGCAATATAGATGTCTGACAAAAAACGATGTTTGGAAAGATGTTTTCATTTGAATCCAGTTCTTGAATATCCTAAATCAAATCTTTTCAGTGATGCAATAACACATTCAGGTTTTTGATGGCCTCAAACTGTCTATCAAACTTCAATGTAACCTGAATTTCTACCAGGATGCTATTGTATCTATTTCAATCCTTTCAGGTATAAGACTGAAATTTCAACAGATGAGCAGTTTGGATGAAAATGTATCCTGAAATGTTGGTTTTCCTTCATGTGTTTGTCTTTTGTTATATTCTTTGCTCCATCCATTTGTCTAAGCATCTCTCTAGACACAATTCCAATTTCTCTTAATCCTGTATTTTAATCTATTATTGTATGAGATTTTCCACCAATATTTTATATTTATATTTTAAAAGACTGAAAAAATGTCTATACGATAAATCTAAACAAATATAGATTTTTTGTTCACTCTGAGTTTTAAAACATTCTGCTTTGTCAAATTTAGTATTTATCACTAGGGATGTTAGGAAATTATAGCTCTATTTGAAAACCCAAACAGCTGTTTTTGTTACATTTGTTTGTTTGGTATTAAAAGTTTATTCCAACTTCATCAATTTCAGTCAGAGAATAGTCTGTAGCAATCCAGTCTATTTTGAGCAGTATTAGCTATTGCAAATAAATGGCTTATACTCACAATAGCAAATTGCGCAAAATCTGATTTAAAAGATCTAGCACTACATAAATTCCTGTAGAAACTCAACAGGGGTTACTTCTGAATAGATAAACATAGTATTATACTATACGTCAAGGTTACTGTAATTCAACAGTTTATTTAATAACTATGTGCTTCCCTATGGGCAGTCTAAGGAAAACGTTAGTGAAGAGTATCTTATATGTAAAGGGAAAGTATCTGTATGTAACATCACGTGCATTCATATTTTTTCAAATATACCCCCATATTATAAAAACAAATATTAAATATACATTCCTTTATAAACAGATGGCATTAATATATATTCAGTAATGAAGCATTTTCTGGGCATGCTTTTGTTGGCTTGAGACACGTTTGTTAATAAATGTACTTTTTAAAAACCATAGGTGCAACATCCAAACTGAATTCTTTATATATCTATACTAAGAACAACCCAATTTAACCATACATTGGAGAATAATAGTCTAGTCAATAATGTGATATGTTTCCCCTGATATCTCTGCAGTTGTGACATTTTAGTCAATATATACACAAAGGCCCTTATTTATCCCATGTAACACAAATATAAATTTTATTCTGGTAATAGGGAGGCATTACAAACAGTAGCTATTAGAACTATATGTTAAAATGACAAGGAGGGCCTTTCCAAATAATACAATGTCATAAAATAAAGTAAGATCTAAAAACATTAGCAGACTGCATATAGGATTACTGAGAAGATCACACAGCATTTATTTTTCTATTACCAAAACAAAGGGAGGTTGTTGGTAGCAATGAAGTCTGCATAAAAATGGCTGAAAAGCTGTATTAGGCAAAAAGAAGGTAGCCAGCCACACCCAATGCGAAGTGTTCAAAATAAAATCTTGTATGACAAAAAGGGAAAGATATTATTGTTTGCTTCTGGTTTTTCATCCTGTAAATTATCACAATATATTTTGATATGTTGTCCTCCCCCCCCCCTCGCATCTACAATAGCCTAAATGACTGGCAATATTGAAGGCAAAAGTACAGAATAAAAAAAGAAGGTAAGACAGCTAGATCTTTGAGCTTCAGCATCAAGTGGAGTTCTCACACTGTTACAATGGTCTTTGGAGAACGACAAGCAGGGATTTCAGAATGGGTGTGTCTCACTGCCCCCCAACGCAACACACAGAAGCTCACTCCAAAACTACAGTACAAGTGACACCAGAAACAAAACCCCAACCTCCATGGCTGCCTCCCAGCCACTCAGATGGGTGATCCCCTAAATTGCCGATGGGGGTACTTAAGAGATCAGCAATAGGCTGGCTGGCTGACTCAGAGATAGAAGCGATGTAGCAGCGTTTGTAAAAAAAAAGAAAAGATGTATGGGAGAAAGAAAGCAAAAGGATGCAAAGAACATTATTGGGTTGAGTTTTCTCCCCCCCCACACCCTTTTTTTTTTTGCTTTAAATGGGTAAGAAAAACAGCCTGAATAAAAATGTGCAGAAAAGGAACAGACTCCAGAAATGTTATAAAAATGATGATGATGATGATGATGATGATGATGATGATACCAAAACTAACCCTTCTGAGGTGTTTCTGCCATCCCCTTTGCAAATATTTCTATGCATGCAGAATTAGAGCAGAAAAAAACTACCCTGGCCTCTCCAGTTGCTCCAGAGACAATCCATCTTCGTAGAATCAGCGCTGGCTTGCATCTTGCAAGCGGAAAAGAAAGAACGGCCGGCTCTGTGTCTTCTGCTTGGGCACTGTCCTTTTCCCCCACTTCACTCCAGCATTCCAAAACATAGAAAGGGTGACTGACCGGGTCTCTCAAGCTGCTGCTTTTCACCCCCTTATACTGGCTATGGAGAGATGCTGTTAAGCAGAGCAGGCGAGGGTGGGGGAGGGCATATTGTAAGCGCTGCGGTCTCCACTGCAGCAAATCAGCAAAAGGATGCTGCGATTGCTCTGGGGACCCGTCTCTTTTGTCAAAAAAAAAGGGGGGGGAGAGATGCAGCAGCTGCTTTGCAAACCAATAACCACAACAACATCAACAATAACAATAATAATTACGGTGCTGATTGAAGTTTGTTCAGCTGTCGTAAGATCGAACTAATGCAGACAGTAGAAGAACAAAAAACAAACAGGGTGTGGAATGAGGGGAGGGTAAGCAGGGAGAAGTGCAGTGGGGAGATGGGTGTGGCTTCCTCCGTGTTTATTCAACAGGGACTGTTTTTCTCCCAGATATTTTTTGATAAATTTAGGAGAGAGTTGCGTTAATCAAGGGTTACAACCAAATCAGGGTTTGGGAAGCCCCTTTTCTGACCAACATTTTTTTATCAAGGCATGAAATTGTTTGTTTTTGTTAATTGGTTAGCTGGAAAAGATGCGATTCTATCAGACTCTTTTTTTGGTGGGGGGGAGAGATACATTTTTAAAGACGGAGTGTTTCTGCGGTATTTGTCAAGGCTGCCGATTCCACTATTGCTCTCCTGCTTATCTGTCTCTGCTTTTCCTTTCTATCATATTTGCAGCATACAAGACTGAATGGCAGAGTAGCAAATACAGAGCAAATTCAACATCAGATCTAATCAACATCAGAGCAAATTCAACATCATACTAATCAGTGTGACTTTGTTTTTATCATTAAATTATACACCTGTTGCCATTTCCTCTTCTTTCAGCATAATCCATGAAAATAGGTAAAACCAGCACACCAAAGATACTGACATCATGCAACATATTTTCACCTTACCACTTTACCATTTCTTAAGTCAATAAAGCAAGAGTGTATCTGATCTAGATTCTTAAAGTACCATCAAAACACATCATATCTAGGATTCACTACTTGGTTTGGAGCTAAAATGGTCAATTGTCCATCATTAAAAATGGGACCAAATATGACAACTTTACCTCTGCTTATTTGTGAGCATAACAGAAATTAGTCTGGCTTGCTTAAAATACCAAGAATTATGTATCAATGCAAATCTAAACCTCTTCACCACAACTTAAATTTAAAACCATAGTAACAAAGCACCTATACCTGATAGTTCCAGCATACAATCATACTTTTAGTATTAATTGGCTTGCACTGTGTAAGTACATCTAATGAGCCACTCCTAACTTAATTAGCCAAGCTTAGGTTGACATATGAACATGGGGCTCTGAATTTGACCCTCCCAGAAGTAGTCATTAAAAGCCAAAAATAAATCATAATTTTTGTACTCCCATTTCTTCCTGGAAGAAAAAGCCAGGGTCTACAACTGTAGCCCACTAAGCATAACTGGCCAAGCCATGACCAGCTTATTATTTGTACCCACTTGTGAGAACATGTAATATTAAGTAATTTTTTGTTTAATACGAGTACAATTAAAGGCTGTTGAATAAGTGACATGTAGGCTTTCTCGATGCTTTTCTGCATTGCCCCTTTAAGAAACTTGACTTTTGTGCTTAAACCATCTGGAAATGAAATCAGCTTAAGAAATCCCTTTTGGGATTTCTGTCTCTTCCTCTGCTTTAGACATTGTGATAATCTGATGTTTGTGTGGCACAGGTTTCCGGAGGGCCTTGTTGATGGATTATCTACATTCTTACCTCCCCCAGTCCAATCAGTCAATCAATCAATCAATCAATCAATCAATCAATCACAGTTTTGTAATTTTCCCAGTCATTTAGGTAAAATTCTTGTCAGTTGTACATGATTTTAGAACAAAAAAGAAATGGCATGGTTTCACTGGGCTTTTATTTTTACAGTCGTTTTTTACTCTTCTACTGCTAAACTTGCAAACCAAATGATTATGGAAGATAGCGACCAACAACCAGACAGGAGGATGTGTCCTGCCATAATGCAGGGTAGTCGGTTGGAGCATAGGCCTTAGTCAATAGTGAAAAGAACCACAACAAACAAACTGGATAGCACTACTTGAGTTGGCACAAGTCAGAAAATACTAGTATGGATGTGTGGCTCAACAAAAATGGGTGTAGGTTGCTTCCTATTGGGCTGAGGGTAGGATTCAATCAATCCTAGAAACAGGTTCAAAGCTGGATATTGCAGTGAAACAATTTAATATAGTGTTTCTCTACTTCAGCAAATTAAAGATGTGTGGACATGGACTCCCAAAATCCCCTAGCCAGCTTTTGTGTCTTACCACAATGCATCTCAAACTTGGTATGGCTGGTTGGGGAATTCTGGGAGTTCAAGTCATAGAAGTTGCTGAGATTAAAAAAAAACATTGCAAATTACATAGTTCCAATGTTCCAAGGCTTGTGTGAGTTGAGGCATCCTTCAAATAACCAGTCCTGGATATCTTTAAAGAATATTTTTGTTGTAGACTTCCCTTTTCTGCTAGAGACTGTATTCTCCTCCTTCCAGTTTGTAATACTAAAACATACTAACAAGCCTTCCTAGCAGAGCTATCTTATTTCTGGAGTTGCCTTACAACAAAGGCTGTCTGTCCAAACCTTACAAATATTTCTTTTGCAGGAGCTTTTTGTGTCTCTACCACAGTGCTTCTCAAACTTGGCATGGCTGGATAGGAAATTCTGGGAGTTGAAGTCCCTACATCTTAAAATTGCCAAGTTTGAGAAACATTGCTCTATCATGATTGGATTGAGATTTCTGCTCTGTCTTTATTGCTATTCTGCTTTTGAATGCTTTCCATCCTTAACTTATGGGGAGGGCATTAATTCAGGGGTGGGTTCCAGCAGGCACTACTTCCGATTCTCTCATGTGCACTTCACTCATGTGCACTTTGCGCACAGTGCGCACATGCGCAGTGCAATCAAAATTGTTTTGCACATGCACAGAACCGAAAAACAAGATGGTGGTGCCTACACCGCCACCTGGAAAACTGGTTTAGGGGCATAGCAGGCCTGGATTGCTTCCGGTTCCAGCAACCCAGGCCACCAAATCACTACCGGTTTGGCCGAACCAGTCTGAACAAGTAGGAACTCACCACTGCCTTAATTTTACTATCAAATATGCATTTTAAAAAAAATCTGAGCTACTTCTCATTTATTTTCAGGATATGGGGAAGGGGGGGAAAGGAACTGAGTGAATGTAGCTATGATGAATGGTAGCACAAAGTACTTCCCACAAGGCATGCATATCTTCCAGGTTAGCATAATTTATTAGAAGGGCCATATTGAAATCTTTCACCTGAGCCAGAGAAAGGTTTTAAAAAACACAATTATGATTACCACAATATGTATCTTTATACACTTTATATTTGAATGAGGGAAATATGAAAAACACACAAAAAGCCAGTGATACTTGATTAATATTAAATGAACGAATCTTGGGGACCACCAGGCTTTGAACAGCTTCATTTATAAACGCAAGACCAAAACAACAATTCCTATCAAATATTATTTTGGCACGGAAAAAAAATCTGGAAGATTAAGAAATTTCAAAATTTCATGCTGTAGTTGTGTCCTGTATAGTTTGAATCTATTTCTGGCCTGACATGTAAAGAAACATGGGGGGAAATGCATGTATGCATTATACATGCATCACATCAGTTTGGTTACTTCAGATACCATATTGACATATATTAAACCTATTTTATTTTGTAATGTTCATTGCCAAGGTATATACCTTAGTATTGTATACAACACACACCCCTATATATAAACACACTTTACAAACTCTCTATGTGAATGTATCTTCCCATAGTAATAAGTCTTAGGCTTACTGGCTCAATATCAGAATTCCTTTCAGATAGCCTGAAATTTATCTAATTCAGCTAGAATTAATAAATAAGATACTTCCCACAGTTATTTCATGGAATCTAGCACAGATGTGGGTTTCTACTGGTTTGCACCGGTTCAGGCGAACCAGTAGCGGTAATTTGGCCTGAGTCACAGAACCGGTACCCCAGTGTCTTCTGCCATTGTTGCAGTGGTGGGTTTCAAAAATTTTTAGAACCTCTTCTGTAGGTGTGGCCTGCTTTGTGGGAGTGTCTTGCCAGCCATGTGACCGGGTGGGAGTGGCTTGGCAGTGATGTGACTGGGTGGGCATGGCCATCTTGTAAAATGTAGTGAAACTCACTTAACAATGCTGTTGCTTAGCAACCAAAATGTTGGCTCAGAAACTCTGGCATTTGAACCACGCAAGTCTTAAAGGTGTCAAGTTATAAGACCCTTGCACCCCTAACCCTTTAGGGGAAAAAACCTCCAGGGGTGTTCAAACCTGACAGCTTTAAGACTTGTGGACTTCAACTCCCAGAATTCCTCCTCCAGTCATGTTGGCTCAGGAACTCTTGGCACTGAAGCACGCAAGTCTTAAAGCTGTCAAGTTACAAGACCCTTGCACCCCTACCCCTTAAGAAAAAAACCTAGGGGTGTTCAAACTTGACAGCTTTAAGACTTGTGGACTTCAGCTCCCAGAATTCCTCCTCTTGCTCTTCATCTTGATGATGTGCAGACAGGCGGGGGATGGAGCTGGAACTGGTTCTAAACGGCACTGTAAATTTGTAGAACCTCTTCTATAGAAGAGGTTAGAACTGGCAGGAACCCACCCCTGCATTGTTGGCATGTTTCTGCGCATGCACAGAACAAGTTACAGTCAACTGCACATGCACAACAACACGCATAAAGCGAACCAGTACTAACTGGTACAGGAACCCACCCCTGATTTAGCAGTATTGTAACTCTAGGCAGCCACTTTTAAGATAACAAAGAAACAAACTTGCCCATACAAAGAATTGATTCATATATGCACGAGATCCTAACGTCACATAGATTTTGTACTTATGCAATTAATTCAAAAGTTGGGAATGTGCATTGCTGGAGTATCATTTCTGTATTCCTGCCTACTAGCCATCCTGACTGAGACTGGCTGAGAAGTAATCCATTGATCTCTGAATACCACCTTCTCCTCTTTCAAGCATACTGTAAAACTGACAAACATTATAGAATACTATATGACACTCTTGATCTGGGCCTGTTCTCTCCCCCTCTCCCTACTCTCTTCTGTGACTCAGTAGATGGGAAGGGAGGTTAGATAGATGAAGGATTGAGAAAGGAAAGGGGAAGAAGACTGTAATGACCACTTCTTAGATGTGGAAATGGAGCATCACTATGCACCTCAGAATTGGCTCATTATTTGTCTTGTCCTAAAGGGGGCTACTAACCGGTGAAAATTTACATATTGTTTCTATGAAAAGGGAGGGGGCAATTTAATAACTGTTCTTAGAGCAAATTGGGGTTGACTGCTGAATTCCCAGATTCTTTTGTCCATCATTATCAACATCAACATCCCTTGCCTGTAATAGTTGAAAATGAATTTTGCCACGGTAAGAAGAGAAGGGTGGATAAAGCAACTGGTGGGAGTTAGACAGCTGGCAAGGTTTTTTTTTTTTTTAGTGTTGCAATTATTCTAGAGATAGCAGTGGAGATTTAAATGGTGTCCTGGGAAACCAGATGGGCTGGATCTGAAAGTTGTTAGTGTGGGATGCAGTGAGATCAGAGAGATTTATGTCTTGATATAGCAGGGCTTGCTTATTTACTTACCTCTGGTTTGCTGAACAGATCTCTCTAGCTAGCACAACAGATTTTGACATACAGTACTACTGTATATATGCAATTAGAAGTATTATTTTAGCATAACCTACTAAGAATTTTCCCAATGTTGTAAGACCAGAATGCTAAAATTCCTTATATTCAGTTGACCTGGTTATCTTGTTCTTGCTTACTTCTTATTCGGTTTTGGGTGGTGGGTTTTTTTTTTGGAGGTGTCATACATTGTATTGTGAACTACACAGAATCATTTGCAGCATCAAAAAATCAAATTCATTAAATTTACATTTCTACAGTGTGTTTATACAATTGGTCTAAGATTGTGGTCGTTAACAAATCATAATAATTTAATACATGTAATATGTTAAGCCAAACAGGTCACATTATAGTTTGCAGGGCTATTTTACACAAACTGCTAAGACATAATTTGGCTGCTAGGGTTGGCTTTAAAATTATCATTTGTTAATGGTGTTTTAGCATATTCTGGGAAGAATTCTGATGATTCTATGGCTTGTTATTTAACACCCACATTCAAAAAGTGAGAATACAAAAGAACCACCCTGGTAAGTCCCATTGGTTTTTCATGCATAGTATTCCACTACTCAACTATACCTGGGGAACAAGTTGTCTCAGCTTTTCTTTGGTTATTTTAGTGGACATTATTTAGCTTGCATCTAATTCATAGGGACAAACTCAATTTTTTAGGATTTAGGATTTTATTGGGGATTTATATGCCGCCCTTTTCCCTGAGGGGACTCAGGGCGGCTTACAACAATGAAGGGAAGGGAGTGCAAGACAAGACTTAAAAAGAAAAGAATCGTGATTAAAAGAAAATTAACCATAAAAACACAACATTCACTCAACATTCGGGCGGGGTGAGAGTAATCCTATCCCCAGGCCTGACGGGATAGCCAGATCTTAAGGGCTGTGCGGAAGGCCTGGACTGTGGTGAGGGTACGGATCTCCACGGGGAGGTTGTTCCATAATGTCGGAGCTGCAACTGAGAAGGCTCTCCTCCGCGTAGTCGCCAGTCGGCACTGACTGGCGGATGGAATTCGGAGGAGGCCTACTCTGTGCGATCTGATGGGACGCAGGGAGGTAATTGGCAGGAGGCGGTCTCTCAAATAGTCAGATCCACTACCATGGAGCGCTTTATAGGTGGTAAGTAAGACCTTGAAGTGCACCCGACGATCAACAGGTAGCCAGCGCAGCTCACGGAGGATTGGTGTTATATGGGCGAACCGTGGTGCGCCCATGATCACTCGCGCGGCCGCGTTCTGGACTAGCTGAAGTCGCCGGATGCTCTTCAAGGGCAGCCCCATGTAGAGCACATTGCAGTATTCCAGCCTAGAGATCACAAGGGCTCGAGTGACTGTTGTGAGAGCCTCCCGGTTCAGGTAGGGCCGCAACTGGCGCACCAGGCGAACCTGGGCAAATGCCCCCCTGGTCACAGCCGACAAGTGGTGGTCAAAACTCAGCTGTGGATCCAGGAGGACTCCCAAGTTGCGGACCCTATCTGAGGGGAATAAATTTTGCCCCCCCAGCCTGATTGATGGAACGTTAGCCAAATTTTTGGGAGGAAAACACAACAGCCATTCGGTCTTTTCCGGGTTGAGTACCAGTTTGTTAGCTCTCATCGATCACGTCACGTGATGTATTGTGATGTATCGTGACAGTTTTTACCTTTGCGGAGCCGGGGTGGATGTGGCCTGCATGCGATGGTATAGCAGTAGACTTATATACCGCTTCATAGGCCTTTCAGGCCTCTCTAAGCGGTTTACAGAGAGTCAGCATATTGCCCCCAACAATCTGGGTCCTCATTTTACCCACCTCGGAAGGATGGAAGGATGGAAGGCTGAGTCAACCCTGAGCCGGTGAGATTTGAACCGCTGACCTGCTGATCTAGCAGTAGCCTGCAGTGCTGCATTTAACCACTGCGCCACCTTGGCTCTATGCAGATCACCAGTTTGACAGGCCTGATTCTAATTCCTCAGAAGGAAATGTCTTTGGTGCTGACTAAGGGAGAGATACTGGACATTCAAATCCATGCTGGGTAGGATAGACAAAGCATCTTTGTGCTGGACTGAGCACCTAGTCTTCCAATCTTCCAATTTGTCAATATAAGTGTATACTGGCAAACACATGATACAGGTAACTTTAACTCTTGTAATTTCTGAGACATAAATCTAAGCCGCAATGAATAACTGAAATGAGTGAAGTGCTTTTCAAAACTTGTCCTCCTCCCACCTCACACAATTTGTCACATGGAACCACCTCATTAAGAGAAAACAAAGGTTTAAGCAGCTGCAATAGGCCCAGGAAGGGCACATAATAAGTGCAATGCTAAGTAATGACTTGGACTAGGGCTGTCTCATATTCCATTTGCTAGTTTATATTGTATTAAGCCAGAAGGGCATGGAGGGATCTCAGCCACTGAATCACCATCTCAGTAAGAGATGTTGACCATGACATTGTTAAAAATGCAGGCTCTGAAAGATCTAAACAATGAACTTATGACAATTTTGCTTACATGAATTTAATGATAAATTATCTAGAAGAGTAAAGGTACTTCAACACATAACATAAATACTTAATATTTTTATTTTATGCCCTACAAAGAGCCATGTGATCAGAAATTTTATATAAACTCATATAGTTCTGAAAAGCTGCTCTATTGGGAAAAGTAGCCCTAATGAATAAAAGAAGACAAGCATGACTCATTCAGAGATATTCAATATTCACATGATTTTTCTCTGATTACTGAGAGACAATAAACAAATTAGAAAAATTATCTTGGGATTAATGCAGTGACCATTTTGATATGTAGAACAATTAATTTTTTTTAAAAAATAGCATGGGCAATTGTATAGTTATTCTAATGTTCCACTGTTTGCTAATGAAATTTTAAAAAGCTGATTTTTTAAAAAAAATGTTGACTAAAGGAAACAAGGTGCATATTGAATTTATGATTATATTCAAAAATGATACGGGCTGGACTAAGGATTAATTTACCTATTCATTCTGTATGGTGCAGAAGTAAAAATGCTAGGTGGGGAAACATTGAAATATATATCTTTGCCAGCATAAAACTCATGACTCACATTATTATCTGCAGTGATACAGCAACAATGTCTATATTAGCCACCCAATGTGTAGATGAGAATGCTGCTTTCCAAGATCAAAGGAAATGCTAGAATAAGGTGGGTGTGTTCAGCAACTTAGAGAAGTTACTCTATCATCATGCAGTAGTCTTGGCTACTGATTGGATGCAGTGATTGCAATTGGCCATTTGGAATAAGATTATTCAAAATGTACCATGATTTGTTGTGCATGGAAAACAGTCATTGTAGACAATGACTCTTATGGACAGCTTGACTTTGCATTATCATGTTCTTATTGTGGAATTCCAAAAAGGTTGTAGCTTAATGTGACACTTTTAAAAAAAAATCATCACTGAGATATACAGGTTGTCTGGAATTCTTGTTTTATGAATATCTCCCTCTTTGTTTTACAAATAGCCCCTTCTTAGGATTTTGACAAGTTCTACTGCTGGTAATATAACAGATGCAATGATACAGAAAGCTCTTAGAATGTCTGAGACCCAGCATAGTTCTTGCTTTGCTAAGGAAATAATTATTCACTGTACTGTAGTAACATTCCCCAATTAGTGCATCTCCTCAAATTTTTAGGCATTGGTCATGCTCTCTGGGAATTGCAAGGCTGTACCATAGAAAAATTTCTGAAAATAATGAACCCATCAGTACAACTAGTAAGAGTTACATCAAAAGCCTTTCATTTACAAGTTATATGAAAACCAACCACGAGCTCAGAAGTGCTGCACACAAAATCAAGTCAAAAATATAATTTAAAACTTGTTAGGCCACCTAGAGCTGCTCATTGCACATTTCAATCATACAAATGGAAACTGAACAAGGAGATGTGATTACTGTATTGTGCCCATACTTCCAAAGTGATTTTAGAAAAGCTGGATAATTAATAAAGGCATCTTGTTAGCATGGACTCAAGTGGTGACATTCAAGTGATTTCAGTTCAGGCAATCAAAATTTTAGATTAGAGGTGGGCTTTCTTCTTTTCTTTTTGCAGTTAAGGGAGTCATTACTTCCCCATACAATTTTTTAAATAAATAAATAAAAGCTACAGAGCATATTAGAGAAGACCAGGGTGGAATTTTTGCCCACTGCCTTTTCTATTTCTTTCAGGGTTTAGGAAAATGTTTAAATGTAAAATAGAAGTTTTATTTCTGATTTCTTTTTTAAAATACAGGCAATGTACCATTGATTTTTAGCATTTTATCACTGAATTTTGGCATGATCTTATCTGACCTTGACAAATATAAATCATCGGGACAGATTACATCCCAGAAGTCTGAAGGAGCTGGCAGATGTTACCTCAGAACCATTGTACCATATCTTTCAAAAATCCCGGAGTACTGGGGAAGTACCTGAGGATTGGAAAAGGTCTGATGTAGATCCCATCTTTAAGAAAGGGGGGAAAAAACAGACCAGGAAATTACAGACCAATCAGTCTAACATCAATACTTTGGAAGAACTTGGAAAAGATAATAAAAAACAGACCTGCAAACATCTACCTGAACCGGGAGGCTCTCACAACAGTCACTCGTGCCCTTGTGACCTCTAGGCTGGAGTACTGCAATGTGCTCTACATGGGGCTGCCCTTGAAGAGTTTTCGGCGACTTCAGCTTGTCCAGAATGCGGCCGCGCGAGCGATTGTGGGTGCACCTCGTTTCACCCACATAACACCTATCCTCCGCAAGCTGCACTGGCTACCTGTCGATCTCCAGGTGCGCTTCAAGGTGCTACTTGTCACCTACAAAGCCCTTCATGGTAGTGGATCTGGGTACTTGAGAGACCGCCTACTGCCAATTACCTCCACTCGACCAATTAGATCCCATAGATTAGGCCTCCTCCGAGTTCCATCTGCCGGTCAATGTCGACTGGCAACCACGCGGAGGAGAGCCTTCTCTGTGGCAGCTCCGACCCTATGGAACGATCTCCCCGTGGAGATTCGTACCCTCACCACCCTCCAGACCTTCCGCACAGCCCTTAAAACCTGGCTATCCCGTCAGGCCTGGGGTTAAAGACCGTAACCCACCCGAATTGTATGAATGTTGTGCTTTTAATGATGTACTGTCTTATGTGTTAATCTGTTTGTTTTCCCCTCCTTTCGAATTGTAAGCCGCCCTGAGTCCCCCCAGGGAAAAGGGCGGCATATAAATAAACTGCTCTAAACTCTAAACTCTAAACTAAAAACAAATAAAGTTATAACTAGTAGCCAGCATGGGTTTGTTAAAAACAGATCATGCCAAACCAATGTTATTTCATACTTTGATAAAGTGACTAAATTAATAGACCAGCAAAGTGCTGTGAACATAGTATACTTAGATTTCAGTAAGGCATTTGACAAAGTAGACCACAACCTTCTTCTTGGTAAGCTAGAAAATAGACAACATCACCACCAGATGGATTTGCAGCTGGATGACAAACTGTACAAAATGAGTAATCCTTAATGGTGCTATATCCACATGGAGAGAAATAAGTAGTGGGGTACCAGAGGCTCTGTCTTAGGCCCAGTAGTATTCAATATCTTCATAAATGAATTAGATGATGGAATAGAAGGGGAACTCATCAAATTTGCAGATGACACTAAACTGACAGGAATAGCCAACACCCCAGAAGACAAGCTCATGATAGCAAGCAGAATCTTAAATAGGGCCCTCTGTTCACATCCAGTTTAGGACCTTTCAGTTCCAATTACCATCATTAGCTCAGGACTAGCTTTTATTTATTTTGAGGCCGAAATAAAATTCCACTTCACACATTTGCTATCCTATTTATAGCTGCAAACTATGCTAAGAGTATTTTGGGAGTGTTCTTTTTTAATTCTTTTGGCTTACCAATGGTTGCAGCAATTGCTCTCTCTGTCTCAACTTTATAATTTTGGCCCTCAATGACAATAAATTTTTCTCAAACTGTAATGCCTATAACGTGGGTATATATCATAGCATTCTTTCTGGCAATAAAATGGGGGGTTGTTTTCTTGGAATGAGAACAAATTGCCTCCACCACCATGACAAATGAGAACAGTTGGCAAGAACCTACCCACTGCAATGCAGTAGGGAGACAATAAGTAAAAAAGAAAAGAAAAGTGAAACCAATTCAACAGTCCTTGTATTTGTAGGGAAGAAAACTAATGAGAAAAGAAGACCTGTTGTTCTAATATCAAGAGACACATCTGTGCATCTTCTGCTATATAAGAATGACTTTGGGTCTTCCTCGACCTCTGAGTTAAAGTGTGGCTTACTATCCTTGAATTGGAGGGGGAAATGCTAATAAAAACTTGTTCCATTTTTCTTTAAAACAGTTATAACACACAGTATTAATTGACTCCAAAATTTGAATTCTGCTTAATTAATAAGATACGATATGTCTACCGAACTATAAGAAACGACTTAGTGTATTTCCCTTTAGAAGGATGGAAATATGTTCAAGATGCCTATTGTAACAAAAAACAGCTTAATAAAGCTCTGTATTAAGAAATTATCTCAAACGTCTTTAAATATTTTTGAGAACATGGAGATTTGCTAAAAGGCACAGGTTTTAAATGGTGAAGCCTGCTAGAGTTGTAGTTGATTCTTGCTGCTAACATGGCACATAGATGTGATATTTTGGATAAGGGTACATAGCTGATTTACCTCTCTCTTATTCTGGATGTCAGACCTGGAAGCCATCTTTTACCTTTTAGATTTCAGGCCTGCCACATTTTCTACTGTGGGAAAATGGGAGGGGGGATTATACAGAGTATGGGTCATATGCAGCCATAACAACATTCCTTCTCAGAAAGTCAAGGTCGCCTTGTCCCTGTACGTGGATGGATGTGGATCAGAGGAACCTTCCTTTGTGGCAATGATTGATTGGACCATGTGATAGACTTGTGGGTGTTGGGGCAGGGTCTTGAACTTTCAACTGTGTGGGAAAACCTGAAAGCTTTCAGATTCGGGTTTTCCCAGATGTGCCAATATGATATCTCTAATAAAATGGAACTTTGAGGAAACTCAAGCCTCAGAGTCTTCTTTTGTTAGGGGTGTTACTTGGAACCCTGATATTAACCCAAATCCCTTCTAAAGAACTCTACCAGCTCCTACGAACCTCAAGGTGCTGTCCAGGGTCCTGAGCCCCAGTGTCGACCCAAGCCCAGGCAACGCCAAGACTCAGGGAAGATGACACAGGATATATTACAATGTTCTAATAGCTCTGGATTTATTTTAAGCTCAACTTAATATATAATGAGAGGAACACAGTAGCTCAGTGAGTAAGTTGCTGAGCTTGTCAATCAGAAAGGTCAGCAGTTCGGAGGTTCGAATCCCTAGTGCCATATAATGGAGAGAGCTCCCATTACTTGTACCAGATAAGCATCACCCCCTAGAGTCGGGAACAACTAGCACATATGTGTGTGGGGAACTTTTACCTTTATATAATGAAATAGCTCCATATAATTTCATATAAATGAAATACTTACAAAATTAAATTTTGAGTACAGTAGTTTGCTTTTTATCTTTTCAGGCAATTTTTTATTTTCTAGTATTTCAAGTTGGCAGAATTTAAGATAAAGGATAGATCACTTTCAGATTTTGCTGAGAATTTGCAGAGTGAACAATAACAGCATGAAAAAGTCCTAATATATCTTTTCAGCATCAATATCAGAGAAATGATGCATTTTAAATGCTAGAAACTAGAATCAACCTGGGACTACCCAACAGAACTTCTGTTTCTTCAATTTTTTGAAATAAATTTGTAAACTTTTTATATATTCAGTAAATACATAGAGGGTTGGAATTTTGAAGATCCAGCACACTACTTCAATTTCTGATATATATATATACTGAGATTGAATTGACACATCACTCTAAACTATTATGAGGTTTGTTTGATTTGCCTTAATGTGCAATATGAAATCCATCACTATGAATTATCCTATCAATTATGATTGTATTAATCATTAATTAAATAAACATGATTAAATTATACAAACATTGGCAACTTGCACAAATTAAGATTCAACAAAAAATGAGTCTAAATACCATCAATACGCGGACGATACTCAATTGTATCTGTCCGCCCCGTGCCAACTCAGCGATGCAGTTGAAGTGATGTGCCAGTGCCTGGAGGCTGTCAGGGTCTGGATGGGAGCGAACAGGCTTGCACTCAATCCCGACAAGACCGAGTGGCTATTGATGCTCCCTCCCAAGGATGGTTCAGACATTCCAGCTCTTAGCCTGGGGGGTGAAATTATACACCCCTCAGAGAGGGTTCGCAATTTGGGTGTCCTCCTGGATCCACAGCTGACGTTAGAACATCATCTGTCTGCTGTGACCAGGGAGGCCTTTGCCCAGGTTCGCCTGGTGCACCAGTTGCGACCCTATCTGGACCGGGAGGCCCTTCGGATGGTCACTCACGCCCTCGTCACCTCAAGACTGGATTACTGTAATGTGCTCTACATGGGGCTGCCCTTGAATAAGGTGACCAGACGTCCCGATTCTCGCGGGACAAGCACGCTTTCGCACAATTTGTCCCTTGTCCCAGGGCGGACAATCTTAAAAAGACCCGATTTTTGTGACCGGACCCGGAAGTAAGCCTGCCCCGCCCCCAGCCCTGTATACCTGTCCCAGCCGGCCGGTATTTTGTCCCTTCTGTCTCCCCGTTGCTCAGAAAAGCAACTCTGGGAAGGTCCTTTGCTAGCAGGCAGGTTCTAGGGCACCTGCCGCCACCAAAGGACCTTCCCGGAGTTGCTTTTCTGAGCAACGGGGAGACAGAAAGGATGCAATCTCCTTTCATTCTCCCTCTGCCTCATTCACTCGTACGGGCAGCAGAGAACGAAAGAAAATTGCATAGCCGAGGACAAAGGAGCCTGCAGCCTCCTTCATTCAAACGTTCAGGCAGCGGGGATGGGGGGGTCTTTCTCGCACGTCTTCTTTCTCTGAAGCCACACCAGATTCAGCAAACCGGGCAGCGCGTGCCCTTGGGATTGTGCAACAGCCGAAGATTGCCTGGTTAAAAAGGAGGAAGAGGAGGCTCTGCTAGTCTGGAGCCCATCCACGGGGGCAGGGATACACACACACACACACACACACACACAGAGGGAGGGAGGAGAGACAGAGAGACAGAGAGAGACAGACACACATACAGAATGACAGAGAGAGAGACAGAGGGAGGGAGGGAGGAGTGTGTGAGGAGGGAGGATTTTCTAAACCCCATTCAATCCAGAGGAGGGAAGAGAGAGAGAGAGAGAAAGAGGGAGTGTGTGAGGAGGAGGTATTTTCTAAACCCCATTGAATCCAGAGGGGAGAGAGAGAGAGAGAAAGAGGGAGTGTGTACACAGGAGTGGGGATTTTCTAAAAGTCCCATTGAATCCAGAGGAGGGGAGAGAGAGAGGGAGAGAAAGAGAGAGTGTGTGCACAGGAGTAGGGATTTTCTAAAAGTCCCATTGAATCCAGAGGAGGGGAGAGAGAGAGGGAGAGAAAGAGAGAGTGTGTGCACAGGAGTAGGGATTTTCTAAAAGTCCCATTGAATCCAGAGGAGGAGTGTGTGTGTGTGTGTTTGTGTGTGTGTGTGTGTGTGTGTGTGTGTGAGAGAGAGAGAGAGAGAGAGAGAGAGAGAGAGACTATCACTAAGTGTTGTAGCTTATGATTCTTGATGAATGTATTCTATTTTATTTTTTTTATGTACACCAAAGACAAATTCCTTGTGTGTCCAATCACACTTGGCTAATAAACTATTCTACTCTACTCCACTCTACTCTACTCTACTCTATTCATTTCTATTTCAATTCTAATAAGGAGTTTAGTTTCTCTCTCTTGAAAATGTAAGCTAGCATAATGCAAGCTAGCTTTAGCTTTCAAACAGTTCATTTAGTGACCAAAGTTACAATGGCATTGAAAAAAATGACTGATGACCATTTTTCACACTTAGCAACCATTTTTCACACTTAGCGACCATTGAAGCATCCTCATGGTCACGTGATCAAAATTTTGATGTTTGGCAACAAATTCATATTTATGATGCTTTCAGTGTCCTGGGGTCATGTAATCGCCTTGTGTGACCTTTTGACAAAATATAAAATTTTTAATCAAGGCCCCCCCCCCGCCCCCGGTCAATGGTGTCCCTCTTTACCAATCTGAAAATCTGGTCACCTTACCCTTGAAGAGTGTTCGAGGACTGCAGTTGGTCCAGAATGCAGCCGCGCGAGCGATTGTGGGAGTGCCTAGGTACACCCACGTTACACCTATCCTCTGCGAGCTGCACTGGCTTCCCATTGGTCTCCGGACACCCTTCAAGGTGCTAGTCATTACTTTTAAAGCCCTACATGGTTTAGGACCTGGCTACCTGAGAGACCGCCTCCTGTCATTTACCTCCCAGAGACCAATAAGATCACACAGCTTAGGCCTCCTCCGGGTTCCATCTGCCGGTCAATGTCGATTGGTGACTCCCCGGGGGAGGGCCTTCTCTGTAGCTGCTCCGGCCCTATGGAACAATCTCCCTGTAGAGATCCGGACCCTTACTACTCTTCCGGCCTTCTGTAAAGCGACTAAGACCTGGCTGTTCCGGCAGGCCTGGGGCTGTTGATTTATGCAGCCCCACCCTAACTTGTATGCATGTTGTTTAATTTTAATGTTTGTCTCTTTTTAATTTTTATATATCCCCCCCCCCTTCCTATCTGTGAGCCGCCCAGAGTCTCTAGGGATTGGGCGGCATACAAATGCTAATAAACCTTGAAACCTTGGCCTACATACAGAGATTAGACATTCATGGGTGTATAGGCATAAATTCTGCCTGAATCAGAAAATGTATAAAAGAGCCTTTCAAATGACTTGAAATGAGTAAACATAAAATACAAAAGGGTTACAGTATTAAACCTATTCATCCAGACATCCTATTCATTATGAAAGTGGGTGACTGAGCTACTCTCACTTCATCTAAAATTATTGGCTACCAGAAGTACCGCATTAGTATTGATTATTTTACAAGCATACTGATGCTGTCTTTATGAATTATTTCTGGTCACTCCTAAAAACAATCCAATTAGGAGCAGTTGTTTGAAAGAATTTGAGAGTGAGGACTACAATAATGCATCTCCAGATTCCTGTGTTGCCTTTGGACTGACCTTACTGCCTTTAGCACCAAAATTGCTGCTTAAAGATAAAAACAATAGAGGCACAGCATCCAAATCATGTCCAGAATTCTAGATTCTTCATTGGTCGGGCTGCAACTGGAGTATAGGTCCTATATTTTCAAGATGCTGTCAACCCAGAAGCCATTTTGGACCGTCTTCAGGGCTGCCACAGCAAGGCTGGCTGGAGTGTGGGAATGGGAAGGGGGAATAGAGATAGCTGGGGACTTGTAGCCAAAATAAAAATCCTTTCTCCTGGGAACCAAGGATGTCCTCACCAGGTGATGGGGAAGCATGAACTGAAACCAACTGGAGTTGGGACTGTGAACTGGTTGGACATGTGGACTGGGGGGAAGAACTTTGATTTTTAATTTGGGTGGGGAAAGCCTTGGGACCTCCAGAGTCGAGTTTTTATCAGATGTGCCAATGTGACATGCCTAATAAATTTGGACTTTGAGGAGCACCTTGGCCTCAGGGCTTTGATTGCATTGGGTCCGTTACTTGGAACCCTAATAGATGCATATTGAAGATGCATGTTTAGAGAATGGCAGTGAAGGAATTGTAAGACCTGAGAATGTGCTTGAGGGTTGGCTTGAAAAGATGGATATTTAGCCCGGAGAAGTGAAGAGACAGCTATCTTCAACATCTCAAAGACCTGCCACATAAAAAACATCTACTGCTTGTTCCTCCAAAAACTAAAACAAATATTTGATTATTTGGCTATTGAAATTTAGAAAAGCTAATTAAAAAATGGAAAGCACTGCCTTTAGATATAGAACACTTGGAGATAGCCAGTCTTTTATCTGCCAATCCATTCAAACTCATTAATTACCCTAGGAAACCATCATATCTAAGTATGGAGGAAAAGACTGCAATTATAAAGCATATGAGCTAGGGATCTAGAAAATATTTTGTTTTGAATTAATTAGAGTGTTGACCTACAAAACGTTCTGCTTTGTGTGGAAAAATTACCATCTCAAACACAGAATGGTTATTTTGAGCATCTGGGGATTTTTCAAAATGTGTGGTTTTTCACTTGAGACAGCTGTCTTGCCCTAGCAACAGAAGATTTTACAGTTTCACTCTCAAAATAAAATGGTTTATATACCAATAGCATGTACATCTCTGCTCAATTTGCTGATTTAGAAGCTAAATGTCCATGATACATTGATGGGCTGGTCTACTAACTTTATAAACTGCAATTGGACTGGACATCCTACAAGACTGTCCTCTGATAGATTTCTAAAACTGAGACCTGTTCTCTGTTAAAGTAGGACTTATGACCACCCTTATATTCTAGTACAGTGTTTTGCAACCTTGGCAGCTTGATAATGAGTGGTCTTCAATTCCCAGAATTTCCCAGCCTGCATGGTCTGATACTGGCCTTATACAAACATGAATGAGAAAAAAACTCCTTCTGAAGGAAGAGATTCTGAATACCTTTTTTGAGAAATTGGGTCCTCTTTGCTGTTTATTAGGTGATGATAAAGAAATAAGCCAGATGGAGGTAGGTGGGGCAAAATGAGGGAGCACTCACAGCAGATGGCAGTACGAAATTAAGCTAACAGATCTTGGCTTCAGACTTCATTAGAGTTTTGCTGTCATGCTTAGAAAGATGTAGCTGAACAAGTCAGCCTCT
Organism: Thamnophis sirtalis; assembly: GCF_051295495.1. Classification (NCBI taxonomy): domain Eukaryota; kingdom Metazoa; phylum Chordata; class Lepidosauria; order Squamata; family Natricidae; genus Thamnophis; species Thamnophis sirtalis. The sequence continues at coordinate 150,791,933 of NW_028261381.1, read as the reverse complement.
GGCACTTCCCAAATATTCTAACAATATATGCTATTCCCCCTCTCAAAAATAACCCATATATATATATATATATATATATATATATATATATATATATATATATATATATATATATATATATATATATATATATATATATATATATATATATATATATATATATATATATATATATATATATATATATATATATATATACACATATATATATATACACATATATATATATACATATATATATATATATATACATATACATATACATATACATATATATATATATATATATATATATATATATATATATATATATATATATATATATATATATATATATATATATATATATATATATATACATACATACATACTTAAAGTGACAACCCCTGGTATGCCCAAGTGTGGGAGGAAGGTCACACTTCCACTCTCTGTCATTAGGCTCGTCACAAGAGTCCATCCAGACAGAAACCCAATATTTTTACTGTTGCCTTTGTTATATTTGTGTTTTTATTTGTGCTGATAAATAAATAAATAAAGGAAGACTAGTATAGATCTATTTCAAGCTATTTAGCTCTCATCAGCTAGCCATATCCTTACTGGGATTCGAACCTGTGCTCTATTGCCTCCCAGGCAGGGAGTTAACCATTTGAGCTACAGAGAACGACTCCTTTTATCAGCCAGCCAGGGTGGGAGGTATATACTTAAAGTCATAACCCCTGGTATGCCCAAGTGTGGGAGGAAGGTCACACTTCCACTCTCTGTCATTAGGCTCGTCACAAGAGTCCATCCAGACAGAAACCCAATATTTTTACTGTTGCCTTTGTTATATTTGTGTTTTTATTTGTGTTTATATATATATTTTTAACAGGAAAGGGATTCTGGTATTATTCCAACTTCACTGCAACAACAACAACAAAAATCCACTCCAAATAAATTATATCTCTTAGGCAACCTGTGAAATAAAGCCGACTATGATGCTGCAGCATTTTTTCTCCATAGCAACATGACAACACAGTGGTAGCAAAGGTTTTTCTAGTATACTAGTATATTCCTAGTATCTTCTTTTTGTAGCATCTTCTGCTGAGTTTATATACATAAACATAGGCATGATTTAACAGGAGAAAGGTAAATCTGGGCTTTAGAAGGAGTAAAATTGATACCCTACCCCAAGGGATAAGATACTTTATTCACTGTGTTCCATCAAGCTTATACCAAACAGTGACGTGTAGTCAGGGGAGGCAGAGCCTCACCACTGTCATCATGAAAAGGAAAAAAAAAGGAAAAGGAAAAAGGCTGAGGTAGTTGCTGCCAGAGTCACAGTGGATGACTCTGCTTAGTGCTTATCTGTTTTAAAAAGCCTCTAAAAAAGTGCCCTCTACAGGAGGAGACGGGAGAACCACGTGCCTCATTTAGTCTGACTTTATGATCACTCGAGCAGAATTAAGCAAGGGTTAAAAAATTCCTTATGTAGATGAGGCATGTGGTTCTCTTGCCTCCTCCTGTAGAGGGCTTTTTTTAAGAGGCTTTTTTAAACAGTTAAGCAGAGTCATCCATTGGGGACTCTGGCAACAGCTAACCCAGCCTGACCTCAGCAGCTCTTAACTCTTTCCTTTTATATTTTTACATTTTCATCATGGCAGACAAGAGCAGAGTTGAAATCCTCTGTGAAACAGCTGGAAAAGATATGTGGGTCGGAGGGAAGAATTTAAAATTATTGTAATTTGTAAGTAATTGTAAGTAATTTGTGTGTGTATGTGTGTGTGTATGTGTTTGTTTCTTCACTCAGAGGGAAGGGGATAGGAGAGGCAGGGAGGGCAGCCCGCCAACTTTCTTTCTCTGTATCGGGGCAGTGTTTGTTTCTTCACTCAGAGGGAAGGGGGGGCAGGAGAAGCAGGGAGGACGACAGCCCGGCAGCTTTCTTTCTGTGTCGAGGCAGCCCGCCAGCAGAGGTGGGTCTTTTACCCACCTCTGCTGGCAGGTTGGCGCTTTCTTTCTTTTGCCGCAATGATACCAAAATATGTACAGAGAGCGGGATGACAGATCTCATTTTAATAATGTAACAAGTAAACCCCATTCCTCATCCTTCCAAATTCCAGATTGTACATTTGAATTTGAGCAACTATTCCATGAACACTTTTAAACCAGAGGAAAAATTCAAACACTCCAATATTGTTGCTTTTACTAAATTCAAACTGATTTTTTTTTGTACATATTTTTCCCCCTCTCCCTGAAAATCTTTGATAGTGGAGATAAAAGAAAATAATGTTTTGATGACTCAAACGAACAGTTCAAAAATAGAAATTTCCCCCAGTGTGAATACAAACTTTTTGAATTAGAGTTTGTTTGTGGTATGTTGTGGTGTCATTTGTTTACAAACAGATCAGCAAAGTTCAGATAGACACAGTTATTGTTTTTGTAATCTGAATGAGAGTTATGCTTTCAACCATTGCTTGATACAGACATTTATTTATCAGATGCAGCATTGCTATCTCAATTCTGAGAAAGGATGAATCTATTGAATTTCTGTCTGATGTGTTTAATGTCCAAAGTACTGGGCTCTTCTAGTTGAACAATCTTTCCATTTTCATCTCATGTTGTGTTTAATGGCAAACCATGATTTAGCTGTTACATCTAATTCAGTCCCATATATGTGGAACTTTAGTACAGGTAGTCCTTGACATACAAGCACAATAGGGACCAGAATTTCCGTTGCTATGCAAGGTACTTAAACGAGGGGTGCCTGATTTTACAACTATTTTTCCCATGGCTGGTAAGCAAACCACTGTGGTTGCTAAATGAATTGCAGAGTTCAGTTTCCTCCCTGGACTGTGCTTGTCCAGCTGAGAAAGTCACAAATGGTGATCACATGACCTGGGATACTACAACCGTCATAAATACAAAATGGTTGCCAAGCGCCCAAATTTTCTTCATGTGACTGTAGGGAGGCTGCAATGGTTCTAAGTGGCAGGATCAGTGGTTAGTCACTTTTTTCAGTGCAGTTGTAACTTCAAATGGTTGCTAAATGCTGGTTGTAAGACAAATACCTGTCTAATTCTGTAAATTAGATATTTGGCACCCCCAGAATTATCATCAGATATCAAGGTATTTCACAGTTCTTTTACTGTGAAGTACATTCTTAGACTTCAATTTATAGTTGATTCGATAGTAAAAGAAATAAATACTTCAAATATTCATTTATTATTAATTCTAATAAATAAAAAGCAAATAATAATTCAGCGGTAGTTGCCTCATACATGGCAACTTATGTTAAGTAGAGAAAAAATGTTGTATCAGAAAAAATGATTACAGCAAAATTAATGGATTTCACATATAGTCCTCTATATACTGTACTACTCATAGCGGTTTAGGTTGGGCTTAAAGTGTTTAATGTGGGTGCAGGTTTATAGCTATGCTTTTGTTACCATTTGTTGTGATTTGATTGTTGTGAATACAGAGGAATTAAAAAAAATAAAATCACAATGAAATGTATATGGGCAAGAAAGAAGAACTCACTTCTGAAATGACTGTATTAGAAATACTACTGTATATTTTGTATCCTGCTTTCAGTTTTATGTGTAATCTGAATTTAATGTAGTTTATTTAAAAGCCAAGAACAGGAGTGGCAAGACAAGACAATCCTGTAAGAATGTATGTGTGTGTGTGTGTTTTAAACAAAGCCAGATTACACACACTTAATAATAAATATGTGGGAACCATAATTTCAAAGCCTGAGCAAAATCTACATTAAGGGTGCTTCTAAAATTATCAATTAATAGGCACTGTGAATATATTCATTTTTGCATAAAGAAAAAAGACAAAAAACAAACAAAGAAAAGACAAGAAATTTCCAAATACCATATTACAATATTTGGTTCTGTTGGTAAAATCCTGTATTTTGTAGCAGGACAATTGTACAACAAAAGTTTCATTTGAAATACAATTATTTGCAAATATTTTCTAATAACCATCACCCCCAATTCCTTTGGCTTTGCTCTTTCTTAATTCATAATTTCAAAATCCTTAAAATCAAGGGAACCCCAACCATTTACTTACAAAATAAGAAGTCAGCATGATTCTGAAGAAAGCATCAACCTGAGAAACCATCTTTATTTTCAACAATTGTACTGGCGCACGTGGGCTCCGTATGGCATTCTTAGAAAATACATAAAAATGGCCAGATACTTACTTACCCAGGGGGAAAAAAGCCAAGATAAACATAGGGTGACAGGCACCATATGATGGCTGGAAGATCACAGTAGCATTTTTGCAATAAGGCAGGGCTTTCCACAAGAAGGGAGTCCAAAATCAAGATGGTTACCACAACTATATAGATGCACATAAGAAAGAGTAGGGTTTTGACCAGTTATGGCTGCCATCTTGACTTTTTGATCCCTTCCTATGGATATCCCTGAGTGCTCCTGATATACTTTGAATAGCAACAAAATGAAGGAGGCCCTTCAGATACTGTGTGAGTGGTAGGTATGCATGTGCAAGCGTGCACAGCTCTATTTGTATGAGTGGCAGGTGCACGTCCCCGCTGCTAGTGTGAATGGAGCTTCTTATGTGAGCTCAAGCGCCCGCCACCCATGTGAGTAGAGCTTTGTGTGCAAGTGCTAGCGCCCACTACTCACACAAGTGGAGCTTCATATGCTCATCTGCCACTTATGTGGTCCATTTCCAAACAGGCCGCGGCTAAGTATTGGGCCACAGCCTGATGATTGTGGACCTCTTTTCTACATCATTTATGTGTGCTACCTATTTCATTATTGTATTCTTAGATGTGTCTTTTCTATGGCCCAGATCTAAATGAGATATGATTCAATCTACACCTTTTGTGCTTAAAGATTATTTTTACTGGCCCATTAGGAATGCTGATTAAAGATAATCATTTTATCTCTGTAACAAGGTTGTTCATTCTTCTATCATTTCTCTACATTGTATTTTTTAATTCTACCCAATATACTTTAAAATAATTATTAGACGTCTTTAAATAGGTATTTAAAACTTTTAAACAAACACAGTAGTAAGTCTCCTTGAACTAACTAATGGAGAAGGGGGGAAAATAAGATGTAAATTGAATTTTTAATTAGTGGAGATAATCATTCTGTTGCATATTAAGTTCCCCAATAACATTAATGTTCTGAAAGTGAGTTTCTTGCAAATGTGGTGCATAAAACCAAACTGTTATTGTGATGTTTCATGCTACCAAAGCCACAATAAATTGAACTTGGGCAATATCTACATCGCAAATAGCCATTTCCAATATTCACCCCATGTCTTAATCAACTCTTAACAATATTCCTGGCCCCCAGATAAATGGTTTGCTTTGAAATCCTATCTATGAGGAGGCAGACCTTTGCTGTTCCTGATTCTTCCACTATTTTCATCATCTATTCTCACAGATAGCCAAAGTGCCCATATGTTTGGCAATAAAAATGGTCAGCATTACCTTTTTGCTTATTTAAAAATGGCAGTGGTGGTGAAGACCAGGGACTTCTTGTCACTGAATTCTTGGAAGGTGATTTCTTTCCACTAGCAGTCGCTGCCACTTCAGCTGATTTCTTCTGAGCTACTTTGTCCTTTATCTCTTCACTGCTGATGGTAGACGAAGACACGGTATCAGCATGGACTTTAGAGGCGGCAAAAGAACACTTCAAGTAGGAGGCTGAGTCTGCTAGATTTTCCCTGTTCATTCTGCTTTCCTTGGAGCCACTTAAATTGTAATCCGAAGCTCTGGTGCCTTCATTCCTAGTGTGATTTTCTTCTTCGATAATGTCCATAATAATGGGCTTCATTAAGGGAGAGTCATGCTCCCGTTTAGGGCTCTCCTCAGAGGCTGATGAAGCATCACATGATTCAATTATGAGCTCACTGTCCAGTTCAGCTTCACGTTCTTCCCTCAGGATGCTGTACTGTATTGAAGGAGAGGCTGGGGAAGGTGGAGGACCTCCCGCATGGCTGAAGGTCATGTAGTTGGAATGGAGAACCTCTTCAGCAGCTAGAGGGTCTTCTGATACCAATTCTATTTCAGAATCACCTGATTCAGCACTGCTTGCTTCATTATCCAAGGGAGCACTTCCTGCTGGAAATTCTGTCAACTTGTTTTTCTTATCTTGTTTCTCTGGTACAACAGTTTGTGGTCCTTGGCCTTCAGGATGCTTAAATGGGAAGCCCTTTGCTTCTTTAATGGCATTAATAAGTTCATCTTCAGAAAGGCTGCCCTTGCCTTGAGATTCAGAACCAGAAGGTTCTGGAATTTCAAGGAGATAGTTCCAAGTTGGAAAGAAGAAGGAGTGCAATAAAAAGAAAACATAAACATGAGGGAAAGAGAAGGATAAAAATTCTGGTTAGCAAAAATCCAATTTTATTTCTTTAGGAAGCAATCAAATAATCTACTTACGCGTGTACAGTACCTCCAACCCACAAGCTCTAGAGCAAACACAATGGGCTTTCTGTATTATGTCTAGATTGTTTTTTCATGTCTAGTGCTGATGTTTCTCCTCATAAGGAGGCATGACTTCACTCTAACAATTTGCAAATAATAAGAAAGTTTTTAAAAATACACGGTTTGTACAAAATATAAAAGTGGGTGCTTTAATGTGTGAAAACATATTGCTGAAAACAGACTAGAGGTGGCATGACTCATAAAAGCTTTGAAGATGGGTATAAAATGGGACTGTAGTTTATATATGTGACACATAACAAAGCATAAGACATCTCTCTCTTTTTTTTAGTATAGGCTTTGCTGCTAAGTGTCATATTCCATATAAGTTAATATTTTATATTCCATGAAATAAATGTGTCAACTTTTTGGGCAGTTGCCAATTACTTCCCCTCTCTTGCTTGCTAAAGGAGGATGGCTAACTTTTGCAGGGAAAAAATGTCCATGGCCAACGGCCCAATGGCCAAAGGAGACAAAACAATTTCCCAATCTATCATGAGATGTTCCCTTCGGACAGATTTTGATTTTAATTTCACTTCTCCTTTTAATGATTTCTAGAGCTGCAGCATCTTTTCAAGCCAGTGGAGAAAAAGATCTCCACTGCTGTTTAATAAGCCAGAGTTAAAGATGGCCAGCTGGGGAATTTTGGGAATTAAAGTCCATAAGTCTTAAAGTTGCCAAGGTTGAACACCCTGGCATAGAGCTTTTCTACATAAAAATGTCCTTAAATTCAGAAGAAAGGATTTAGATACTAAAAGCACTGCCGGTACCACTTATCTTTATTGTACCATGGCAATAAAACTACTCATTGTAGTGGCCCTCACAGAATTTAATATTGGGTACTTTAATGGAAGGAAATAGTTGTGGGTTTCTAGCCAACCTTTCCCCTACACACCCAGGTCATCTGCAGAAGGAACAAAATGTTGAGTGTTGCTGTGAATTGAGGTTTCTCTATATCATAGGGAGCAATGTATAACTTATGAATTATTTGAGTAACCCCCCAGATGTATGTCTTCAATACCCAGAATTCTCCAACCATCATGGCCATCACTAACAATTTAGGAGTTCCAATTCTATCCACCTGTAAAGTCCTCTTGTTAGAAAATTTAACTGTGTATGCTATCTGCTGAGAACTCCATGTGGCATCAGGAAGGGCATCCAGCCAGTAAATGCTCAATTCCATCCAGTCACTCTGACTCTATCCTGAATTAAGGGTTGTAAAAAGGGAGGGGCTTTTTAATGTATGTTATCAGCAAATCTTCCTCATCCCCTAAATTATTTTTTATTGTACTCTAGTATGTAATCATTTTTACCTGTTCCTGAAGAAGGTGGTGTAATTGAGCCTGGGCTGTCATCTTCTGGCTCAGATACTGTCACTGTAGGAACTATTTCATGACTTGGTTTGAGACCAGCTTCTTGTTTTTCAGGAATTTTCTCCTTTGATAGAGGCACCTCCACAGTTTCTATTTCCGTCAGTGTAATCTTGACTGGTGATGTTTCTGAGGGGCTATACTGGTGGTCCAGTAGAAAAGATGAGCCCTCTTTAGACTCGTGTTTTTCATCAAATGATATCCCTTTTGCTCCAATCTTGTCCTCCACTCCTTTATTAATCAAGCTGAGAGGACTCACGTCTTCCTTGACTGTATCACAGCTCTCTTGGTATTTAATCTCTTCTGATCTACTGATGTCCATGTACTTGTAGGATTCTGATTTCATCTGTTCCGCTGGATCAGCTAAAATCTTGTTGACATCAGAAGATTCTGCTGGGGTCATCTCTATTCCTGAATCAGAGCTAAATAGCCCACTTTGGGCATGAATTCCCTCAATGCTCTCCGAAGGGGTAACATGACTGTCCTCCCTGGAAAGATTTCCGGTGAAATAAGAAGAATCTTGAGGTGCTGTATAGAGTTCATCAGAAAACAGAGAGGTGTAAAGGGAGCCATTGCTTCTGTCTGATGTCTTGGAACTACCATAATCATAGAAGTGAGAGGAAGTCATTCCTCCTAAAAATAGATAAAGAAATAAAATTTAATCCAAAAGAAAATTCTATTATATGAAAAAAATTCCATATTATCACATGGCGGTAGGTGGGTGAAACACTTTGTCTACAGGCATTTTGTTTGAGAATTTGGTGTAGTTACAAAGCTATATTAGTGAATGAGTGTGAATGTACACACATATAATCTTCAGCCAGTTTATCTAAGGCACTTCCAGACAAACAGCTTTTCTGATTTTCAACGTCTCTAATTTTATTTTAAAACACATCTGAAACTGATCCAGGGTATTCCGACCATTTTGATCATCAGAATGCAAGAGTCTTAGGTTCATGGGCAAGTTTGTAAATCTAATGCCTGAACGTAATTATCAGCCAATCAGAACTTTGCAATCAGATCAGTAACATCTGCCTGCTCAGAACTTTACCTAAGTATCATCGGGAGAAAGAAAAGAAAAGAAAATAATTTTCTAGCATTCATTTCGACTCATTTATTCAGACTTTCAAGATTGTTGCTATAGCAAGATTTCAGGGGGCAATCTTTGTCAGAACAGAAAATCCTTGCCCAGAGAAAAAATAAGGGATAAGAATAAATATAAAATATTTGCAACAGTCATTATATTATTTGGTCACTAAGAGACTCATCTTATTCCCATACCAGGAGAGATCTAATTTTCCTTCTTCTTTTTTGAAGAAGTTACTTAACTGGACTTGTTGCTCTCTACCATCTACTTCTGCACCCACTTTTGAAACTTCTTTGGAACTGATGGAAACTTCCGTCCCTAATCAGTATAATCTTTGCTTGCTTGTTTGGGTTTCCATGGATATTGCATGCAACTCATAGGAGAAAGGGAATAAAAAAGAGCACTAATACTAACCAGCTACTAATAATTAATGAATCCCTAAAACACAACAAATTGAATGAAGTGCATTGAGAGTAATGTTTGCAAGACGTTATCCCAGTAACTCCCATAAAGCTAAAGGCAAAATCTTCATTCATTGCAACATGGTCGTTTATATGAGTAACTCTCTTTCCTCCTATATTCCATAGAATTTTAATTCTTGCAGCTAGTGCTTAACAAAATATGGATCCCCTTCCTGGATGCAGCATCACTTGCATGAGACAAAGCTTTGCAAAACATTTGGTAACTAGTTCAATACAGTGATGGATTGAAGATAAAAAATATAACAGAAAGAAAGATTACTGTATGCAAAGCATGGCCCACAGTAACAAAGGTCTGATTATTTGAAGTTGGAAACAAACAGCAAGACATAATCTTCCCAAGAGACTTTTGACTATTTAAGAACAAGAGTGCTGGGTGGGAGACGGGAACTCCCTAATAGCCTATTTCAACAAGAATGCAAATATTTAAACCTCCTGGGCTGCAAAATGTTCTGCATCCCTTTGGGGAAATAACAATACAGCAGTTAGGTTGGTACTTTATGCTAACTTGAATCAGCAGGAGTCTGTAATTCAGTGGTGGGTTCCTACCGGTTCGAACTGATTCGGCCAAACCAGTAAGTGGTTTGGTGGCCTGGGTCGCTGGAACCAGCAGCAACCCAGGCCTGCCACATCCCTGAACTGGTTCTCTGGGCGGCACCATAGATGCTACCATCTTGTTTTTCACTTCTGCGCATACGCAGAACATTTTTTATTGCACTGTGCATACAACCAAAGCGCACATCAAGCATGCACATGGGCATCGCGCCCATGAGTGAACCAGCAGTAGTGCCTGCCGAAACCCACCCCTGCTGTAATTCCCTGCAATAAACTTCATACAGATCTGAGAGAAAATTCAAAAGCGGTGCTCTCTGAATGAAATTCATGAACCTATTCCAAGACAATTAAACAAGAAATGTCACCAATGATCAAATGGGATTTTATTCTGTGAAATGGTTCTTCTGAAGAATCATTTGAAGCTGCTCACTGGTGAAAGAGGAGGACAATATTATCTGTCAATATTGTCTAAAGCAGTGATCCCCAAGCCCCGGTCCGCGGACCGGTGCCGGGCCGTGGAGTACCTGGCACCGGGCCGCGCAGCGGCCAGGGGCCATGATCGCTGCAGCAGCCGGGGGCCATGATCGCTGCAGCGGCCGGGGGCCATAGTTTCTTTCTGTATGCAAATTAGGGCTAACTGGCACAAGGGGTGTTACTGGACCGCTGGTGGCACTCTGACATCACCAGCGGCCCACCGCCCCCCTGTGTCCAGCGCCACCCTTCTCATTCCTTTTCAGCGCTTCAGCGCTGGCCGATTCCTGAAAAAAACCTAAGAGCGCCTGTGCAGCTACGTAGGGCTAGCGTAGACAGCGCTAGTAGCGTAGCCTTGCGTAGGCGCAGTTTGTGCTACGCTATCCATACTGAACTGCGCCTGCGCAAGGCTACGCTACTAGCGCTGGTCATCGACGCGCTCAGCGGGCCACAGTAAAATTATCAAAGGCTGACTGGTCCGCGGCGATAAAAAGGTTGGGGACCACTGGTCTAAAGTATGGTTCCATCACTATTCATACCTGTTCAAGGAAGCATGTTGCTTCCCCATGGCCTCTATCATTTATCTATTTACTACATTTATATTATTTATAAGTGTAAGTGTAAGCAAATCATTATGCAGTATCTTTAATTTCATATGCTAGCCAAAAAGATCATCCAAGGCAGATTAGAGACCTACCTAGAAAGGGAGATGCCACATGTTTAAGCTGGTTTTAGAAGAGGCCAAAGAATAAGAGACATTATTGAGATAATTGAGAAAGCCAAAGAATATAAAAAAGAATTCCCTATGTGCTTCTCTGTTAATAGAAAAGTCTTTGATTGTGTTGATCATGTCGAGATCTGCTTAGAAAAATGGGGATGCTCATTAGTGCATCTCCTTGTCCTCATACAAAGCCTATACATAGGTCAGAAAGCCATGATCTAATGGAACATGGCAATCAGTCTGGTTCTAGGTTGGAAAAAGAGTGAAACAAGACTGTAGACTAGAGGTCTTCAAACTTAAAAACTTTAAGACTTGTGGACTTCAACTCCCAGAATTCTGAAGTCCACAACCACAAGTCTTAAAGTTGCCAAGTTTGGGAGCCCCTGTTGTCTACTGTCCCCTTATTTCTTCAACCTTTATGTTGAGTATATATTGAGGGAACTTGGATTGGAAGAAGATGAGCATGGTTTCAAAACTGGAGGAGGAAGCATCAACAACTTATGCTATGCTGATGACGCAACAAAAATAGCTGAAAAGGCAAACAATATGCAAACGCTAGTAATTTTTATTTTATTTTATTTTTATTTATTTGAATCTTGCCTTTATTATTTTTACAGATAACTCAAGATGGCAAACATATCCAACCCATCTTCCTCCTCCTATTTGCCTCACAACAACCACTGTGTGAGATGAGTTGGACTGAGAGACTGACTGGCCCATGGTCAACCAGCAGGCTCTCATGGTTAAGACAGGACCCACAATCTCCCACTTTCCAGCCTGGTGCCTTAACCACTAGACCATGCTGGCTCTCAAATCAAAGAGCCTAGTGAAAAATGGGATTGAGATTAAAAATAAAGATTGCTAAAATAATAACAGGTATAGTAACTAGCTTTAGAACTGACTTGAAAGTGTTGAAGAGGTGGATAGCTTCCGCCTTTTTTCTGACAACTATCTAAAGCACAAAAGAAGCAGGACTCTTAAAATATGACACAGACAAGCACTCAGTAGAGAATGGAGATCTTGGAAAAGATATTTAGATAAAGAGATCTACAAAGCAGAGGTGGCATTCAGCCAGTTTTGACAGATTCTGGAGAACCGGTAGTGGAAATTTTGAGTAGTTCAGAGAACCGGCAAATAGGCTGGCCCCACCCCCGTTGCCTCCCAGCTGATCTTCTTTTGTTGCCCTGAACAGGAGAACAGAGTTGGAAAACAGGTTAGTGGGGTGGGGAGGGAATGGGGATTTTGCAGTATACTTCCCCTGCCATGCCCACCAGCTACCCCCACAGAACTGGTAGTAAAAAAAAATGATTTCCACCTCTGCTACAAAGATCAGAATTGTGCAGGCAATGTTTTTTCCTGTGACACAAAAAACTGGAATTTGAGGAAGCAGACAAGAAAGAGTACTGACACTTCTGAATTTTGATGTTGGAGAAAGCTCCTGAGAATACTGTTAGGGAGAGAGAGAGAGATTAAAATATGATTATAACTGCTGTGAAGAATATTAGAAGCCCTCTTTTTGCATTTTTTCTTTTATGTTTTCTTAAACATTTTTCTCTTTTTTCCACTTTTGGTCTTTTCTTTCTTTCCCCCTCCTTGCTTTGGATTAGTTTGGATTAATTTTTAATCTTTTTTAAAAGCCTGAATAAAAATCACATTAAAAAAGAGAGAAATCTTTTGAAAATACAATAAAATGCCAAAACATCCACAAACAAGTATATAATCAAACAAATCAAACCAGAGATCTCAATCAAAGGCACAAATGAACAAGGCTCAAATTATTAGACTTTGAACACATTAACACTCGGCTCTCCAGAGATGTTTATAGTGCTGGGAAAGGTGGAAGGAAAGAGATGAAGAGGATGACCAACAGAAAGATAAATGGATTCAATTACAATAGCAATGAAAGACCTGAAAAACCAGGTTAAAGACAGATCCTTCTAGAGAAAATCTATGTGGTCATTAATAATCAACCCTGACTTAATAGTATCAATCAATCAGTCAATCAGTTGTACAAAGCATTTTCTTCTCTAGTATTATTCCCATGATGTTACTTAGTCTGATCAGCCTAAAATCACTCAATGAAATTCCATGGCTGAAGATATTTGAACATTAGCCTCTTTGATAGTTTTAAATCTTATTCTCTTTAATCACTAAAAGGCATTGGCATAGGTATAACTGCTCCACGTCAGGCTTTCAATGACAACACCCAAACTATAATGTCTTAGTCCTCTTCCTGTGGACTCTGCATAAGTGCACTAAGGTGCCTATCATCCTGTTATTGTAGTTTTACCTTTATTCTTGTTCTCATTTTTTGTTTGATAAATTCTAATAAATAAATAAGTAAAATATGATTTAAGATCATACTGCTCTGAATTTCATTTATTTTTGTCTAGGAGAAGAATATGACAAATCTGATAAACACTCCATCCTCATCTTTATCAAAATTATTAATAAAAATATTAAAGAATATAAGATAGGATCAAACTTTGTATCACCACCCTGGAAACTGTTCTAGACAGGTTTTGAGTCTGATCCAGCAAAGTTATTATGATTCCTTTTCTGTTATCTCTCAGCTTCTTGAAACTGAAATCAGGTATGTCTCCCCTTTCGCCTTATAAATCTGTAAAGTGCTGTGCATTTATGACTCAGTAAGTAGCATTTTAGTACAAAAAACATACCCCATTAGCTGTAATAGCAGCAGCAACAGCCTGGCATCCTGAAACAGCAGGAGTGCCTCATCCTGCTCTGTGCCTATGCAACTGATGATGTTATCTTATTTTGGGCAATTAAACACCTGCAAGAAAACAACTGAGCTGAGAGAGCACCAAAGACCCCACATTTCAACCCTCAACTAATATATTCTCTTGTATTAGTGCCTCGTCTGTTTTGAGTATGACCTAAAATTAATTTCATCCTCGAGAGTTCATAACCAAAAGTATTCTTACCAGTTACAGCTGCCATGAGAGCGTATCTCAGAATGCTTGAGCAATTAAAATAACTTCACTCTACTTCCAAGTTAAAGAGAGAGAAAATATGTGAAACGATCCCATGTTATTATATTCCAGTAGATGGTGCTCTTAGTATTGTTTCTTGGCTTGAAGGAAAAGCAGCATCATGCATACTTTCTCTGCACCTAACTGAATGCTAAGTGAAATCTTGTAGCCAATTACAATTAAGGAGCCACAATGACATTTTAACTATCTAATGAGATATGTAAATAGAATAGGTGTCACAGTTGGACCTTGGTCTGAACTGAAGATTTTGAAGAACAGAATGGAGGGCATGAGGTATAAATGGTGAAAAATTGCTGCCCTTACAGACCATTTCCAAAGATTTTTTTTTTAATTAAATCTCAAGGCAGTGAACATATCCAATGGACCTTCCTCCTCTTATTTTCTCTACAGTAACACCCCTTTGAAATCGGTTGGGCTGAGAGAATGGGTCAGGCCCAAAGTCACCAAGCTGCTTTCATGGCTGAGGCAAGATATGGTGATTTAGGATGCAATCAGATTTCATGTGGGAATCGGTAGATCGAGAATCTGCTGATACTGATACTCCACAGAATTCAAAACAGACTGAACTGCTACACAAGATAATACATAAATCTCCATGAATAAACCATAAATACAAATAATACCCCAGATTAAACATCAATATTAAGTCAATCCTGTCAGCATTAACACCCATACTGTGTGGCCTACAACTCAGGATGGTCTTAAGTGCTTCCTTATCAGAAGAAAAAAATGCTGAAAAACATAGAAACGGACTCAGTCCCTTGACCTCTTATACTGAGGAGGAGGATACTCTCAGCATCCCATCCCTGAAAAGGGTATAATGGGAAAATGGAGAAGTATCACTTTCCTCCACAACTTTTTTCACAGCTAAAATTGCACAAAGCAACTCTTTGTGCTGCAGGGAAAAATACATACGAAGCATTCCCCCTGTTCTGAAATCTCAGAGGATTAGAACATCCAACTTGGTCTTCAAATCACTTTGGGAAGTGATCGTTTTGTTCATTTTATATTACATATTCTCAGTTTGTAACATCTTGGTTGCAATGGGGAAAAATGTCTCAAAACAAAGGCTATTCAGAGCTACAAAACAGTAGCCACACAGCTTGAAGAGGCATAGCAACAAATGCATCAGCATAGAACAGAATTTTAAAATCTGCAGGTTTTATTTGTCTCTGCATATTTTATCTGTCTGATGCTAAAAATATCATGCTTGGTGCCTTTAGCTCCTCTTTCTAGTACTTATCAGCCTTCAGTGCCGCTTGGGAGAAGAGAGAGTAACGATTATAAGACAGCTACTTTATTGATGGGGAAAACCCACATGTCTCCAAAATGCAAACACGAAAAGGGAACAAAAAAATCCACCCTGCTCTCTGGGTGATATTAGTGTTTCATTAGTGTGCTGCCCACAGGTTGGATACTGCCTGAGGAAAAAAAAACAATTAAAATGCAGCTTCTGACTGCAAAAACATTGCCCATACTTGATTTTCATTTTTCATATTCTAGAATCCTCATATTCCCCCTTTACGAACCAAGATGCCAAATAGATTCTAGTCAGCATATGCCACAGTTGTAATCAAAAGTGAAGGAAGTTTTGACAGCGTGCCTCGTTCTATGTGAGTAGCTACCCCCATCCAGAATAAAAATCTACAAATAATTCTAGATTACTGGTCAAGGTCATACATGAGCCTTAAAGTGATAGTAGTCTTAAAAACATATAAAAGAAATCACGACCATCAGGTCCCAGACGTCCTCCAGGAAAGTTTCTTTTTCAGCTATTTCCAGAAGGTACCTGAAGTAGGAGCTAGCCTAGTTTTAGCCAGAGGCTGTTTAACAAAGTTACTGCTGCCACTCAGAAGCAAAATAATACATTTTAACTTGGCCCTGAGAAGATAAAGACTTGCTGGGAGTCCATATGAAATAATTTTGATTATACCAGTAGTAAAATTATACCAGTAGTAAAATTATACCAGTAACCAGATTATACCAGTAGTAAAATTAAATGGAAACCAAAGTTAAAGAAAGAAGCACTCAAACACTTTTACAAATCAACTCAGACCCGAGCACAATTGACCAGGGACAAATTATTTTATTTATTGATCAAATTTAAATGGCTTCCCATCTCACAAAAGGTGATTGTGGGAGGCATACAAAAGCCAAATAAAGCAATAATATAAAAGCAATAATTATAAAAATATAAACTATCTTTATTAAAAATGAAAAAATATCCTATTTTGCACACATTATGTGAAGAGTTAGTTCTCTGCAGAAGCTCTGATGCTGGGGAATTTGGAAGGAAAGAGAAGAAAAAGATGACCATCAACAAGGTAGATTGACTCAATTGTAGTAGCCATGGATGCACCTTTAGAAAACATGGGTAGACAAGGTTAGGGATAGATCATCATGGAGAAAATCTATCTTATGGTTACAAAGAGTTGACATTGATTTGATGCTACTTAATCTATACAATCCTCCTGTAAAATGATCAACTTCCCCACGTATCAACAGATTGCCTATATGAGCTGAAACCAATTTCTTCTTTCAATAAATATAATTTCCATGAGCATATATATATATATAGGTACATGCATATGTACCTATATATATATAGTGGGTGTGGATCAAAGTGGATGTGGATCAAACAGTCCACATTATTGAGAAATAACCATCATCGAGTGTTTCTTAATTTGCTAACCAGGTCTTTCACTTTTCATATATCTTTGTTTAAAAAATTGCTACATAATTTAATAAGGTTTAAAATAAACATCACTACATTCCATGAGCTTTGTGATCCATTTTGACCCCTAATTCTCTGCTCTACTTACAATAATGCCGTACTGTCCCAGGAAGCTCTTCTGTATATCCGCTGCCCAAAACTGCAGTTACGAATTCTCCAGCAGCTACAATGATTCATCTCAATTTCCCAGGTAAACTTTCCAGATGGCCCAGTTAAACACAACATCCCAGGTATAACTGAAGATGGATTTCTCATGCTCAGTGAAGAGGTCAGAAAGGTATGGGCTAAAAACCCTTAAAAGCTTGAGGTGGCAGAGGGGAAAAAAACAACTGCATCAAAAGAACAATGTTGTTTGGAAAAGAATAACTGCAGGAGATAGAAGAGCACCCAGTATGCTTCCCAAATCCTAGCAAATCTTAGTGCCTGTGTGCCTTCTTCAGCAAATGCTACTCTCAGCTCTTTAATTCTTATTTCCAATCCTAGGAGCTGGAAATATAAACTACAAACTAGCACAGCATTTGAAAGGTTTTGCAACTAAAGCTCTTTCACAGCTAACAACAAGAAAATCACAGCTGTTGCATAACACAACCCTTGAAAAGCATTATGGCTTGTTGGTGTTTTTAAATTACAGTCACATTTCCCCGGAGCTTTATGCAGACTTAGAAAAAAATATTATCCCAATGATAATGAAGCAGGATTCCCAGATAAATATGACCCAAAATATCTGTCAAACTGACATGGGGAGAAGCTCAAGAAGTGGGAGTGACTTAGCAATTCTGAAAAATGGAATAATTGTAAGCTATTTGTCATCTCAGCAGCAGGGGCTCTGCATGTCCCAAGGACATTCCATCTCACTAGACGTTCTTTTACAGAAAACAGTCTGAAAAAATGTTCACTATTTCTTTTATTTGCAAGCAGTGATGAAACTAATTTTGTTTGCTAGTATCGCCAGAAAAATCTTATCAAATCTAGTGATTTGGTTAGATTTTGTTAACCTGTGGTTGTCTGCATGCATAAGAAAATGTTTTAAAGCTCTTCTCTTGATGAAAATAAATAAAAGATGAATCTATGAAATATAAAACAACCATCGTTCTACCTTCTAGGTCATCCTGGATATTATAGTTTTCTTAGGACTAGAAAATTCTAAGGGGAAACATTCGGTGTCTTCATCATATTCTAGGTTCAATTATAATTATTTTGAGAAAACTATGCCAGGTAAACTAGAATAAAGCTAATTGAAGTATGAGGTGCAGACAAAATCAATTTCCATGGTTTTCTTTTTAAAAAAATCTTACTAATTTGTTTGTATACAGCTCTTCCCAGAAAGCTAGAATCAACGTTCAGAATTGCCACACCAATTAGCTGGGATCAGAAATGTGGTTCCACCACAAAACCGTGATGCCCTTATCCGCGCCGACATAAGTGCGGAGGCAAATCCGCGGCGTCCGAAGCACTAAGAAAAAAACGACCCTACCGCCGCGACAACAGCGCGGTGACAGAAGGGCGTTCTACATGCTTCGTTCTTTGCCTCCAAAGGTAGCCCTCCTCCTCCAGCTGACAGCGGCAGCGGGCACGGGGCAAAGCGGGCTGCCCAGCAGCAGCAGCCCGTGGGAAGGGTCCAGCTCAGCCGCGGGGGGCAGCAGGAAGCGGAGGAGGACACGGCAGCGGCGGCGGCTGAGGCTCTCCCGGGCCGGCGAAGCGGGCTTGCCCGGCGGAGGCAGGCTGCCCTCTTCTTCCTCAACAACATCTCCTTGGATGGGCGGCCTCCGCCGCCGGCACCTCCCCCAGAGGAAGAGGCAGGGCGGGCGGCGGCGGCGGCTGAGGCTCTCCCGGGGCCGGCGAAGTGGGCTTGCCCGGTGGCGGCGGCCGCCCATCCAAGGAGATGTTGTTGAGGAAGAAGAGGGAGGCCTGCCTCTGCCGGGCAAGCCTGCTTCGCCGGCGCCGGGAGAGCCTCAGCCGCCGCCGCTGCCGCATCCTCCTCCGCCGCCAGCGTCGGCGGCCCTGCTCGGCCCCCCCGCGGGCTTCCTGCTGCCCCCCGTGGCTGTGCTGGACCCTTCCCGCAGGCTGCTGCTGCTGGGCAGCCCACTTTGCCCCGTGCCCGCTGCCGCTGTCAGCTGGAGGAGGAGGGCTACCTTTGGAGGCAAAGAACGAAGCATGTAGAACGCCCTTCTGTCACCGCGCTGTTGTCCCCGCGGTGATGACGCGCGGTGATGACGTCGCGACTTTAGCGACGCGATTTAATCTCCGCTATTTTGCGTAGCGCGGTTTTGTCGTGCCACAGTCTTAGAGGTGACAGCAGCTTTACAACTAAAAAGGCTTGTTAGGAATATAATCTAACGGTTGGGTTGGCAATATATAAATTATGTAACAATGCTGTACCTGTTTCTTTAATTCATGCTGTAAATGTGATTGGTTGCTGCTTCCTCAATCGGCCATAAGATGGAGCCAGAATCACTGTTAGATGCTGATCTGATCTGAGTGTTTGGAAGCTGGCTGTTAGAAGTGCCATATAGTGATCAGCGTGAGCTATTGTAAATTTTGCAACTGCTAGCAAACTTTGTGTACCGGACTGTTTGTATGATTATGGACTGTTATTTGGATTATCCTTTAACTGAAAGACATGGATGACTGACTGTCTTAACCATGGATGACTTGGACTGTTTGATGGACTCTGATACCTCTATTTCCACGAAAGTAAAAACCTATTTAAACTGCAGTGTCTCTGTATGCTGGTTTGAGTGCTCTCCACCACCACTCTCACAACGCTTCTCTGAATACACTTGCTCTCCCCAATGAGGAGCTTACC
This sequence comes from Thamnophis sirtalis, assembly GCF_051295495.1. Taxonomy (NCBI): domain Eukaryota; kingdom Metazoa; phylum Chordata; class Lepidosauria; order Squamata; family Natricidae; genus Thamnophis; species Thamnophis sirtalis. Next base: position 150,772,254 of record NW_028261381.1, on the reverse strand, counting down.
TAACAAAGCCCATTAAAGGGAAGTTTTCCATCTTGTCTCCTTGTATTTAATTAAAGCTTGAAATCTATAAAAACTGAAGAAATGGAATTTTCTAGGAATAAAAACCAGGACATTTGTATATCTATTTGGGCCATTTTATAAGCAAGCCCAAAAATGCACGATCCATGAAAAATTCACTGAAACGTTCTTCTCTGCATATTTTTCTAAAGTAAAGTATCATTCATCAAAAATGAAGAGGAGACCTGATAGGATAAAAAATGCAAGATAATTTCTCCGCTGGCCTATATTTTAACTATACAGTTGATTAGATAACTCTGATGCAGTGTAGTGCTGACAGGATGAAAATAGGAATCCCAAGAGGCCATGGGGAATTTAGTACGTAGGCCAGAAATGGTTGCCAACTGGTTCAAGTTTTAATTGTCTTCTCACATATTGTTGTGGGCCACTTGGTGTTGTGTTGCAATCAGTTTTGTGCCTGATGCTCTCCCACAGAGTTTGTTTTGCATGCAGAAAAATTATTCCTTCTTTTTCTAATGCAAATTTTAGCTATTCTCTCTACTAGCCACCAATAGTCATTCAACTTCAGGCAGACTATATATGCTAACCCTATTCCTCCTCCTATGCTTATTACTCATATATTTTTCCCTTTAAGTAAGAAGAAAACATTGAAACAGATTAGGGGCAGGGGCACATTTTGAAATTTGGGATATGATTTATTGGATGCACTCATCAAATACCTGATATGGAGGATTTTCCTATTCCTAGTGAGACTTCCATTAACTGTTATAAAATACCCATTTATAACTAACATTTAGGATGCTCTGTTCTATTGCAACTTTTGTGGGGTTAATAGATAGTGTTGTAAATCGAGTGCTAGAGACAGAGGTATTTTTCCAATATGCTAGCTTAATCATTATTAATATTTAGTAAAAGAATTCTTTAAAACGTCAGGTAGAACAGAATTTCATGCACCCCAAGGATACAGTTGGCACCCACACATAGGGCAGGTAAAGACATTCTCAGTGTGTCTTGTTACATACTCACAATGTCTTAAAGAGACCAATGACATACCCAATGCAACCTACTTTATGATGTCTGCAAGTCCTGAAGGCATTTATAAATTGGTTAGTAAAGTAACAAAATAAGAGAGAATACTCTTTATTTGCAATGGTATGGTGTATTCTGCCATTTCATTTTCTTGTAGTCTTATGTGTGGAAAACAAATATTGAGCTATAGTGACCAAAGTCCTCAAAAATGAAATTCTGCAACAATTTAACTTGTTAATATTTAAATTAATGTGGGATACTCAGCACCACATTTAGTTATACAACTCTTTCTCCCTGAGGCTCCTTCAGACACAATGTCTCTTGTCCATCTGCTGTCTTTCTACATAGACTTCCAAATTGCTTTCCTACTCCACTTCTTTTTTAAGTGTTTCATTTTTCATTTCTCTCCCTTCCTTAAATTAAGTGTTTTCTAAATGATTGTCTGTTTTGTTCTGCTTACATGAACCCTTGGGATATGTGCTCTTAGACCCTCAGCCTTCTGATTATCTCTTTTTTAAACCTGATGATGACCCATCCTTTCCTGTGGGAAGGATTGGGGACATAGACGAGAGAATGGCAACAGCTATAGCCACTTTCAAGTATTCACACCAGAGGTAGGTTCCTACCAGTTCGCACCTATTCGGTAGAACAGTTCGTCAAATCTACCGAACCGGTTAGAAGAGGTTCCACCAGTGGACCCGGAAAGCAGGCCACACCTACAGAAGAGTTTCCAAATTTTTTTCAAACCCACCACTGGTCCTTGGATATGATTATTCTACACTATCATGCTCATATTTATAAAACTCAGTGCCTCTACTAAAGGTAATGATGACTACTGTGTTTGTGGTGCAATCAGAACATTGCGTGTGTTGAAGTTGTTTTAACGCAAACCAAAGATGCCTTTTAAAAAACAAGTTTACATCATATTCTTATGCATGCCAGTGCTGTGTGTGAGGTAATTTAAGGTGGTTCTAACAAGTGTCATCAGCATCTTCATATCCGGTCATATGGGCGGCAAGCCACTCCCATCCAGTCACATGGGTGGCAAGCCACTCCCACAAAGGAGGCCACACCCACAGAGTAGGTTCGAACAATTTTTGAAACCTACCACTGATTTACACTATTCATCCCTTGCCAGAAAAGACTGACAGATGGTATATCATCTATTAAGCTATCATCATTTATACATAGTGAAGTCATTATTAATGTACTACATGTGTGTGTCTTCTCTATTCCTCCTTTATTAGTAAAGAGAAAGATGACATCTCCTATTCTTCTCCAGCCCCAGTAGAATAGTAATTCTCCGTGTTCTCCAGCTGCATGTAAATGCTCTCTCCCTTTCTAAAAGTCTTATCAATTCCTCACAAGGTCCAGAACAACCTTATAATCTGATGCTCTTGCTTGTATTTAGCTAACTCTGGCTAACACAGCAGCAAATTGAGGAAGGATGATCCAGAGTTTCTCAGATGATGGTGTTTTCTGGGTTCTGTGTTGTTTTTATTTTTGCAATGTGTTATCTTTGCCATGTAGCCCTGCTGAGACTTCTGACAATGTGAGTCTTAACTATTGCAACATACTCTACATGGGGCTGCCCTTGAAAAGCATCTGGAAGCTCCAGTTGGTGCAAAATGCATCAGCCCGCATGGCTTTGTGCAGACCTCTCCTGCAGGAGCTGTGTCACCTCTCCTGCAGGAGCTGCATTGGTTGCCAATTTGCTTCCGGGTGCAATTCAAGGTGCTGGTTATCATCTTTAAAGCCCTTCATGGCTTGGGACCAGGTTATCTGAGGAACCATCTCTTGCCGGTCACATCCACTTAACCCACTAGAGCAGGGAGGCAAGGAATGTTGCATGTCCTGTACCCTAAGGAGATACATCTGGCAGGACGCAGAAGAAAGGCCTTCTCCGTAGTGACTCCTCCCTCTGGAACATCATCCTTCTGGAAATTAGACTGGACCCCACTCTGACATTCTTTTGGAAGACCCTGAAGATGTGGCTCTGCCAGTGGGCTTGGAAACCCAGAGCAGGATGGAGCCCATTAAATGGGTGCTATGAGTGTGTGTTGTTGCCAGGGGGGAGTTTTATTATTTTTATTTTGTATTATTTTATTTCTTTTATCTTGTGTTTTTATTTCCTGTCCATGAGCAAATAGGCAGCAATATAAATTTTATTTTTAAAAAAATTGTGACTTTCCAGATATTGTCTGGCCACCCTTCCTGTTATCCCTAGCCATTAAACTTATCCCCTGCTCCTGATAAAGTATATGATGTTGGAGCTTTGCCAGAATTCAAGCATCTTCTTCCAGTGGAGCTTCAAGTTCCTGCTCACTTACCCTTAATTTAAATGCTGGCCCAGTCAAGCAGAAACCACTCTCATAAATACATATTCTATGCAGAGTTCTCTGAAGAACATTTAAAGGGCATTTTTATCCCTGGGAAATGTAGAAGTTTCAATAAATGTTCTATGAAATAATAACCCAGCCAGTGTGTAGAAAGCTATTGACAAGCAGGCATTAAACAGCGCTTGGTTTTGATTTATGGCAGTGTTTCTGAATCTCAGCAGCTTTGAATTGCGAGGACTTCAATTCCCAGGATTCCTCAGTCAGCATGCCAGCTGGGGAAATCTGGGCGGTTAAAGTCCACACATCTTAAAGATGCTGAGGTTGAGAAACACTGGTTTATATTATTGCATGTTGACTTTCCACTTTACAAGAACCATTTTTGTAGGCAAGAGTAATGGGCCAGATTCTCTTGTTAACTTCAAAAATATAGCTCCATCTAACTAAACTTAGTAACTAAAGATCGTAGTAACACTACTTAAATGTTTTAGGCTGACAACTGATGATCCTCAAGGGATTAGATCACATTGAAATCAATGAAACATAGACACATTTAGATTTCTTGGAAAAATTTTGCTTCCTTCACTTGACATTCATTCATTCATTCATTCATTCATTCATTCATTCATTCATTCATTCATTCATTTATATTGCCGCCTATTCGCCCATGGTGAGTCAAGGTGGCTTTCAGAGTATAAAACCACATTTAAAACAATAAAACTAATAAAAAGAATCAAATAAATTAATATAGGTAGTATAATATCATAAAATCACCCCCACCCTGGTGACAGCAAATCACACGAGCCATTTAATGGGATCCATCCTGCTCTGGGTTCCCCAGGCCTGCTGGCAGAACTAGGTCTTCAGCGCCTTCTGGAAGCGTATTAGAGTGGGGGCCGTTCTAATCTCCGGGGGAATGATGTTCCAGAGAGAGGGAGCCACCATGGAGAAGGCCGTTCTTCTGGGTCCCACCAGGTGTATCTCCCTCAGCGATGGGATCTGCAGTATTTCCTGCCTCCCTGCTCTGATGGGTTGGGTAGACATGACTGGCAAGAGATGGTCCCTCATATAACCTGGCTCCAAGCTATGAAGGGCTTTAAAGGTGATAACCAGCATCTTGAATTGCAACCGGAAGCAAATCAGCAACCAATGCAGCTCCCGCAGGAGAGGTGATACATGTGAGCACCGGGGTCTACACAAAACCATGCAGGGTGCATTTTGCACCTGGATTCTCTTCAAGGGCAACCCCATGTAGAGTATGTTGCAATAGTAAAGATGGGAAGTGACTAGGGCATGAATGACTGTGAGTAGGGATTGTTGGTTCAGGAAAGGGCATAACTGGCACACAACCCGCAGTTGTTCAAAGGCCCTGCTAGCCATGACCGCCACCTGCTCTTCGAGCAGGAGTCATGTGTCCAGGAGAACCCTCAGATTACACATAGGGTTTGCTTGGGGTAGTGATACCCCATCCAAGACCAAAGATGGCAGTTCTCCATGAGCCAATGAACCTGAAACCCACAGCCACTCGGTCTTGCCAGGGTTTAGTTTCAATCCGTTGCTCCCCATCCAGCCCCTAACAGCCTCCAGGCACTGCGAGAGGGAGGACACAGCATCACTTAACTCACCATGGGCTGAAACATACAGCATTTTTCCTCTCCATATTTTTTACTCTCTCTCTGCTGATGGACTTTATTATTTATCTCTTCCTACCGAGTTGGCATGTCAGGTATGCTACCTCTGAGACAGTGGTTGGTTTCTACCGGTTTGGACCGATTTGGCCAAACCGGTAGTAGCTTGGTGGCATGGATCACTGGAATGTCCCCAATCTGGTTCTCCCAGTGGTGCCATACGCACTGCCATCTTGTTTTTTGCTTCTGTGCGTGCACAGAGTAATTTTAGTTGTACTGCGCATTAGTGCATGCCCGGCACTCCCCTGACCAAACAAGCAGTAGTCTCTGCTGGAACCCACCACTGCTCTCAGATATGGCCAGTGAACATAAACAATATAGTTTACTGGACCACAGCAGTGGTGACTTGCAGGCGGTACGCCTCGGTACGGGCATACCGGAGCCTGCCCGGAGCACTGGGTACCGTTCTGTTCTGGTGCTCCGGAGGGCCCACCTGCCCGCCCGAGCTCCTTACCTGTCCTTTAAAGCCTTCGGCACTTCCGCGCACAACGCATACAGTACCTGCGCGACGCTCTGCCAAGCAGCTGGAGCATCGCGGAGGCTTGCAGAAGCATCGCTGGCAGGTACGATGCACGCATGTTCCCCGCACGTTGATGTGGGCGACTCTGGGCCCATTCCAACCGTACCATTTGGAACGGGATCCGGAAGCCACCACTGGGCCACAGATACCTGACTGATTCTTCTCTCTATTGCCACTCATGATCACAACCTGCTGTGAATGTTTTCTTACAAAGGGCACTATTCCAAGCAAATGGCCATTATCCTGGTAGCCTTGTGGACCAAACAAATTATGTTTATACTAGCCTTCTCTCTAGCTTGGTAACCATTGATTTCACTCTCACCATAGTTATATTTAGATCTTGCTCAGGGCTTCTGATAGTAACATTTCTGCGTGGCATGGCAAAACCGCGCTACGCAAAATAGCGGAGATTAAATCGCGTCGCTAAAGTCGCGACGTCATCACCGCGCGTCATCACCGCGGGGACAACAGCGCGGTGACAGAAGGGCGTTCTACATGCTTCGTTCTTTGGCTCCAAAGGTAGCCCTCCTCCTCCAGCTGACAGCGGCAGCGGGCACGGGGCAAAGCGGGCTGCCCAGCAGCAGCAGCCTGCGGGAAGGGTCCAGCACAGCCACGGGGGGCAACAGGAAGCCCGCGGGGGGCCTGAGCAGGGCCGCCGACGCTGGCGGCGGAGGAGGACGCGGCAGCGGCGGCGGCTGAGGCTCTCCCGGCGCCGGCGAAGCAGGCTTGCCCGGCGGCGGAGGCCGCCCATCCAAGGAGATGTTGTTGAGGAAGAAAAGGGCAGCCTGCCTCCGCCGGGCAAGCCCGCTTCGCCGGCCCGGGAGAGCCTCAGCCGCCGCCGCTGCCGCGTCCTCCTCCGCTTCCTGCTGCCCCCCGCGGCTGAGCTGGACCCTTCCGTTCCGAAGCGCTAAGAAAAAAACGACCCTACCGCCGCGACAACAGCGCGGTGACAGAAGGGCGTTCTACATGCTTCGTTCTTTGCCTCCAAAGGTAGCCCTCCTCCTCCAGCTGACAGCGGCAGCGGGCACGGGGCAAAGCAGGCTGCCCAGCAGCAGCAGCCTGCGGGAAGGGTCCAGCTCAGCCGCGGGGGGCAGCAGGAAGCGGAGGAGGACGCGGCAGCGGCGGCGGCTGAGGCTCTCCCGGCACCGGCGAAGCAGGCTTGCCCGGCAGAGGCAGGCCTCCCTCTTCTTCCTCAACAACATCTCCTTGGATGGGCGGCCGCCACCACCGGGCAAGCCCACTTCGCCGGCCCCGGGAGAGCCTCAGCCGCTGCCGCCGCCCGCCCTGCCTCTTCCTCTGGGGGAGGCGCCGGCGGCGGAGGCCGCCCATCCAAGGAGATGTTGTTGAGGAAGAAGAGGGCAGCCTGCCTCCGCCGGGCAAGCCCGCTTCGCCGGCCCGGGAGAGCCTCAGCCGCCGCCGCTGCCGCGTCCTCCTCCGCTTCCTGCTGCCCCCCGCGGCTGAGCTGGACCCTTCCCGCGGGCTGCTGCTGCTGGGCAGCCCGCTTTGCCCCGTGCCCGCTGCCGCTGTCAGCTGGAGGAGGAGGGCTACCTTTGGAGGCAAAGAACGAAGCATGTAGAACGCCCTTCTGTCACCGCGCTGTTGTCGCGGCGGTAGGGTCGTTTTTTTCTTAGCGCTTCGGACGCCGCGGATTTGCCTCCGCACTTATGTCAGCGCGGATAAGGGCATCGCGGTTTTGTGGTGGAACCCTCTAAGACAGCCTATCATTCAGAAAATACAGTTTCTTCTTGCCTTGGAAATATTCACAGAAATCACCCACTCAAATTTGGTTGGAGAATTTTGAAAGATCACTTGTCTCCAACCTCACTTAAATGCAACCCACCAGCTGGCAACTAATATCATTCCAGAAGAAGCTCACAATTCACAACTGTTTTTTTTAAAAATGAATTGGGTACAGCAGTAGTACTATCAGGCCACCTAACACCCATCAAGAAAATTAGCCTATTGGTGTTAACTACACTTTTTTCATTTTCTCTTTAGAAAAGAGGAAAAAGTCTCTACTAACTGCTAATCGTCCACTTAAACCATTTGTTTAGTTACCATTCAAAGATACAATGGCACTGAAAAAAATGACTTATGACCAGTCCTCACACTTATAAATGTTGCAGCATTCCCATGAGCATGTGATCAAAATTCAGGTTCTTGGAAACAGGCATGTACCAGACCAAAGTGAATGGGGGACGCTGGATCCCCTTAATGACCGCATGATTCACTGAACTATTGCAGTGATTTGCTTAACAACCGTGGCAAAAAATGTTGTAAAATTAGGCAGGACTTGACAATTGCATTGCTTAGCAATCAAAATTTTGGTTCCGCTTCCGGTCATAAGTTGAGGACTACCTATATTGAATTTTGGCAAATTTTATTAATGACAGGAGTTATTAGACATGTGCTTCTAATAGATCTTTTGGAAGATGCCAATATGCTCCAACATTTGTATATTGTTTATATTACAGATATATTGTATTATTTTCTTGGAATTAATTCTCCTTCCCTATAAGTAACATAAACAGGATAATTAATGTAAAATTAGCAGATGCAAGTGGAACCTCTAATGAAATGATGCTTGTCAGGTTGAAATCCTTCATTTGGTACTCTCTTCCAATTTTTTGTCGGGGCAGAGAGGGTGTGTGTGTGTCATCAAACATGTACAATCCTTCTTGGATTGTTTTTATTCTCTTCCTTTATGATTTCTTTCCCAAAATACTTGGTGAGTTACCACAAATACTATTTACAAACATTTAAACCCTGAGTGGATTCTGTATGTCAGAGTTCCCCAACCTTTCTGTCTTTGTGGACTGGCCAGGAAAGGGGGAGAGAGTGGTTCTTTGCGAATGGCAGGCAAACATGTGCTAGCATACACAGCTTCATTTGTGTGAGCAATGGGCATGCATGCATCTGTGCTTACCTAGTGCTCACACAAGTGGGGATGGGCACACACGTACGATCTCCCACCAGTACCACAGCCCATTTCCAAAGGGCTCAAGGCCTGGTAGTGGGCCCAGGGGTTGGGGACTCCTGCTGTATGTGAAATAAATGCAAGATAATACAAAATGAATATAAGGAAAGAGGATGTGACAGTTGCTTGGAACAAATGGAGAAGAATTTTGTTGCAAAATGACATAGAAATGGGAGGTGTTGCAGTTATCAGAAGCATGAAAAAAGATGCTTGGGGGAATGATAAATTGAAAGAGCCAGGGGAACAAGAAAAACTGCCTCTAAGAAATTATCCAAAAATACTGTATAACAAACAATATGTAGAGTGATATGTAGTTGTAAAGAAATAATCAGTAAGTACAAGGTATGGTTAAGATTAAATAAAAGCAAAGTAACATAGTAGAAATGCTATAACGTTTTGGATATGAAGAGAGAAAACAAAGAACCACCAAATAAATTAATGGGATTAAAATAATAACGAAAGGATCTAAAGTAAAACTGAAGTGAGAAGATGCTTGAAAGAATATTTTAGAAAGGGACACAGGAATGACAGTGATGTGTTGAAGAGTGCTATAAAATGTCAATCTCCCCCCCACAAAAAAATGATGAAAAGGAAATCATAATGAATATTAAAATGCAACATCTGCAGATGTGAATGGCATAATAGTTAAAATATGGATATAATCTGCTTATGGAGCAGCTGTGCAATTTGTTTAATGTATGCAAGGTTTGAAATAATGATTTGCAAGGATAGGAAGATATGCAAGAAATACAGTGAACTGAGCTACTTAAATTAGATTTTGCTAGATAACCTTCCCTTTTGTTCTGCTGTTATAAGCCTCTCTGAGATTCTTTTTCACAAAGACTCTCTTTCCTCTGTCAGGCTAGAAGGCCAGGAATCTCATGTAATAGAACAGGTTTTTTTTAACCTTGGCAATTTTAAGATGTGTGGACTTCAATTCCCTGAATTCCCCAGCCCTCATAGTGGCTGGAGAATTCTGGGATTTGAAGTCCACATATCTTAAAGTTGCCATGGTTGAAAACCACTGCAATAGATTATCTTTGCTGGTACTCTCACCAGATGGCAAGGAGATGATGATATACACTGAAGACATGCCAGGAGCTGCCTCATCTACTCTCCAACTTCCAAAGGAAGGAGAAATCTGTCTTGTTCAAAACCACCATCAGTGACCTAGAAAACAAAGCCCAGTTCTCTGTGGGAAGAAAAATATAATTTCCTGCCTCTCTAACATGAATTTAGTTTCTCTGCATGTGCCTCCTACTCCCCGCCCCCCAAAAAAACCCCAGCGAGAGGGGAGAAGAGTTCCATAATGAAATATGAAATGCTGCTTCTCTATATTAGATAATAATGTAGAAGATGCCGCATTAGATTACTATATGTGTGTGTAGGCTAATACTTTATTACTGCAGTTTGAGAATTCTATTTCTTTTATAATATTAGCATTCTGCAGGGGGTTACCCATATTTATATACAGATGGGTGCGGCAGTTTGAATAGAATTCAGAAAACATGCATAAGGCATATCCTCATATCTCCTTAACTATAGAGAACAAATATTCCACAATATTTTTTTTCTCTGCCATGTCTTCACGATACTTTCTTTGTCATGCATAGCTGAAGTTGCATTATAGAACAGAACAGAATAGAATAGATAGAACAGAATAGGATAACAGAGTTGGAAGGGACCTTAGAGGTCTTCTAGTCCAACCCCCTGCTCAGACAGGAAGCCCTATACCATTTCAAGCCAAGACCTTTATGGAATAAAAGAATAAAAAGTCACTAACTTATGATTTAGACTTTTTTTAAAGAATTAATATGGTGTCTCTTGTTTCAGATTAAGTTAATATCATAAAGCAAAAAAATGATGGAGGTTACAGGATCTTTTTCTGTTTCTGAAATATTATTTTTTCCACTAAATCTAAGAATATAATTTTAAAAAGATATTGGATGTAATTTGAAACAGGTGATCTACAGGTGATCTACAATTTTATAGCAGCCTGTAAACAATAAGACTTTAATCATTTAACATAGTCAGCTTTCAATTGCATCCTTAGTGACTTGGGGCTTAGAGTCATTCGTCATAAGCAAACAATTGGAATTAGCACATCCTCCATCCCTCTCTCTCTATATATATATATGTATATATGTATGTGTGTGTATGTATATATATATATATATTTAAAGTCACAATCCCTGGTATGCCCAAATATGGGAGGAAGGTCACACTTCCATTCTCTGTCCTTCGGCTCGTCACAAGAGACCATCCAGACAGAAACCCAATATTTTTTACTGTTGCCTTTTTGTTACATTTGTTATATTTGTGCTGATAAATAAATAAAGGTCTCTTGTGACGAGCCGAAGGACAGAGAATGGAAGTGTGACCTTCCTCCCATATTTGGGCATACCAGGGGTTGTGACTTTAAATATATACCTTTCACCCTGGCCTGGCTGATAAGGAGTCAAGCTCTGTAGCTCAATGGTTAACACATCTGCCTAAGAGGCAATAGAGCACAGGTTCGATTCCCAGCAAGGGTATGGCTAGCTGATGAGAGCTAAATAGCTTGAAATAGATCTATACTAGTCTCCCTTTATTTATTTATCAGCATAAATATAACATACATACATACATACATACATACATACATACATACATACATACATACATATATATATATATATATATATATATACACACATACATACATACATACATACATACATACTTAGTGGCTAACACAACTGCCTAATATGTAATACAGCACAGGTTCAAAGAGAGAGAGAGAGAGAGAGGGGGGGGGGGCAGGGGAGGTAGATCCTCACCACTGTCATCATGAAAAGAAAAAAAAATAAAAGGAAAAAGGCTCCTCTCCCAGAAGAATTAAATATTTTGAGAAATGTTAAAAAGGCAGAATATTATATTTCCCTAAAGGGAGAAATGAAGATACACGCTCTTGGAAAGCAGTCCCCTCCTTTCTTAATAACCCTCAGCAGATGTCAGCACTTAAGAGATAAAGAGATAGATAGCTCTATTCACAAGCAAATTTCCTGCAGCAATGTCTGAACAAAGGTAGGATTAGCCCTCAACCACGATAGGAATTGCCCAACAAGCCCCTTCCTTGCATCAGTCCAAATGTCAATCAAACTTAGCTCAGACAACCTACAGAGCCAACCATGACCCCAAACAACAGCCAATAGAATATATGTTCTTGCACAGGAACAGGAAGCTCAAGTGCAAAGCCTAAGAGAAGGTATAAATTCCCCCCCCCCAACTCTCAACTTCATATGGTCAGCTGCACCGGAGCCACAACCCATGTGATCCTGTTCAACAATAAATGGACCCTCTTTCCAATCAGCCTCCACCTTCCATTTTGTCTCCAGTTCCTTTCTCCCAGCTTGGAACTGAACCAGATGGATAATTCTTCCAACAGTTCCATCATGGCTGATGGATAAAAAATCAGGAAAGGAAAACTTTGCTTTATCTTTCTAAGAAGCTGGATACAAAGATTTATATTAGCCTAAAGCTCACTTCACCTCTCCACTGTATTGCCTGCAGGCAGTATTGGAGCCCTGTTTTTCAATAAAGCACAGATCCTGTAGAGTTCTAAATTCTTTACAAGAATTGTTTCCCCCCAAAAAAGAATTGAATTGTTCTGTCACCCAGTTAAGAACAAGCAAACACATGTATTTTGGAGCGCTTGCAGGTTTATTGATTAAATAATTGATAATTATTTGTGCAGCATTGGATTTCCAGTTGCAAGGATACTGGCTCCAAGACAGTGAGCTATCTCAGCTGTATTATGGCTATCTGGCCATAATATGGCCGGTAGAAACACACCTTCCTATTGCTGTCTAAATTGCAAAACGGGGAAATAGTATGGTGAACACAACTGCAGTATCCAATCTTCAGGCGATTTTTTTTCTCCTACCTTTCAGCCAGCTGTGCACAATTGACCATTGTTCCTCCTTTAAAAGAAAAATCTATCACCCCTCTGCACAACTGCTTTGTGCTACTTTTGGCTGTGGATCTGATGATCTCACAGAATCCTGTCTTGAACTGATTCACCTCTGACTCTGCTCCAGGTTATTTGAAACGGCAACAAATCCGAAGTTTCTCTTTGGGTTTCAATTTCCCCTTGGGGTTCCATTCATTCTGGCTTTCAGTTCACAATTCAAAGAGTTTTTAACGTAGACAGATTTTGGAAGATTTTGTTTACGTAGATCATCTTGTGGTTCTTAAAAATTGATACCGACTTGACTGCACGCAGGATCAGTTTGTAAGCAGAAGCACAGAAGAAGCGATTGTTGCATGGTGAAAATGTTACTCTACCAAAAATCTATTCATTCAGATGTGATATGGAAGTCTTCTCAAACTTGATACCCTCAAAGATGGAACAACCTCTAACTTTTGCCCCACCCAATACTACAGAGTAAATATCAATACGGTATGTACATACATGGTGGGATTTCAGATCCAACACATTAAGAAGACAAGGAAAACTTCTGTATAGCACCAGCAAGGAATTATACTTTCATACACCCTCTACACACCCATTAATACACATGATCTGTGTGGGATTAACGTTTCACTCTCCCATTGCAATCTCTTTAGAAATTGAAAATTGCCACTTTAGAAATCTTTCCACTGGATGCATAATTTTTAAAACTAACGGCTATCTTCTACCTAAGAAGGAAGAGGAGAGGAGAGATTTACAATGCCTCTGGAGTTGCAAATTAATCCTTCCCTTTAGTAAAATAGAAGGACATGAGGGTATTTAGGTTTCCAGCAAGTCAATTTCTCCTTTTTTGGAGATATTTTATTCCCTTGATTTCTTGGTTTTCAAGTTTTCTTCTCCAATACTTGGTCAGCATTTTGTGCTCACTGAACACTATATTCTTCGTTTGTTTTCCTTCCTTCAGTTGTTATCCCACCCCCCTAAACTTTAACCTATTTCTCCAAGCAAGCTGACACTTTCCCCGTAGAAATGTCAACTGGGAGGTGCTCTTTGGCCTATACACAATGGCCCTCAAAATATGAATACCGGAAAGGGAGGGTTATCGGATTTATCATACCAAAAACAATTCCATTATTGTTCATTAAAATGTTCATTAAAACCATCCCCTTAAAAATAGATTTTGGCTCCAGACTTTCCCTCCATTTAATTCTATTTTAACAATTCATACAAAATTGTCTGTAATTGCAAATAGGCATGAGATCAAAACTAATGTTTCATTTCAAAATAACTTTTGATCTCTCACCTTTTTCATTTTCTCATTTATTGATTAAACAACACGTTCTTTGACTTTCAAAGCACAGAGAAGTAAACATGGCCACAAATCAAGTGCTTTTACAAGCTTGTTGCCAAGGATAAATCAACAATTGAGTACTCAAACAGGAAAAGTTATGCCTACCATTTACAAAAAGACTTCAAATCCATTTTCTTATTAATAAAACAAAAGCTTATGGGAAGTTCCTTTTAAAATCACCAGATCTATCTACACTACTATACAAAGAATACTAACAGTACTAACTCTAAACTTGCTTTCTTATTTTCTCATAATACAAATGAAATACACTTTATAAAAACATCGTCCTATTAATAAATTATCTAATTAGTAAACAATCTGTTTGGAGCAAGTGTTGGCATAACTGCAAAGCTGGGATCATTATCCGTCATGCACAGATAAATGCTGAGACTATAAATTGCTACAGTCTGTCTTAAATTTAGCTTTTCTTTAAATTTCCCACAATGTTGTCCGGTACTCACATTCTTATAGTGACTTTTCAAAATGATGAAGAAGACAATTTGAAGTGACCCCAGATGCAGAGGCGGTATTCAGCAGTTTCTGACCAGTTCTGGAGAACCGTTAGCGAAAATTTTGAGTAGTTTGGAGAACCGGTAAATTCCACTTCTGACTGGCCCCACCCCCATCTATCTTCTGCCTCCCGAGTCCCAGCTGATTGGGAGGGAATGGGAATTTTGCAGTAACCTTCCCCTGGAGTGGAGAGGGAATGGGGATTTTGCAGTATCCTTCCCCTACCAGGCCCACCAAGCCACGCCCACAGAACCGGTAGTAAAAAAATTTGAATCCCATCACTGCCCAGAAACGTTTAAGAAATGCTGTTCTAATTTTCATATTTCCTGCAAATCTGATTTTGCCCTCTCCACCTGCATTTATAAAACCTATAATGACATCTCTCTTTTACCAGGCTTTTAACTATTAGGATTTTTAGTGAGTCCTTCCCATAACAGATAAATCAGAACAGTGTTTCTTAAACTTTTGTTTCATCTGGTGTTAGTCAACTTGAGGGTTTAGTCTTTTGTTAGCCAACTTCATCAAGTTACCCAACTTGATGTTCAACTGCACAGGAAATGCAATATGTCAAATCATTAGTACAGGACAGGTGGCACAGCACATCCAGATCTACCTTCACTGGTATCTCCTTACCTGCCTTAGTATCATTTTGCTTAATAATGCAGCCAGTCTGGATTCATTCCTCTTAAAGTGTGTTCTGAAGTCCCTTGGGATCCTACGAGCCCACCCCGAGGTCTGCTAAATCAAATATATTTCCCAAATACTGATTATTATTATTATTGTTTTTTATCGGTTGGGGTGTTTTTTCATGAAAAACTATTTTATTTTCAATATGTTAATACTTACTCTTGGTTTTTAACATTTTTATTTAATTGCTGTTAATTGCAATGCTTTTATATTTGTGCTTTTCTGTCACTGTAAGCTGCCCAATGTGTCTCTGGATAGTGAGATGGATGGCATATAAATTTAATGAAGAATTAAATATCTAATAGGTTTCATATTGTTATTTTTACATGATTCAATAAATATTCTAGGCATATTATCAATTTTATATTTAGTACAGTAAGAAACTTTAGGGAAACCAAAGAAAACTCCTTGCTGTTTTAAAGAACACTTAACTTTTATTGTAATATATTGTATGCTAATCTGCAGAAGGAATGTACCATCAGGAAAGCTTCCCTGCCAAATTAGCATATTCTTACAATACAAAGGTACATTCCCACCCAGAAGCATTCCAGTTCAGTTCTGGCCTTGGATGATGTCTCTGTATGTTCTTCAGTCCTCCCGGTATAATGGCAGTGACAGCATCCCACACATCATGCCTCCAAATAGCATCCACAGTCTGGTCGCTCCGGAGGAGAAAGCTGCATAGTGAATATCGACTCAGCAACTTTCTGCACTGCAGCATGCCAGCCTCCTCAATAAAACAAGCTTGTTGCAGCTTGTGAGCTGCAATTCATCTTTGCACAATGGATCCCGGGGTTCTGAAGAAAGCTTTTCCTTGTGTCAACTGGCTGCTCAAAGTGGGCAGCGGATTTCCGAACACAGGGCCCTTTCTTACAGGCAGCAGACAAAGCAAATCACTGCTTAAATTTCAACTGTCTCTATAATGCTTGGCATCGTTCTAGTTAATGTTTGTTATTGTTGGTTGACAGTGAAGGGTGAGTGAGGGAGTAACAGACCAGAGCCTCCCACACATAACGCCATCTGCTCTTAAAAACATATTTCCATGGAAGTTACTCACTCATTTCCATCTTTTGCCTCTCGAGTGATAAATACATTAGCCAAAATGGAGTTGAAACATACCTTATAGTTCTGAAATTGGCCTGGGGGCTACTACTTTTGAACCTTACCTTAACATCTTACCTTAACATTTTACATTTCTCCTCGAGCCATGACGGCGAACCTATGGCAGGCATGCCTAAAGTGTCACACAAAGCCATCTCACCTGGCACACGTGGCCTTGCCTGCTTGTCTTCTGGGTTTCTGGTGCACATGCACACGCGATGATCAGCTGTTCTTTGTGCATGCAGCAGTGCCAAAAACCAGTGGATGCATGCGCATCAGCCAGCTGATTGTCAGGTGCGCATGCATGTCAGAATCCGGATGTTTGGCTTTTTCAAAGCGCAGTCCTTTCACACGCATGGCAATACTGAAAACCGCCCTATGCATGCACGCTGGCAGGCTGATCGTCAAATTTGCACGAGTGCTAGAACCTGGATTTTCGTTTTTTCTGGAGCGCAACCCTAATGAGAACATGCTCGGTGCCGAAAAGGTTCGCCATCACTGTCGTAAAGTCCAGAGTATGCAACAAATCATGAAACTTAAGTAGAAACAAGTTTCTGCTCTAAATGCCTTTCCCATACAGTAATTGTTGCAATTAAACCAGGAAAGAAGTCAAAGCAATGGTCTCCACTGTTTCTTTTTTCTTTTTTCTCTTAGCTATTTTCTATGTACCGTATATACTCGAGTATAGGCCGACCCGAATATAAGCCGAGGCACCTAATTTTACCACAAAAAACTGGAAAAGTTATTGACTCGAGTATAAGCCTAGGGTGGGAAATGCAGCAGCTACCGGTAAATTTCAAAAATAAAAATAGATACCAATAATGTTTTTGAATATTTATTTCAAAGAAAAACAGTAAACTAGCGGTGTATTCAATGAAATACTTCACTCACCTCATGATGCTGATGTCCCGCTGTGATGATGATGTCCTGTGCAGCCGCGGGAGCGATGTCCCGCCTCCTATGACACACGGCACAGTGATTCCTATCATTGGATCACTGTACCAGAGGAGGTGGGACATCGCTATGTGGCTGCTTGCCATAACAAGGAGGAGGTGGGACATCGTTGCAGAGCGGCAGGAGGGGGAGGAAGGGGAATCGTAAGACAGCCCTGCATTACATTAGAACATGAGGAGGGGGGATGGTGCGGTGCGCGCTGCGCGGCAAACTGACACAGAGGGAGGGGAAACTCACAGGGGCACTGGGCCATTCACGAGTGTCACCCAGCGGCATGGCCCCGCCCCTTTTTCTCCTCCATTTCGGGCAAATTTTTCACTGACTCGAGTATAAGCCGAGGCGGCTTTTTTCAGCCCAAAAAGTGGGCTGAAAAACTAGGCTTATACTCGAGTATATACAGTAATTAAATGCTATTCGTTTGGTCTTGGCTTCAAGTACATTATGGACCCATTTCAAACTAGGGATTTAATTGCTATCAGTCAGGAGCATACAAATTTAATAATATTTTATTATTATAATTATTTTTCCCCTTCTACAACACTTTACAACACGTTGTCACCGCCTCTCTTCGGGAGGGGCACTTCCCCGCCGTACTCAAAACGGCGGTGGTGAGACCCCTCCTAAAGAAACCATCGTTAGATCCAGCCATCTTAAACAACTTTCGTCCTGTCTCCAACCTTCCCTTTATCGGGAAGGTTGTTGAGAAAGTGGTGGCCTTTCAGCTTCGACGGGCCTTGGAGGAAGCTAGCTATCTTGACCCCTTCCAGTCCGGCTTCAGACCTGGTTACAGCACAGAAACCGCTTTGGTCGCATTGACCGATGATCTCTGGAGGGCCAGAGATGGAGGCTATGCGTCCATCCTGGTTCTCCTTGACCTCTCAGCGGCTTTCGATACCATCGACCATGGTATCCTTCTGCGACGACTGCGGGAGGTGGGAGTGGGAGGCACTGTTTTGCGGTGGTTCTCCTCTTACCTCTCGGACAGGTCGCAGTCGGTGTTAGTGGGGGGGCAGAGATCGTCCCTGAGGCCCCTAACATGTGGAGTACCTCAGGGTTCGGTCCTATCCCCCCTACTATTTAACATATACATGAAACCGCTGGGCGAGATCATTCGGAGGCACGGGATAAAATACCATCAATATGCGGACGATACACAATTGTATCTGTCTGCCCCGTGCCAACTCAATGAAGCGGTGGACGTGATGAACCGGGGTCTGGAGGCCGTTAAGGACTGGATGAGTGCTAACAAACTGGTGCTCAACCCGGATAAGACCGAGTGGCTGTTGTGTTTCCCCCCCAATAATTTGGCTAATACACCAACGCTTAGGCTGGGGGGTCAAATTTTATACCCCTCAGATAGGGTCCGCAACTTAGGAGTCCTCCTGGATCCACAGCTGACTTTTGACCACCAGCTGTCAGCTGTGACCAGGGGGGCATTTGCCCAGGTTCGCCTGGTCCGCCAGTTGCGGCCCTACCTAGATCGGGGGGCCCTCACAACAGTCACTCGAGCCCTTGTGATCTCTAGACTGGAATACTGCAATGGGCTCTACATGGGGTTGCCCCTGAAGTGCATCCGGCGACTACAGCTAGTCCAAAATGCAGCCGCGCGAGTGATAGTGGGCGCACCTCGGTTCGCCCACGTTACACCTGTCCTCCGCGAGCTGCACTGGCTGCCTGTTGGTCTCCGGGTGCGCTTCAGGATAATGATGACCATCTTTAAAGCACTCCATGGTAGTGGATCTAGGTACTTGAGAGACCGCCTTCTGCCGATTACCTCCCTAAATCGACCAATCAGATCGCACAGACTGGGCCTCCTCCGAATTCCATCTGCCAGTCAATGTCGACTGGCGACCACACGGAGGAGAGCCTTTTCTGTTGCTGCCCCGACCCTATGGAACGAGCTCCCCATGGAGATCCGCACCCTCACCACGACCCAGACCTTCCGCGCAGCCCTCAAGATCTGGCTCTCCCAGCAGGCCTGGGGATAGGCTTCCAATTACCCGCCCGAGTGTTTGATTGCTGAATGAAAGCTGTGTTTTATTATTTTTCTTTTGTTCACAAAGTGTTTGTTTTGACCTTGCACTTCCCCTCCCCTGTGGTTGTAAGCCGCCCTGAGTCCCCTCAGGGAAAAGGGCGGCATATAAATCCCAATAAACCTAAACCTAAACCTAAACCTAAACCTTTACAGTCATTATATCAACATTATTATGTCATCATACCTGTACATGTATATATTATTTTGCTTCTATGTTTACACATCTTTTTACACAGAAGTGTGTGTGTGTGTGTTTTCGTAGTTTTTCACGGGTGTAGGTATGCTGGTCTTGTTGTATTGGGGTCTTTTCCCATGTAAGATTGAGATTGTCTTGGCAACGTTTCTCTGCACAATCCAAAAAATTTTGTATCACTCATTCATCCGAAGGGATATTATTTTGTTTCCAGCATTGGGCAAATGCTATTCTAGGTGTGGTTAGCAGATGTGTTAATATGTACTTAATTTTCTTTGTATATTTCCCTTTTATTATTCCCAGTAGAAAGATTTTATTTTAAAACCTGACTGTCAAGTTGAGATGTAGTTTTTAATTCAGTTCCCTGACTGAGGCTTGGAATAATTTACAACTTCAAGAGTACTGAAAAGAAGGCCTAATTCTTTAGCAGCAATAGGCATATCTCTCCAGATGGTCTCATAGAATGGGTTGGATGCAGCACTACATAAAAGAAGATCAATGCTTTTTATTTCATTAAGAAAAATATGACATACTACAGTCTGTTTGAATTATTCCAAAATCCAACCTGGCCATTTAGCCCTGTACTAACTGAAATTTCAGAACCAGGCACAAATGCAGCCCCACTTATAGCATGCTACAGTAGTCAAGCTTGGAATGAATGTAGTTTGAAGATATCCAGCAAAAAATTTAATCAGAGCCACAAATTAATTATCATTAATTAGCACTAATTAACTAATGAGGGATGTGGTGGCTCAATGGCTAAGACGCTGAACTTGTCAATCAAAAAAGTTGGCAGTTCACTGGTTTAAATCTGTAGTGCCACGTAACAGAGTGAGCTCCCATTACTTTTTCCCAGCTTCTGCTAACCTAGCAGTTCGAAAGCACGTAAAAATGCAAGTAGAAAAATAGGAGCCACCTTTGATGGGAAGATAACAGTGTTCCATGCGCCGTCGATGTTTAGTCATGCTGACCACATGACTATGGCGATGTCTTTGGACAGCGCTGGCTCTTCAGCTTTGAAACAGAGATGAGACCACCCCCTAGAGTCGGGAACGAGGGGAACCTTTATCTTTACCTTTAATTTACTAATATTAATCAAAACACTCACATTCAGTTGTGGTTTTGTACCAATTAAATCAGTTTTCCATTCAATGTTTCATCATACTTTATCTGTTCTAGTATCTTCTAAAAGTGTTGGATCAACTCCATAATCCCCAGCCTTCAGCCACAATAGTTGAGAATTTTAGACGTCAGTATCCAATGGATCTGGTAGTCCTAAAATCAGATAAGGCTACTCTATCTTACAATAGCCTAACCCCGTTTGCGACTGAAGATGGATTTTATACTTTCAGAAATACTGAGGAGATCCAAGATTTCTTGTTCAGATAAACATTATTTCTTCATCTCAAAATTTGAAGAGAAACTTTAACTAATATCACTTCTGCAACAAATTGAGCCCAATTCCTATACCTACAATTTAGTCTTCATAGAAGATTCTGTGCGTACTCATGATTTTGAACACCAATCTCATTTACTAATTTATAAGGAATTATGAAATTTGTTCTTGCATACTATTTTGTAACTTAGGATTTGCTTAACAAATCAATTGACATTTTTTGCTCATGGTCAGCATAGTTGTTCTTGCTTATTTGGATACTGAAAATGTTTTTTTCTGTCTACAAAATACATATTCCCCAAGTGAAATCAGCCTGGATATTTAATTAAGATAAAAAGCAATTCCTTCAAAATCGGATTTATTCACAAATATTATTTGAAAATATTGAATTGAAATATCTAAGCATTTTAATTCAGGTTTAAAATAAATGCATTATATCACATTTATCCCAGACTATATACCATATAGTCTGACGTAGTTTCACTGATGAACTATTGCTTTAATGGCAAAGGGGGAAATCAATATGCAAGGTTATAAATACAAGAAAGAAGGTTCTTGCATTAAAACGTGAATGGCTCTGTGTGTAGAACAAGAGAGGAAATGTTAGAAATAATTGCAAATTTTTATTCAGTGCTATACAAACATCAAGACCCCTGAAAAGTAGCAATATCACAAAAGAAGAAATGCCAGATATCCTATTGGAGGACCTATCAAATACCATAAAAATCAATGAAAAATGGCAAATCTTCAGAAAACGACTGTGTTAGTTGAAATGCTGAAATGACACAGTCACAGTTTACACAAAGCTATATTCGAGATGCCTCAGAGAAGAAAAAATATCTGATGCATGGAAAAATGCTGAAGTGATTCTTATACACAAGAAAGGGGCCCAACAGATGATTTAAAGAACCATTGCCCAATAAGCCTTCTTTCAGTCATCTACAAGGTTTTCACCAAGAAAATAGCAAAAAGAATATTGAGAACATTAAATGATGCACAGTCAAAGGAGCAGCAGGGTTCAGAAGTGGCTACAACACAATGGATCACATCCAGGTTGTTCAGTAAGTCATTAAAAGGCACAACGAGTACATCATGCCTCTGTGCATGGCTTTCATTGACTACGAAAAGGCGTTTGACTCAGTATTCCAGCAAGCAATAATTAATGCATTACTCAACCAAGGTGTAGACACTGCTTACATAAACTTACTACAATTAATATATGAAAAAACAATGGAGACAATTTTGCCTTAATGATCTTAAAGTGGAAATCCACATAGAACAAGGTGTACGACAAGGCGATACAATATCAGCTATTCTTTTCTCAGCCTGCCTTGAAGAGTGGGCAAAATATGGAATAAAAACAATGGCACATTGTTTAAATCAGTTAAGATACGCAGATGTTGTTGTTCTCTTCTCATAAGACCCAGGAGAGCTACAAAGACACATACAAGAGCTGCAAAAAGCCCGAGAACCTTAAAAATAAACCTGAAAAAGAGCCAGGTTATGTTTAACAAATTCATCAAAGAAAGAAAGAACTTTGTATCTGGAGAAGAACTAGAGATAGTAGACTACTATATATACCTTGGCCAATGAATCTCAATGGAAGGTGATACAATAAAGGAAATTGAGAGGTGTGTTAAATGTGGTTGGCAGGCATTTAGCAAGCTTAATTTTCAAGAAAAATTTCCCCCTATTTCTGAAGAGAAAAGTTTTCAATCAGTATGTGCTACCTTCTCTAACCTATGCCGGTGGAACCTGGATACTAACCTCACAATCGATACAAAATTTATGAGTGGCACAAAGAGCCAGGGAAAGGTACATGCTCGGCATTACAAGGCAAGATAGAAAGACCTGCACATGGATTGCAGAACAAACAAAAGTATACAACATCATCAAGAGAGTAAAAGGATTGAAATGGAAATCGGCTGGTCACATAGCAAGAGGAACAGTTGGCAGGGGGACCAAGGTAGTCATAGAATGGATCCATAGATCCATAGAATGATAAAAAGTGTCCATGAATGAGACCTTAAAACAAGATGGATCAGTGACATCAGCAAGTATTGTGGGTCCAATTGGCAAAAGAAAGCTCAGAGCCATATGGGCTGGAAACATGTGGAAGAGGCCTTCATCCTGCAGTAGATAGACAATGGTGATGATGATATACCATATTATGAAACTATCAATTAGTAAAATGTGAGTCCTCTTCTTTGTCCCTACTAAAATTAATGTTCAAAATGCAAAGCACGCCCTTGGTTGTTGTCCCATAGCCTATTTCAGTGATGACTAGTCTTTTTGGGCCAAATGCATGCCCGGGGGCACGACAATGCATGGGCACATGCCCACACCCATTATGCAATGTGTATGTGATACACACATCCCGGCGTTCCCTCACCCATCATGCATGCGTGCGCGATACACCCACTCATGCCCTGTTTTGGGCCTAGCAGGCCTCCCTGAAGCCTCCTGGGACTAAAAATGGCCCATGGAGGAGTGCAACACACCTTGCACTATTCCCTGTATGTGTGCATATCTCCAGCATGCATCCTGCCCCCATATATTTGCAGCAGAAACCCAAAAATCAGCTGGCTGGCAGAAGACACATGCATGCGCGGTGGAGCTGAGCTGGGGCGGCAGCTCGTGTGCCTGCAGAGAGGGCTCGGCGTGCCTTAGGTTCGCCATCACAGGCCTATTTATTCAATGTAAAAACTACTGTATGCCTAATTTTTGTCAATTATGTACCTAGGAACTCACCTTTCACCTCTTAAAAAAGAAATTACATGATTTAACATAAATATGTAGGACATTCAAGTAGTCCTCGACTTAAAACCATTCATTTAGTGACCATTCAAAGTTAAAATACCACTGAAAAAAGTAACTTATGACCATTGCAGCATCCTCATAGTTACGTGATCAAAATTTGGACACTTGGCAACTGGCATGTATTTATAACGGTTGCAATGTCCCAGATCATGTGTGGCGATCTTTTGATAAACAAAGTCAAGATTCACTTAACAAGTTATGTTACTTAATAACCATATTACTAACTTAACAACTGCAATGATTCACTTAACAACTGGGGCAAGAAAGGTCATAAAATGGGGCAGCCCTCCCTTTAACAACTGTCTTGCTTAGCAGTGAAAATTTTGGGCTCAATTGTGGCCATAAGTTGAATACTTTTTGTTCAAGCAAGATGAAGAAAGTGAGTTTCCAGAGGCTTAGGTAAAGGTTCCCCTTGCACATATGGGCTAGTTGTTCCTGACTCAAGAGGGCGGTGCTCATCTCCGTTAAAAAGCCAAAGAGCCAGCATTGTCCGAAGATGTCTCTGTGGTCAGGCAGCCGGCAGGACTAAATGCTGAAGGTGATTCCTATTTTTCTACTTGCATTTTTACGTGCTTTCAAACTGCTAGGTTGGCAGAAGCTGGGACAAGTAACGGGAGCTCACTCCATTACGCAGCATTAGGGATTCGAACCACTGAACTGCCAACCTTCTGATGAGCTGAGCATCTTAGCCGCTGAGCCACTGTATCCCTTCTAGAGGCTTAGTTTGTGTTAAATTCTGTGTTACAGTTAGTAAGAATGCTACTGTGTTGATTAAAGAGATTTTTAAAGTTTTAGTTTACTTTTAAAATCAATATAATTAATCAGTATATGATCGATATTCATATATTGAGTTCAATTAGATTTCTCATAAGTAAGTAAAGTGTAGAATTGTAGCATTTATATTTTAAATCCTTACAGGACTATGTCTAATATTTCAATGGCCTTTCTATTTTATATAATTCTAGCAACAAATGTTGGCAGATAAATCTATACATAATCCCAACGCCTATCTTTTGCAACAGAGCAGAGGTTTGTGGAAGTTGTCTAGATACATGGATACCCTGCTGGATGTTTAACAAACTTCACCATGCCTAAGTATTAGATCTGATTTCGAAGCTTAGTACTCAATGTTTATTTTGCAAATCGACATTGTTAACCATCAGCTAGTAATGCTTGCTGACTCAACTTCATACTGTTTTAATGAGCCCCTTTGCAAGCACTGGGGGCTATTGCTGTGCTATCAAAAATGGGCTTGCCGTAATGAGCGCCTGCTGCTCGCTCAGCACTTGCCAAGCCAACTCACAAGAAAGAAAGTGGAAAAAGCAGACAGAACCCCCCCCCCAAGCTTTCAGCTGCTCCCCTTCCTGAAATTCTTGACAAGTGGTACCTTTACAAACAAAATCTCACAACGCAACTCCTTAGACACACCTCAGAGGGATGGCTGTGGAGATCAAAGAATATTGAGGATGGCAGTTTCACGTAATCTGCCCTCTCACAACATATATTAAGTCAATGTATGCTCCCAAGTAAGTGTGTATAAGGGTTGTGAACATGCTTTTATCACCATTGCTTTTATCTGCTTCTCAATCCAGGCTACAATGGATTCTCCCTTCCAAATATTAATTAGGTGTATATCTGCTTACCTTTTATGCCTAGATAAGGTCAGCTATCTCCCATTACAATACTTATTTCATCTGAGCCTGTTATGCTCCCAGTTGCTAGAAAGAGCAATTAAGTAAGGATTATGTTGTGCCGCCCTGCCCCCACCCCATAAGTCCTCCATGTAGCTTTGAATGCATTAATGAGAAAACTGAGCATGAAACAGGTTCCAAAGGTGCTTTTTCCAAAAGACAACTGGACTCCCTTGGTTTTTTTCTTTGAAAATGTTCTTCTTCTCATCCAAGAAGTTTCTTCAGTTCTTCAGCTTCTTGGATGAGAAGCGAAAGGTTTTTCATCTTGGAGACAACCCTGACTTGGATGATTGAGAATATCCATAGACATTGACATATAACAGTTAATACAGCTGTCTGGTTGGCTTATTGTATTCGTTTGTGATGACTTAAGTCTTAAGAGACTTAGAATAACTTTATTGACACTTTGAATGGACGCTAATAAGCATATAGTAAAGTGAAATTTTGTTGTATACAGCTCTCAAAGACTCATCACCTTCACTATACACTACATAAACATGAATGAATAAATAAATAAATGAATAAATACAAAATTATGCATATACCCATATTATATATGTTATATTATATGACATAGAAACAACACAGTCTAGTTCGGATATATACATGTACAGGGTGAGACAAATGTATCTTGCAAGTTTACCAGACGGATGGCATATGGAACAAAACTGTTACAGAATCTGGTAGACCTGCTAGAAATACTTCAAAACCTCCTCCCAGAGGGGAGCCACAGAAACAGACCGTAAAGTGGGTGTGTGGGGTCAAACAATGCTTTGAGCTCTAAGCACATAGCGCTTATAAGCAGTATCCTGAATGACAGGAAGCGAGCTTCCTATAATCTTTTCGGTTGCCCTTACTACTCTCTGTATGGATCTTCTATCTCAGTGATCCCCAACCCCCGGTCCGTGGACCGGTGCCGGGCCGTGGAGTACCTGGCACCGGGCCGCGCAGCGGCCGGGGGCCATGATCGCTGCAGCGGCCGGGGGCCATGATCGCTGCAGCGGCCGGGGGCCATAGTTTCTTTCTGTATGCAAATTAGGGCTAACTGGCACAAGGGGTGTTACTGGACCGCTGGTGGCACTCTGACGTCACCAGCGGCCCACCGCCCCCCTGTGTCCAGCGCCGCCCTTCTCATTCCTTTTCAGCGCTTCAGCGCTGGCCGATTCCTGAAAAAAACCTAAGAGCGCCTGCGCAGCTATGTAGGGCTAGTGTAGACAGCGCTAGTAGCGTAGCCTTGCACTTTATATTTATGTAATTGTATTTTATTTTGTAAGGCATGTTTAAATACAATAAAATAAAAGTTGTTTAATCAAAACAATCTGATATATAAACAATCAATGTGTCGTCGCGAACAACGCCCCCCCACCCCTGCGCGCGCTCAGCGGGCCACAGTAAAATTATCAAAGGCTGACTGGTCCGCGGCGATAAAAAGGTTGGGGACCACTGTTCTATCTGAGGCACTGTTACCACCAAACTAAACAGGGATGCAGTTTGTTAAAACGCTCTCAATCGTGCCTCTGTAAAAAGGGGCCAGGACAGAAGGAGAAAGATGTGCTCTCCTCATCTGATATAGGAAATGGTTTGCACACTTCACTAAGGAGGACATGTGGAGAGACAAATTCAGATTGTTAGTTATCTGCACCCCTAGATACTCAATATTGTTGACCACCTCTAGAGATGCATCCTTGATACTGAGTGGAGTATGACTATGCTGGCTCTTTCTAAAATCTACAATTATCTCCTTTGTTTTATTAACATTTAGAACCAGGTTACTTTTATTGCACCAATCCACAAAAGCCTTCACCTCTTCCCTATAAGCATTTTCATTGTCATCCCAGATAAGACCCACCACTGTCATGACATCCGCATACTTCACAATATGATTCATAGCAGATTTAGCACAGCAGTCATGGGTCATCAAGGTGAACAGTAGTGGACTCAAGACACAGCCCTGTGGTGGACTTCTACTCAAGGAGATGGAGTTGGAAACTTTTCTTTCAACTTGCGCAAACTGGGGCCTATCAATAAGGAAATCAATAATCCAATAAACATAAAGGAGTATTAAAACCTAATAGGCTCAGTTTGTTCACCAAATGCTGAGGAATGATTGTGTTGAGCACCAAACTAAAATCAACAAACAGCATTTGCGCATGAGTATTCTTCTCCTCCAAGTGCACCAAGCTAAGATGAATGGGATGGCTAAACACCTGCAGATGATGACTTAGATACTCTAGTTTCTATCTCAATTTCCAACTCCACATGTGTGATAAAATTGAGCTCAAACAATACAGGGTGATCAGATGGTCAGATTTTGACAGATGTGATGGGATGCATGGCTTTTGCTGGAGAGGACACAGACATTCAGATTTTTGTGGTTCTGTTTTTTGATAACTCACCAATTGTCTTCAAATCCCTGAGCTAAAATTTCAGCATTTATTTTCATTGATTTACACACTGCAACCTTTTTGACTCAGGCTTCTAAGTGGAAATGATGCATATCGAAATACCAAGTATGTCCCTCACCAGCTCTAATGGAGACAAATAGGTTTGAGGGAAGATAGATGTTGTACTCAGTGGCTCCATGCTGATCATGTCAGGGTTTCTGTTTATGCATTTCTGCCTGTGGCAGTCTTCCTACCTAATTCTGTCCTTTTCTTAAAATCCCAAGGATCTGAATCTTTGGGTTTGTTTTTTTAATCAACTTCTCGTTAATGTAACTTTAATGTTCCATTAAGTTATGAAGATAGGATTCTCTCTATTATCTGATGAATGTAATAATAACTTCATAAGCAACTGCCGCCTACTTTAGCTTTACCATTTTTCAACATTCTCACATCATTTATTATTTCTTTTTTTTTTACATTTTTAAACATACACACAGATGTTAATAAAACTGAAAATTACTTTACCATGAAACTAAAGGTATATAGATGGACCCTTAGTCAAAATATTCTATTAGCCAGAAGTCCACTATTTGGATTACCATGCTTGGTAAGCCATCGTACAATTTGTTGCTTGAATGTATCCAATAGTATTTTACTTAATAAACTATGGATAAATAAACCCTGGTTTAGTACGGTACTAGTTGCAAACCAGGGCACTGGCTCAGGCATGAAATGCTCTAATCTTTGCTACCGGTTTGGAACCAGGAGTGTGTGTGCACGCCGCTTCTGCGCATGTGCAGAGCATCTGTGAATGACATCTGGGTGGGTGGGTGGAGCTTCCCGTCACCGAACTGGGATGAACCAGCAAAATACCACCTCTGCACTGGCTGACATTCATCACATCGCCATTTCTCAAGTGCATTTTTCTTTATCATCCAGGATAGTATAAGGTCTCCTGTCTTGAAAAGGGGGTTGGATGAGAAAGCCTCTGAGATCCCTCCAGCCCTATGATTTGATGTTCTATGTTCTTATTGAGAACTATATAATGGTGACGGAAATATTTTAGAAATATACTCTGGAAATCTGCACAGAAAACTAACGATTATTCTAAGCTATTTATTCATTGGACTAAGTCAAGGGTTAATGCATATGAATTGTGTATCCCTTTTCCTCATTCAACTCCCTGCCATGTTTGAGAAAAAATATTTTTACAGATTTATTTTTTTTCTCTCCAGCAGTTCAATGCCAGAAACTCCTACCTTTTCTTTCACTGTGATCTTAGACTTGCAGCAATTACAGGAATATTTTAAACATCCTATGGTAGGTGGCTTTCAAATGACTCAGTTTTATATTCTAAAAAGAATACATGAATTTCCAACCCCTGGGAACTATTTATAGAACACCTGCATGAAATTCTACAGAGGTACCATCTAGTGAAAAGCTCATCCTTGTCCTGCAGAGCTGGAAGTATAGAGTATGCAATGTTCTCTGACCTAGAAACACTTTTTCCCCAATTGCATGCTTCTTTTTCCCACAGACGCTCATCATCAGCTGTATAGATAGCCGCTGCAATAGTAGAAAAAACATCAATTATTAGAAGTGTCTTCCTTTGCTTAGAATGGCTTTCCCCATTAAAAAGGGGAGGAAAAAAGGAGACCAGAGCCAAATCTCTAGGGAAGAGAAAATGCTACCAATGCTCACATAGCAAGGGATGTGGGGAGCCGCAGGCAGAGTACCAAACAGCATTGCTTTCTGGCTCCCAAGTTATCTTCCTGTTACACAAGGGCGAGAAACAGGTCACGCATACAACTGGCTTGCCTATGTCTACAGGAATGAATTGATGATAAAAAAAAAACGGGTATGAAAAATGACTTTCTTTGAAGTCATCACAGAATTCCAGAAATCGTATGGTGCTATTTGTTGGCAATGCTCCCTTCCACTCTTGGTCCCCCTTCAAATTAGGGAAGGCGCTGGAAATGACAGTACAACCTTTCCATTTTAAAAAGGGGATCAAAATTCTTGGAGTTTGAAAAGCATCAGATTAAGAAAAGAATGCTTTGTAAGCCATTGTTCATTGGAACACTTTGGTGGAATCATAGTGCCAATATATCCACAAAACTCCAAAAGCAAATTAAAAGTTGTTTGCATTTTTTTAAAAATGGCTGAAACATTGATAGATATCAAATCCAATTACTAGTCCTCGACTTATGATCACAATTGAGTCCAAATTTTCTGTTGCTAAGTGAGACATTTGTGAATTTTGCCCCATTTTTGCCACAGTTGTTAAGTGAATCATTGCAATTGTTAAATTAGTAACATGTTTATTAAGTGAATCTGGCTTCCCCATTGACTTAGCTTCTCAGACGGTTGCAATAGGTGGTTACATAACCCCGGGATACTGCAATGGTCATAAATACGAGTCCGTTTCCAAGCATCTGAATTTTGATAATGTAGTGATAGATGTGCCACAATGGTCATAAGTGTGAAACATGGCCATAACTATTTTTTCAGTGCCATTGTAACTTTGAATGGTCAGTAAATGAACTGTTGTAAATCGAGAACTACCTGTATTATAATTGGCATTAGATCCTGTAAAATCACATGGACACCATGATCTTGTGAAATTTGGGAATGATTTTAAAATGTTTTTGATGATGATGATGAAGAAGAAGAAGAAGAAGAAGAAGAAGATGATGATGATGATGATGATGATGATGATGATGATGATGATATTGCTCTTATACATGAGAGATCATGCAATGGCATCCATCCGTCCAAAACTTTGTTCTATCAAACTAAAAAAAACCATTTTCAGTATTGGATTAGGAATATAATCTGTCTAGGAAAGCCAGTATGACTTGCTTTAATGTGGACAATATACTTATGGGCAGTTTGTTCTGATCTTCAGACTGCTTGTGATTTCCATAAAGGTAATGAGCAAAGCTTGATGATCTACCTTAGAAATAGATCCATCTAACTTTTGTTTTAAATGCTTGGGGGGATTTTATTTATTTATTCATTTGATTTCTATAACTGCCCATCTTAGGCAGTTTACAATAAAGCTGATTAGGGCTGCTGTCTAGCAGTCCCCTAACCCATATCCTAGAATGTGGGAGTAACTTAGGACCGTGATGGCAACCCTATGGCATGTGTGCCAGAGGTGGCACACAGAGCTCTCTCTGTGGGTATGCGCACTGTTGCCAGCTGCTCTTCTGGTTTTCGGCCCACACATGCCCACCGGCCAGCTGGTCTTTGTGGGTACCAGAAAACAGCCTGAAAACGGCCTGAAAAATGGCCAAAACCCAGGTTGTTTCCAGGCTGTTTTCTAGGCCAAAACCAGCCTGAAAACGGCCTGGAAAACAGGGGGAAAAAACCCAGCCCAAAAACAGGCATGTGTGCAATGGCCAGCTGATCTTTGGGTTTCCAGTGCTCCGGCACGCACACATGCATGCACATTCCAGTTTGGGCACTCAGTACCAAAAAGGCTCACCATCACTGACTTAGGAAATCAATACAGTCATTCCATGACCATTTAAATTAATCATTTTTTTAAAAAAATGACAACACGGCTTAAATATCTTATTCAGACTAACCATATTTTTACTATTTCCCCTCTGCTCCTTTCTACTATTGGACATACATGCATCTGGCCAGCTGTTTTTCAGAACTCTTTTGTTCTCTTACAAGTCCCCAAGCAATTAAACTCCTTTAAAAGTAGAAGCTGAGATTATTCTATGAAGTCACTCAGTTTGAGGGCACAGACTGCAATTATGGCTGTGCAGCTTTTTTTTTTTTTTATCCCTTCCCCAGCACTTTTTCCTAATTCTACTGTATTAAAAATTAATATAATCTGCAATGATGCAGCAGCTGTTTTTATTTAGGAAATAATACAAAAGTACATAAAAGAACAGACTGGGAGCATTAGAGAGTGGAATGTATTTATTCTCTTCGACAAAAGAAAAATAATAATACCAAGCTCCATTATTTACAGGAAAAGGGGCATAAATATTACATACGCTCTAAAGATAACTGACTGGCAAGATGTCGTTCCTCCAATTATTCTTGAATCCATTGTTCTACCAACATGATCCTCTATGACAGGTCGTTTCACTGCACCTCTACCTACAGAAAAACTTTATCTTGGAAAGTTTGGTGTCGGGGGGGCAACAAAACTATTGCATTTGATTTTTTTTCTCTTGTTACTGAAACACATTCAAAATCAGTTGCTTTCTTTTCTATCTCTAGTATTCCTGAATTCTCGAATATTCTAGTAGTTTGCATTTCTTCAATGTTCCAAAGAAACAGCATGTTTTCTTCTGAAACTGACAGAGATGCTGGTATTATTAACCAATTCATTCTGCCTTCATGGAATAATGACAGATAGTACTGGCAGTTGTTGACTTACAACAATTCACTTAGTGACTGTTCAAAGTTGCAACAGCACTGAAAAAAGTAACATGATCACTTAACAGTAACATTATGACTGTAGCAGGATCCTTCTAATCGCATGATGAAAATACTTGGCAACTGGCTCATATTTATGACAATTGCAGTGTCCCAGAGTCAGGTGATCACCCTTTGTGACCTTCTGACAAGCAAAGTTAATGGGAAAACCAGATTCACTTAACAACCGTGTTACTAACTTAACAACTGTAGTGATTCACTTAACAATTATGACAAGAAAGCTTGTAAAATGGGGCAAAACTCACTTAACAAATGGTTCACTCAAGAGAAATTTTGAGCTCAGTTGTGGTAATAAGTCAAGGACCTACCTGTACCACTGAATGCACCCTTCACTGTTTCCATGCTTCCGTCTCTTCTTTGTAATAATTAAAACATGCAATAGGAATTTGTATCATTCTTTTAACCATAGTCATACCAAAGTTGAAAAACACAATTGATATTAAAGATTACATGTAAAAGCTCTCTTAAGTCAACCTCTAGGCTGCTGTTTGCTTTCTAGCAAACCTAGGATTTCCTAGTGATTGCTCAAGTCCTGATCAGGTCAGACCCTTGCTCATCTTTTCTCAAATTACTCAAGGTCAGCTGGGAACAGCTACATTCTGCGACATGAGGAAGAAAAGAGTATATTTACGACTCTCATTTTTCTAATCACAGGACTATATTTTCGGCTTGTAATAGAAAGTGCACCTGGAGAAGGAAGGTGATCTCAGCAAGAGCATCACAGTTTCCCAGGGAAGAGGCAGCACATTCCAGAGAAAAGCCCAAAGGAAGAGATAGCATAGTCCTGAACGGGATGAGAAAGGGAGAAAGAAGTTCAGAGTAGCCACAGGATATATCTAGAAGGCTAGGAGGTTATACCTTTAGTCTGGCAAGATTCTGTCTATAAAGCAGAGGTGGTATTCAGTCGGTTCTGACCGGTTCTAGTGAATCAGCAGTGGAAATTTGAGTAGTTCGGAGAACAGGTAAATACCACATCTCGGGTTGGCCCCGCCCCCACCTATTCGCTGCCTCCCGAGTCCCAGCTGATCAGGGTTAGGTTTAGGGTTAGGTTTAGGGTGCTTCGTTAGGCGCGGATTTGCCCTCCGCGGTTATGTCGGTGCGGATAAGGGCTTCGCGGTTTTGTGGTAGAACCAGTGGTCATAGTTCTAGGGGCCCTTGGTTCTGGGGACTTTCCATCTCTTGCTCTAGGTGGCCCATATAAATTTGGTCATACAAATTTGGTGGCAATTTGGACTCCTGGACTCACATTTTCTGTCTGAGGAACAGATAGAAACTATGGTTAGCAGGACTCTTGCAAAACTCTGTGTTGTGTAACTTGTACCCATTCCTTGACCAGGAAACTCTGCTTAAAGTCATTTTAGTTATAGAGAACTTCATTGAGCTCCATACTTTAGGAGCTCCATACTTTAGGATCACTAAAAACAATGCATCCACAAAATGAGTCAGTAAGTGCCATTATTTATTACACTATTTAAACACAACTCTGACAGAATATTTTAAAACTTCATGCTACTTTTATATGCGTCTTAGAAAATACCCACTCTTTTAAGTTATATAACTTTGCCACAATAACATCTGAGGGAAAAGAGATAATTATATGGGCTGTACTATAATTATAGAAAACACGTTCTACTTTAAGAAATTCTTCTAGCATAATCACTAGAGAAATCCAGAGTTTTATAAGGCTTACAAATATAATTTGACTTTGGATGCTTCTAGCTTTAGAGGACAAATTTTGATACAATAACTGTAGACACCAAGCTGTGTCTTACAAACTGGATTTGCCGATGTCTGGAAAACCAGGCACTAACATATGGAGCCTTCTTAATTCAGAAATAGGATTTTGATTCATCATTCATTGTAAATTCTTCTTGGCTAGATCAAAGGGAAATCATAACTTCTGGAGTGTGAGATTAGTCTCTTTGTTTCTAGTTTTTTCATTGTTTGGAAATATTACTGGGGTTTTCTTTTCAGGTTTAATGGATCTGAATAAATTAACTATGGTTGAGGGAAAAAAATTAATAGAGTTATTATTACTGCTATGGTCAGTTGGTTTTCAATTTAAATAGATTTTATATTGCAGCTGATTCCTGTTAGCAAATATTGGTAATCAAGAACTTGGTTAATTCTAAAATTGTTGACTTTGCTCCCTTGGGAGGGCATGAAGGAGAAATACTCTTTCTGCAAAAGCAAGTATCTGGGAAGTGTGATGGTACGTTTTTCAATAGCTGGTTTAAAATGTCTTGCATTTAAGATCTTCATTTAAGACCTTAGGTACATTCCTCTCCAGAAAAAAAAAGAATACGGGGAAAGAAAACATTTTTTTTCCTCTGGATCAATTTACATGTGCATGTTCTTCTCAATGAAATTAGACTTGCATTAAATTTGTGAATGGTCATCATAGAGAAATTTAGTCACATCACCTTGGATACAATAATTTTAATATTTGGTCATGTGGGAAGCTTTATCTCAAAATATACTTTATTCCTTATACTGTCTCCATCTTCCCTTAAACATTAATAGTATCCACAATGGACTGAGAATCAGGATCTCTAGATAATTGACAGTCAAAACTAAGTTAATCCAGTAAAAATAGAAAACGGGGGAAAATATTTTTCTCAAACTTCCTTAAACACCAAAACAAGTTACCCAGACTTAATCCACACAGAAAATAAGATTGCTTGTATAGATAATAGTTAATTAAAACTGTATTCCAGAAGAACTGCATGTTCACCAGAATAAACATCATAGACATGAACCTGCTCACACACACATGGTTCAAGTGTCACCCTAAAATTACATTTCAATTTCAACATCCTCATATGTTGACCACATCCTTGCTGTTGTCTTAATGTGACTGTCATTATGTATACCTTTCTGCCTAGTGTCCAAGTGTAAATATTTACAGGCAGTTTCACTGCTAGTCCCTCTTCTAATAATTGTTTAATTTTAACATGGATTGAACAGTGGACTGCATTGTCTAAACCAGCAGGACACATATCAATCATAACTGTGCATAGGGACCTTCTATGACAGGTCAGGCATCAAAGTATATGTAAAGCAGCAGAGAAATTAGGAGATCCAGGCAGTTTAAATGGGTATAAAGATGTATTGCAAGCATCAGCTTTCTACAAGAATATGAACCACTAATGGTCAAAGCAATTTGGCAGTAGACAAGGAATTCAAGGTGGGCTGGACTTAGATCTCTTGTGGATAAGAAGGGGCTCATGACTGGTGATGTGTTTAATCCCACCCTCAAGCTCAGTCTGGTCATCTCCTACAGTATGTTTGTAATGGTAGTTGGAGCATATAGTTGGTTTATATGTTAAATATTTATATCTAGGAATCCATGAAAGAAGAAATTAAAGAGGCAGCAGAAAATATATGAAAGTATGCCCAAACTCTAAGGGATTTCCTGGGCTTTACACAAAGCCTACAATATATTAAAACAGTAAAATAGTGTGTGCGTGTGTGGGTGTATGTGTGTGTGTGTGTGTGTGTGTGCTTGTGTGTGTGTTTGTGTGTGTGCAAACTTTTCTAACACAGAAATAAAGCTAACTTTGGGGGCATTGCTGCATAATAATGGCATAATATTCTAACCAAAACATTAGAAAACAAAAAAAAATAGTATTAGGAACAAACATTATCTGGTATCACCACTGGGCATTTATAGCAGCCTTTCCAGAGCAATAATTGCTTGCATAAATTTTAAGCAAAATTAAAAAAACGGTATATGGTTTTCTTAAAAAATATTCTTGTGTATCTTTTCTTGTTCCCTAAATAACTTCAAGGAAAGTTCTCTAACATTGTGCATCCAGGAGAACAGCAATTCTATATCTTGTTGATCAAGTGGCTGCCCAACAGGCAAGCATTGTCAGCTAATTCTGAGGGAGACCAGATGTGACATTAGAGATTCATCACAGGTTTTCAAAGAGGGAGGGAAAGATCTACCAGGCTCAGAACCCCTGGCAAATCCTAGAAACACTCCAGGATTAAGCATTACAGATATAATTGGGGAAAGTATGGAAAGCAAGCCAGAATTAAAGGCTAATAGATAAATTGCTAGGAAGTAGAGTTCCAGAAGTACTCCTTAGGCATCTGCTGCCACCCATCAAACCATTTAGAAAGATGCTTCTCGTGAAGAGTGACCTGTTTTGAATGGGAGGAAAGGAAAAGGGCCTATAGCTCAGGCAAAAAGCTCTCTTTTTGACCTGCTCCTTGCTGCTTCTCCCAGCTCAAAATCCCATTAAAAGTCTTGGCTCACAGATATTTATTTATTTATATTTCACATTTCTGAACAGCCCATCTCCCTCAAAGAGGGGCTGTGGGCGGTGCACAATAAAACATCAAAATATAAAACAGTATATAATAGATTAAAATGTTAGAGTTAAAATTTTGAGTTAAAAATTTAAAAATATATAATTTTTTAAGGAGGCAAAAATAATAAACTCTGTTACATATTGGCTGACAAAGGCAAAGGGAGGGCTCACATGATACTAACCAACCCCATGACTGTGTGTTTGAGCTTGAGATACTCTTGATGACTGATACCTGGCTGGGCTTCTGAAACCATGCCTCTTCTTCTCCATTGTAGCACAAATATGCCCAGTAACTTTTTTTATATGCTATATCCTCATAACATTGCTTTTATCTCATCTCCACTAGTTTAAAGATAACCTCACAAGTTTCCATCTTTTTTTTAAATATTTTTTTTATTTTTTTTTTCAAAACAAACATCCTTCTTTACATGATGTACAAAGTGTATCAGTTGGTTACAAAAAGACTTTCGTGCGTCTCTTCCACAGTCAACAACATAATTCATATTAACTCAAGTATTTTAACTCAGATATTTATACATATTACCATTATTATATCTCCATTTTCATTTGACTATAATTATTTAAACACCCTTCATCATAAAATATACCAAGATTTAATACATAACCACATTCTGGCCTTTCATTTACTATTTCTAAAATCCTCCATTGGCACTGAATCCTTATGTTCTATTCTAGCTAAACATCCATAATATTTAATAACAAAATTTTCTAATCCTCCTTTCCAAATCACTGTTTACAATTTACATCCAGTTTCCTTATGTTATACCCATATCTATATGTACGTTGTTATCCTTATTCCCCCTTCATTTAACTATATCCTGTATCATAACATTTCCCCCCTAATAATCAAAGCTTTAACTGTATCTAACTTAGTTCTTTTTTTTATTAACCTTTATATATAATCCAAAGGGATTTCTCATCTTCCTTTCATGGGTACCATTCAATATCCATATCCAATTATTACTCATCATGACACTACACATTGTATACAATAGTAACATTATCAATTATTTATTTGACTATATCTATTGTCACCAAATTCACTAAGTTTAACTAGTTTTAAATTATACTCTTCCATCTATCAACCTGTATCTTTCCAGTAGTAAAACAGTCTCATATCTTCTGCCATTTGTGTGTCAATCCTCTAATAATCTCCTTAATCAACTTATTGGCTCCTCTTAGCAACTCCTTGCTTATAAAATCTCTCATGTAATTTTGGTGCCCTTCTTCTGTTTCCTTAATCAATTTATCTTTGATTGTCAGTGGTATTATCAATGATATTGCTAATAAAATTTCTCTCTTAAAGACCATAAATTCTTTTGTTTTTTCTTCTTCTGTATCTTGCCATCTGGGATAAATTTCCCCTCCATTTAGTTCCTCTTTCAGTATGCCACTCTTTCCATTTTCAGAGACAAACCAATCACCATAAATATCAGCAAATTTGATTTCTTTATATTCATTTTCTACTTCAATTTTTTGGGTTTTAACCACCACGTTTTCCACTTGAACATCCTCAACTTCTTCATCATATTTTGCTGTTAGATGCTCTAAGTCTTCCAGCTTCTTCTCTATCCTCTCATATGTATTTGATAGTTTCTGTATTTCTGAGAATATCTTTTGCAGACTTAAGATTCCTTTCTGCTGTTGAAATTGTGCCATTATCTCCCACTAACAAATACAGCTGCTCTGACTTGGAAGGTTAATAAAATTAAGCATAGATTCATAATAATGTTTTGTTTTCACTTTTTTTCTGGTTAAAGATTTACTTTAGAAGGACATCTGTATGATTTCCTTCTTATCACTCTCTATAACCAAGCAGTGAGACCTTATAGTGCCAAGCCAAAATAATCAGTGAGAGAAAAAAGAATGTTTTGTTTCCAATACACAAACCTTCCAGCCTTTGAGTAGCAGTATTATATTGCAATTTTCCTTGTTTCTTTTTGTATCTTTTTTGTATTTCAAGTTTTTAAAAAAGTCCAATTCTTAAATGAGTTAGGAGAACACCCACAGTAATGAAAGAGGAAAATTTTAGTCCATAGGTTACAGAGAATAATAAAAGAAAAAAAAAACAGAAAAAGAAAACTTAATCCATTCGTTTTAAAAGGCTTGCATAAATCCCATTCATGAAGATAGCATTTAAAAAGTAAGATAACTCCTTGTCCAAAACCATTCCAAATTTAATTCCGCTGCTTATTTCTTCTGTTACATTAATTTTAAGTTTTTTAATAGACAGTCTCTTTTTTAAATGGTAAAACTTCCTCTGGAAACACTTTCTCTTTCTGGATCCTTCCATTTTGGAGCCGCCTCGACTTCATCAGCCTTGGCTGGATTTTTTTGTTGACGGCTTGAAGAACTTCTCTTTCATCAATCAGGTCAGCAAGACGTATTCTTCCTGTTCACCGTCTCTTCGGGATGGTTTAGGTCCAATTGGACCACCCAGCAGCAAAAGTATCGGCTGTGGTCTCGGAGTATTGAGACTGCACGTCCGTATCATCATGACGTTGGCTCCTCCTCCAAGTTTCCATCTTAAAGTAGCTTTTTCCCTCTTCCCCTATCACAACATTTCCTGTGAAATTATCAAGTACATTGCTGTGGTTGATGAAGCAACGAGGGTTTGGGATCTGCCCAGCTCCTGTAGGCCACAGTAGGCTGTTACAGAAACATGACGTTGTGGGGAGATTTACAGAAGAAATGCTTGACATAAACAACTATGAGATGATAAGGAAGAAGATCACTAGAAAACAGCAGCTCAGTTTAAGCTGGGAAAAATCCAGCAGGAAAACATTCAGATCATTCAAAGAAAATCTAAATTGATGAACTCTCCAATTAAATTGATACCATTAAGATGATACCACCCTAATGGCAGAAAGTGAAGAGGAATTAAAGAGCCTCTTAATGCGGGTGAAGAAGGAGAGTGCAAAAGTTGGCTTGAAACTAAACATTAAAAAAAACTAAGATCATGGCATCCAGCCCTCTCAATTCCTGGCAAATAGATGGGGAAGAAATGGAGGTAGTGCAGATTTTATTTTCCTGGGCTCCAAGATCACCGCAGATGGGGACTGCAGCCAAAAAATTAAAAGACGCTTGCTCCTGGGGAGGAAAGTTATGGCAAACCTAGACAGCATATTAAAAGGCAGAGACATCACCCTGCCAACAAAAGTGGATATAGTCAAGGCTATGGCTTTCCCAGTTGCAATGTATGGCTGTGAAAGTTGGACCATAAGAAAGGCTGAGCGTATTGAGGCCTATGAACTATGGTGCTGGAGAAGACTCCTGCGAAGAAGACTTCTGCGAAGACTCTTGGAATGCAAGGTGATCACACCGGTCAGTCCTAGAGGAGATCAACCCTGACTGCTTTTTAGAAGGCCAGATCCTGAAGATGAAACTGAAATACTTTGGCCACCTAATGAGAAGGAAGGACTCACTGGAGAAGAGCCTAATGCTGGGAAAGATTGAAGGCAAAAGAAGAAGGGGACGACAGAGAATGAGGTGGCTGGATGGAGTCACCAAAGCAGTAGGCGTGAGTTTAAATGGACTCCAGAGGATGATAGATGACAGGAAGGCCTGGAGGAATGTTGTCCATGGGGTCGCAATGGGTCAGACATGACTTCACAATTAACAACAACCAACTAAATTCTAGTGCAGTTTCCAAAATTTTGTACTTCACCCCTAATCCTGATCTTAGAAAGCACTGACCAAGAATACTACATAATTGTTGTGTGTGCCTAGTGAGGTGCTTGTCACTCCCCTTTCTGATCACTGGTCACTACTTTTTTATGGCATTCTGCATTAGGCTAGAGAAGAGACTACCCATCTCGCTTCTGCACAAAGACTTCCCTGACCAGCATCTTCTGAAGCAATCAGTATTTTTATATACACTGGTTTAGTGCTCCTTTGAAAGAATATTAGACATCCTTTGCAATACAAGGCTAGCACTTTTTTGAGAAAATAATGATGTACCGCACAGTGTACATTGGAATGAGAGCTGGGCTCTGCCAGTTGCTGGTACTGTCATCAACAATTGCATTACAGGCATTCTGCTTGCTGCTTTTGCTGTCAAGGGATTTGTGCAATTGTAGTTTTACTGGTTTTATTATTTTTGGTTCTCTTTCAGCACTAGTTCAAAGCAGAGTTTGCTCATTCACTATTATCCCCTCTGTTTCATTTCAGACTCGTCCTATAATCTGAAAACCTGTCTATTTGGGGACACACATGGTACACCCGTGTTTCAAAATAGCAATTTGATAGGCATCAAAACCAGCCATTCTAAGCCCTCCCAGGTTCTTGCTCCTCCACTCTTTTAAAAAAATGATTGGTGGTTGTTTTTCTCCTGCCAGGTGACAATTGTTGGGAACAAAACTAAGTGAGAGGAATCTAATAATGTCTCATACTAAAGCAGCAGGCACAGCCTCAGTCACTGGCCTCATTAGTGATGCTGAATAAATTCCCGCCATGAAGAAAGCAGAGTTTATGCCAGTTTATTTTTCTGGATTGAGGGAAAGCACTTTAATTTATCTGTTGGGCTATGTCCTGAATATTATTACACTTAGGTACATTCCATCTATCTGTTTAATATATTGTAAATATGTACCTCAACAGTAAAAATTGAGGTACTTCCTGTCAATGAACAAAATATGCCTTAAATATGTTCTTTAAATCTGATAGATTATATAATCTTTATCTTTACAATCCTCAGCATTATGTTTGTTTTATTTATGATTAAAATGGACTATTATCCTCTCTCTGGTTTCCTCAAGGGGGAATGTTGTTCAGAACAATTCTATTTTGAGCAAATAAGCAAGGCAAGAGCTTATATTTAGTAAAGAGTAAATCAATAATGTTACAAAGTGGAAGTGGTTTAAGAGACCTTTTCAGCCTGAAGTACTCATGAATTAAAGATTTTTAACAGACAAATTCTTGATAAAAGATTTGCTTTATAAACAGATTGTTTATTCCACCTTACCCTACAATTTATGCATATTTTCTCCTTTTTGTACTTGATTTGTAATTGCCGATTTATGATTGCAACCTGCAGAAAGAACAAATACATTGTGATTGAATGTTGGAAATATTGGGATGTTGACTATATTCTATGACCCTGTCCGATGTAGTTTGCAAACCATGGTTTATGGTTCAGTTCCAGAAGTTTTCAAATTGTATTCTGCAGAATCCACCTGAACGTGATAGGATTCTGTAACAGATCCAGGATTTTTTAAAAAATCACTTGAACTTAGACAATTTTCTATCACTAGAGCAGTATATCTCAATCTTGGCAACTTTAAGAGGTGTAGACTTCACCTCTAAGAATTCCCCAGCCAGTGATGGGATTCACCTTCACTGGGAGTTGAAGTCCACACACAGCTTAAAAGTTGCTAAGG
Source organism: Thamnophis sirtalis (assembly GCF_051295495.1). Lineage (NCBI taxonomy): Eukaryota > Metazoa > Chordata > Lepidosauria > Squamata > Natricidae > Thamnophis > Thamnophis sirtalis. The sequence goes on along the minus strand of NW_028261381.1, from coordinate 150,730,430 downwards.
TTAAAAAATACTGGCCTAGCTCAGAAATGCACACAATATAAATATTACAATAGAACCTCCCAATTAAAAACAAACAAACCCCGCAACCAGCCTGCCTTCCATTGAGGACCTGTGTACAGCACAAACAAGAAAGAGGGCTGAGAAAATATGTACAAATCCCTCACATCCTGGACATAAACTGTTTCAACTCCTCCCCCAGGACGCCGCTATAGGAAGTTGGCACCCACCCACCCCTCCTAGAAGAAATATTCTGGGAAATATTAAAAGGCAGAATATTATATTTCCCTGGATGAGTAAAGGAGAAACATGTTTTTAAAGACAAAGCAGCTCCCTGCCGTTCCCTGCCTTCCCCCTTCAGCTCCAGGGTGATGGGATTAAGACATGGTCCTCAGGACATGATAAGTTTAGCACTCTACCCATCTAGCAACAGAAATCACCACATGGCACTTGGGATACAAAGTTAGCTGAGATCCCTGCCCCCTGGGAGTCTGACAGCCAATGGTATACATTTCTTATACAGAAACAAGAAAGTCTAAGGTGGGGCCCAGAGAGGGCATAAAACCAGGGCACTCTCAGCATCTCTTCCTTTTTTTCCCTTCAAGATCTTCAAGGCATGTGATCCCCTTTTCCCCTAGGACCTCAAACCATGTGGTCCTGTCCACCATTAAAACCATCTTTCCAAGCAGCCACCATGTTTCCAGTGTCTTTCTCCTCACTTGGAACTGAACTGACCCTTTGGAACGATCTCCCCGTGGAGATTCGTACCCTCACCACCGTCCAGACCTTCCGCACAGCCCTTAAGACCTGGCTAGCCCGTCAGGCCTGGGGATAAAGATAACTTGTCCCCACCCGAATGATGAATGAATGTTGCTTACTATTTTACTTCTATGCATTGTTTGTGTCTATTGTCTGTATCCTCCCCTCCTTATTTTATGTAAGCCGCCCTGAATCCCCTCAGGGAAAGGGGCAGCCTATAAATTCTAATAAATACAAATACAAATACAAATACCCAGATGGACACTTCTTTCCACATGTTATAACAACTGGACAGAGTTTTTTTCCTCATGTCATCACTCTCACAAACACCTAACTTCCATATTACTGTCTTTGGCCAAAAGACATTTACTCATGTGGTAAGAAGGAAGCTGACATCCTACAAAGCAAAACCCTATTTTGTATCACCCAAAAATAGTTTTCAGCTTTTGCTGAATAGATGCAAACTCTGGCAGGAAATAGTGGCGGAATGGTTAAATAGACTGGTTTTGTGTTCCGTAGCTTTCAATGTTCCCAGTAAGAGACTTGAGTATTAACAGAATGACTTAAAGCCAACCTCTGCTGTTTCTACTTGCTTCCTTCTCATTTCTCTTGCTGTTCATAGGAGATGCTAAGTGCGTTGATAATACAGCACTGTTGCATACATCTGTCCATTAGCACTGGCGGGACCATGCTGCTGGGTAAATATATCTGATCCTATCAACCAGTTATTTAATGGAATAGAAACGGAAAATAACTACTTTGTGGGCATTTATGTAACTATGATGGAAACAGGAAGTACTCTAATATTTCTTTACTGTCTTACATTTTCATAATCCATTTAGTTTTACAAGCTTAGTAAAAAGCACAAAGATAACATTAAGTCTCCATTAAAACTCCTCAGAGTAAGTGGAGAAGGCTGATGAGTTCACTCAGTCAAATACCACTCTAGAGGATATTTTGCTCATTGAAATGTAGGCAAATTGCTTTAGTTTGAACTTGTTTTCTGAATGATGGTGGTCACATATACTAGCATATAAGCGATGCTTGAGTAGAGTCCACATGATTGTTCGGGATGCTACACATCCTCTTCACTACCCGTTTTCTTTGTTACCTTCTGGGAGGAGGCTTGATGGTATCTGAAGCAGAACATCTAGATTCAGTCACAGTTCTGTTCCATACAGCATCAACCTTGTGAGCTCTCAAGTTTCCTCTTCCTGCTACGTATTCAAAATGGAACAGTGATTAGTGTCTATGTGCGCGCGTGCGCAATTATATATGTATGCATGTATATATATACCCTATTTTCCCCAAAATAAAACCTCCCTGGATAATAACCCCAATCAGGTTTTTGAGCGCATGCACTAAAATAAGCCCTCCCCCAAAAATAGTGCAACACAGCAGCAACCATGAGGTGACCACACTTGCCGCCTCCTGCACCTCAAAAATAATAAGAACCTGTCCGAAAAGGAGGCCAAGTGCTTATTTCAGGGGGTCAAAAGAAAATAAGACCCTGTCTTATTTTTGGGAAAACACGGTATATATGTATATAGCATGTGTTATGTATGTGTTTGGGTAGATATACTTTCTCTTGAGAGCAAGCAATCGAATTTCATTTTTAATATGGCCCAGTGCGCTCACAGTAAAAAAAAAATGACAATAAAAATGATCTTACCTTACTTTACCTTACCGTATTCAACATTTTTGTATCAATTGAACATCCAATACAGTCTATCTGAGCTACCAAGTAACAACACCCATAAATTCCAAAGTAACATTAACAAAAAGTATGGGAGGAGAAATGGAAGAAAAGAGACCATATCACTTCTTCATACAGAGTAACAACAGCATTGTTATTTTCACTTCGTTGCTATGGTCAGGATGGCCAGTGAATTTAGAATAGTACAACTTAGTTTCACATAAGAATGAATCCTGCATTTATCCATAACATGTTTCCACGAAGGATGAACAAAGTTATCAAAAATCAAAAATGTCTTTGCATACATTTCTGTAACCATGGTCTATGTTTACTATCATAATAATCATTTGTTTATTGTTATTATAGGAAATGGTAAAATTTTTAGAATTTTAGAATTGTTTTGTAATTTTATAGATAATAATACATTCCACTTCTATCAATGGTGGGTTTGGGAAGACACTACTGCCAGTTCACTCGTGTGTGCACCCCGCACGTGTGCTTGCTGTGCGTGCATGCACAGTGCAATAAAAATTGTTCTGCGCATGCGCAGCAGCAAAAAACAAGATGGCGCTTATGATGCCACCCAGAAAACCAGTTCGGGGATGTGGCAGGCCTAGATCCCTACCGATTCCAGCGACCCAGGCCGCCAAACCACAACCAGTTCGACTGAATCAGTCTGAATCAGTAGGAACACACCACTGATTTCTATAGTTGCAAAGAAAAGTGTTCCCCTTTGTTTCTTTTTTCCTATGTAAATGTTAAATTTCCAAGAGACACAACTTCCCTCATTCCTGGTTGCCATTCTGGGAAGCTCCGACTCATAATTTTGATAGCCACTGCCAGACTGTAATTCTGACTAAGAGAGCACAATTATTTCTGTAGGCATTTTGGTCTGACTGGATACCTGTTTCACAGAAATTGTGCACAAATTATCCAGGTAGATAATCTTGGTTGATAGTAGGAATTTCATTGCTGAGCTGGCTAATGTTAAATGATTAATTCTGCTTCTTTAACAAACTGTTAAAATAGAAAATAAAGACATCTACTTTAATAATTTTTATAGTTTCAACAGGCATTTTGAAGATACAACCAACTAGTAAACAGTTGCCCTTCTCCCTCCTGCAATCTTTAGGTGTTTTTCAATAAGAAACAAAGGAAGTAAAATATTTTGTATTAAGTACAGGCTTACTGAATTATAGAAAATGATTTTTTGACGTAAAAAAATTGCAAGCACCATGTGTAAGAAGTGTGTTTGATCAACTGTACCCTGACTCTAAAGCAGTGGCCCATGCCACAAGGGGGGGGGGCAATTTGATTTTAATGGGGGCAATTTGAACCTTGTTTAAACCAAGTTAATGGCTTTTTAGGCTTCCTCCATGTGAGTAGAGTTCACTTTTTGAGTAAAGTAAGAATTAAATGTCATGTGGGGTGGCATCAGGATTTTAAAGATGCTTAGGTGTGGCACGGCCAAAATAAGGTTGGGAACCACTGCTCTAAAGTATTTTTTTAAATAATAGGAAAGGACAGTGCAACTTCATGTTGGGTCCTGCACTTTTTACACTGGCTCAAATCTAGCCTATTTTCTGCTGTCCCATCCTCTCTCAAGAAGATAGCATTGGACATAGGCATTATTGCATTTATACCTTTGACTGGTATAAATAAATTGGAAATTGAAAAGAAATACACAGTTTGATAATTTTGGGTATTATAGCACTCTCTCTCTCTCTCTCTCTCTCTCTCTCTCTCCCTCCCTCCCTCCCTCTCTGTGTTTGTGTGTGCGCACATGCTTGCACATAAATATTCACACACTTTTCCGTATAAAAAAGGAAAATGGTAACTCCTAAGATTTCAGTTTCTCTCTCGTTTTTTATAATAAAAGCCCTTTCTTTCTTTCTTTCTTTCTTTCTTTCTTTCTTTCTTTCTTTCTTTCTTTCTTTCTTCTTTCTTTCTTTCTTTCTTTGCCAAATCTAAATATGAATGGGGAACGACTAAAGATCCTAGCTACATATAGTATTGTAAGGAGTGACAGGATAGATTTTGTTTCCAGACATTTAAAAGATGAGACAGTAACTCCAGTAAATGTATCATGTCTTCCCTGGCAAATACAATCTCACATGTATCTCAAACTCCTCCCCTCCGCCAACCCCGCAAATTACCCTTGTGTTTGTCAATATTTTCTTTTTCTCCTGGCAGCTATACATTCATTTTTCTTCTTTTAAACATAGCTGGATGAATCCTTCTAGGAGTATCTATAATCATTTGTCCATAAACCACACAGATCTTATTTGTTACAATTAAATTCAACTACTACAAAGAAGAATACACATTAATGCAGGAGAATTACCAAACAAAAATAGAACATTGTCTCTTGGTCTAATAGTATTGAAGTGCAGCAGTGGTGGGTTCTGGCAGCCGCTCGCTCAGGTACGTGCCGCATGCGCGCACTTCATGCACGCTGCACACACATTCGCAGTGCAACAAATATTGCTCTGCAGAGAAGCCAGAAGCCAAAAACAAGATGGCGCCGCCTGTGGGGCACAGGCAGAACCAGTTCGGAGCCATTGCTGCCGGTTCCCGTGATCCACGCCACCAAGCTACTACCGGCTCAGCTGAACCGATCCGAACTGATAGGAAACCACCACTGAATTATAGAAAGAAATGGCCATCCTGGTAATATGGCAGTTTGCTATTGAATCTGAATTAAAGGATCATTTGGCATTTCAGTGAACAATAATGTTTTTTTGTTAGTGGTAAATGAAACTTTCTTCAACAGGAGGAATGGCAAAAGACAGTAGGTATGATTTAAGCCCTGCACTAGTATTTTTACTTCAACAACTCAGTGTTGTAGTAATTACATAATAAATAAGGATCCATAAAAGATGAAAACAAATTAAAATTATATTCTGGCACCCAGTATTAATCAGGCAAACATTATTTCTTAACATAATTAGACCTGGGTATTTCACTGAGAATGAAGAGTGTTGTTTGGCTCCCTCCAAACCTCACCATTTAGGAGTCATAAAGCAAAAACCAAGGATTACTTGTTTAACTCATTAGGAGTGATCTTTTTACTGCCAAAAAAGTAATTTGAAGCACTTTGCTACTTGGCATCTCTGCCAGATAGAAGACAGGAAAGGTATTTGCTGTTCTCGCTCAGACAGCAAAATATTTTCTGCCAGGCCTTGCTTGTGCCTGAATCTGAGAAGCTACTATTTCTATTCTCATTGCTGAAGAGAATTTGGAAATGCCTTTAGGACAGAAAGTTGGTGCTAATGAACATCACATACACAGATTGAAGGTCAGTAATGATCTCAGGTGATGGGTGCCATTTTATGGCCATTGGGAATGGTACAGGCACAAAACACTAAATGGATGACGATGAGATCTATGTGGCCACTGTAGAAATAATTCTAATTATTCAGAGTCTTGGGGGAAGTTACTCTATTGAACCTGTTTTAAAGCAATTTAAATGTATATATTTAAAATTGATGAGCCTTTACACTCAAGAGAATTCTAATGTAGTGTAGTCTTTACTGTTCCACTTCTTCACCAAAGCTTTTGAATCTCCCACCCCAGGGAAATAAGTCTGCCCTCTTTATTATTGGTTTCAAGAGAAGACATGTTGATTCTAGACTGCTCAGGGGATTATGAAGAGCTCTAAAATACTTTTATTGCTTGCTGTTCATTAAGCTTGTAACTTTTATTTCACACTTTTCACCTTATTGGGTGTTTATTAGAGCTATCAGATCACACAAGCAAAAATTAAGACCACCACTATTAAGGAACCAGAGAACTAAAATTTTATTTATATCTTTGCTGCTCTCTAGGGGTCCTCAGGACTTCCATTGGCCCATATGTGTTTGTGTACAAACATCTGGTTTCTTCTCTGTAAACTGATCTTCGGAGGTTGCACATCATGAAAGATGGACTACACTGTATACTACTGTAAAAACTTAGTAACTGTAGGAGCAAAAATAGTATCCTAGATTCATAGGAGTGGAAAGTATTTTAGACGTCATCTAGTGTAATCCCCTAATTGGGTGCAGGATCACTACACTGTCTTGAACAGATTATCACTCAACCTCTGCTTGAAGACCTCCAGTGGAAGAAAACATATTCTACTTTGTGTAGTACCTTATTCCACTTCCTGGCAATTTGTGTAGTGGGTTCCTCCTTTGGAGAAATAATGGATAAAAGTACTATGTGAGAACCTTTCAGATATTTGAAGGCTGCTATCATGATGATGATGATCATCATCATCATGATATTATCCATTTTGCCATGTCTGACACTTGGCATTTAGGCCTCGGTTACAACTGTTCTTCATTGGGTTTACTTTTACCATCTTGACAGACTTCCTCTAAACTCATTCAAAATTGTTACTGCCTTCCTCCCCAACTTACTTTAGTACCCAGAATTGAACACAATCCTCAGGCCTGGCCAGATCATAGTACAGCAAAATAACTATTTCATGGGATCTGTGTTCTTTTTAGCAGGTGCATCACACTGTTAACTCATGCTTCAATAGTTAAATAAAGGTATCCAACTCCCTTTCACAAGCACTCCTGCCAATCCAACCTTTCCCTATCCTATAAAGGTGCTTTTAATTTCCCTATCCTAATGAAGAACTTTACATTTCTTCCTATTAAATTCCATCCTATTCCTTTCAGCCATTGCTGACTTGTATAAATCTTTTCAAATATTTTTTAATCTACAGTATTAGTCATTCCTCCTACCTTAGTATCATTTTCAAACTTTGCAAGTGTCTCTTTATCTCTCTCATTCAAGTAACTGACAAAAATGTTGAGCCACACAGGACCTATGACAGAGCCTGTGGCATTCCACTCAATACTTATATCCAGGATGAAGTGGAGAGATTCAGAGAAATCTGTGGGCAGGATCCATCAGCTAACTGTGAGGCCATTTAAAATGACATCATCCAATATATATTTATCACCCAACATTCTATAAATATCATGAGGCTCTCTACTGAAGGCTTTTCTGAGATCCAGGTGCATTATGTTTATTGCATTCCCTGATCTACTAACTAAGCTAATAATATTGTGAAAGAGGGAATATTAGACTGCTACAGTATATTTTTTCTGCCACAAACTCATGCTGATTCCCACTAATTGCAGAATGCCTATCCAAGTTCCCACAAACATGTTTAGACATTAGGCTGACAAACAAATGCCTAAGGCTTAATTGGTGCTACAGTATACACCGAATCCTTTGGTCAAAAGGAATGATATTTACATTTTCAACGCACAATGGCTTAGTTCATAGAATAAATTAAGGCATCCGAAGCAAAGCATATTTTGATTCAGTATCGGGTAAGAATTAACTAATAGAATCTATACAAGCTAGCAGCTCATATAAATGGACTTTAAAAAAAAAACAGTTTCCAAAAAATGAAAATACCTGTATACAAGCATTGTGTTTCTTTAAAAATTACCATCCCGGAATAAAATGTTGAAGTGCAGATGGTATAATGGGTAACATGACACAGAGGAAAATTATCTCGCATCTCTGTGTTGCTGGCAGAGAATCTCTGGAAATTGCATGACCAGTCTGACACTGCTTTTTATTGTTTTTGTCTCTCATTTCGAATAAACAAATGCTCATTGTGGTGGGAGGAGGGAAGAAAGAAAGAGAGAGAAAATGAATCTATGCTTGAAATTTCCATTTTCTTAAAAAAAAAAGGGACCAGATATCTTTTAGGAGCAAGGATGTGGCATTGTCTGCTTCAGTGGTGAAATTCTTTTTTTTTTTTTACTAGCGGTTCTGTGAGCATGGCTTGGTGGGTGTGGCAGGGGAAGGATTCTGCAAAATCTCCATTCCTTCCCCACTCCTGGGGGAAGGATATTGCAAAGTCTCCATTCCCACTCCACTCTGGGGCCAGCCAGAGGTGGTATTTTCCAGTTCCCCAAACTACTCAAAATTTCCGCTACCGGTTCTACAGAACCTGTCAGAACCTGCTGAATTTCATCCCTGGTCTGCTACATTTTTATGTTTTATTAGGCAAATGCATTTTTATTAATTCTGTAACAGCTACAGTATATGGAAGGAATAGATGTCAGTTCCTCAATATTTCATAGAATTTTGATTAAAATTTAAGAACAGTGCACAGTCCCATAAATAAAGTCACATATCAATTACATTTCAGTGGCGATGCCTGCTCTACAATAGCTCCTGATAGGCAATTATATTATGGGGTACATTAACACACACAGCATGGGAAAATACTCCCATATACATAGCATGGGACATTCAAGCAAATAGGCTGCCACTAACTTTCAATTATTTAACTCTTAATGATGGAAACCTACAAAAGGTTTCTCTGAGGGAGAGATCGGAAAAATATTTATTTCATTTAAAAGATCTGTATGGCGGTCCATTTTAGAAAACAATACACCCAAGTGTTGTCAAGAACATCAAACTACTATATTACATATACCTGCACAAAAAGCGGTTGAAATTCACAAACATCCCAACTTCAACAAGAAAGAGGAAAGACTGAAGGTTAACAAAGTCCTTCACCACACCAAGATCCTGCCCCATAGCAGAAGCAGCCAGAATCCCTCCCCAATGAGAAACATGCCTGGACAAGAAGACAACCAGGACTCATCTGTTCAGACTGATCAACAAGAACTCCATACGACAAACTAATCAGGAATCAGCATTCCAAGAATGATTGATCAGAAGCTGCCATGGACCAATCAGGAAGCAACATGATCAGAACAACCTTTTAGGATTGGGCACAAACAAAGAACCAATTAATTACCAACCTACACCAACTGGAAATTATCTCAGAAATCAGGACACAAAGGCAGGAGCCCAATCAATTCTTGCTCAGTTACCAGTGATCTATATAGCAGACCACCTTGCCTCTGAAAATGTCGGGCACAGGTGTTGCAGAAATGTTGGGAAATATATTGTCCAGACCATAATCACTAACCCCGAAGCCCAACACTGCACAAATTTATCATGGTCTTTACTTTTGTACTGAGGGTGAATTTTTTCTCATATGAACAGACGAAAGTTCGGATAGTTTTCCATTCCAAAGTTATTTAGCACATAGCTCTAGATTTTGGATATAAAATTGCAACATAAGGAAATCCTGTTTCACAGCCAAAATTATCAAAACATAGGCATTGGGACTTCATTTTTTTAAAAAAAAAATCTAATTTTAAAAATTAAACATGATTAAAATCTTATGAATGAGCCAGGTCATGCAGGTTTTAGGGTGAAATTGTACGTTTGATCATTTTATATTCTTTAAAATTAATATTCTAAAAAATGTGAAGGGAGATTCCTGCAACACTAAATAAAATCATGAAATGCCGCTTAGTGCTAAAGGGTTTGCCTATTTTCGAGCAATGAGATCTGCTCTTGAAATAAATGCATAGTTGAAACAATATTAATCAGAGTGAACACATGCTGTTTTAACTGGAATACATATTTAATCCATTCCAAGCAAATTTTCCTGCAACGTTTCTAAACAACTCACATAATTATGGACTTATGTAATTCCAGAGATGTTATATCAGACATACATCTTCAAGCTTTCAATTGTAGACTGAGTAAAATGTCTGGAAAATATTAAAATATTTTCTAGTATTTCACATCTGTTCATTAATACTGTTACATTTAAGAATTACCAAGACATATAATATTAAAAATCATATAGTATGAGACCTTGGACCTGCTGAGCCAGTACTCTAAAAACAAGCAGTAGCCATACTGACAACAAACTCCCTGCTTACTGACTGGAGCAAATATATTTTTTATAACTTCACATCTTAGTTTAGTGATTCTTTACTTTTAAATGCCCTTTTCAAATGCATTCCCCTTGAGAAAGTTATTTTAAAAATAAATATATATTTCTTCATAATTCTGGGTATGGTGTGTAACAAAAAAAATCAGTTACTTGGTTATGAAAAAGGGAAGGTGATGAGGAAAATCTCTCATCAAAATACTGAGAATATTATGCATAGGCAGTACCTCACTGTTCTTTATTAATCTTGAAAAGGTAAAAAGAATTAGATTTAATAAATGTTTGGATGAGTAGGGTAAAATCTCATGGGACTTTAAAATCCAGGACTTGAATTATTAATTTTTCACCTGTCTTTGACTGTGAATCTAATTGTAGATTTCCCATATAATAGTAATAATATTTCCATTTGCCAGTTACAAAGGCCACACTGCTTGGATCCTCGATACATTACAACATCCTAGGTTCTTGGGAAGGACTCAATGTGTATAAAGGCTATTTGAACGAATGCAATAAATTTGAATGGATGCAATAAAGGCCCAACACCAGCTAAACAACTGGCAGCTGTAATGTTATATTGTTGTGTGCCTAACAACAACAGCAACAACAAGACCAGTCTCAATGTGGCTGACTATCCAACATCCTCTTACCACTAGTTACCTCATCTTCAAGACTAGGGATTGAAGTGGAGATCTACAATGACTGCCCCCCCCCAAGATTAATTGATCCCAATCCCCATCAACCCTTGGAAGGTTGATACTGATGACAGTGGGGGAAACAGTTTAACCAGGGCCTTTAAACTAGAAATTCCTGCATGCAATCTAAGTGCTCTGGCCTTGGGATACAGCTCTGCATGGAATATTTATGAAAAAGGATAAATCCTCCATAAACATAATGGAGGTAGAGCAAGGGACATGATAAAGCTGCAACTGATGGTGAAGCCAGACTCTTCAACAATGAGCTTTTCAGAGTGAGAAAAACGTATTATAATGCTACAGTCAACTTAAAAGTCAAAGCAAAAGAGTAAAAGTATATTGCCAACTTAGTTTTACTGAATTTGCTCTAAAAATTTTCTCAGCATATATTATTTATTTTGCAAAGTTATATTCTGCTTTAAATGTGAACCATCACAAAATCCTCAGTGTCTTAACCAGTATAAATGTGAAGCAATAATAATAAACACTGGCTTGTAAAAGCTATACAACTCTGATCCTAAATTACTAAGCAACAATTGCTAAATTATTGTAATCATCAGCAGCTCTGTAATGGAATAATTTACTTTACTAGAGCTGCAGTATGAAAGAAACTTTACTTTTAAACACTACTAAATTTATTGAGGCATAATTTCAAACTATAATGCTCAGAAATATCTATTACTTTAAAAAATGATTTAATGTTTGAAATACTACCATCACTCCTTGCTTATGTCATCATGTATATATGCAAGTATGTAAGGACATGATTTTATAAAATGATAGAAACTACCTTTCTATCATTTTATAATACCAAACATCAATAAATGGTTCATATCATGAGATAACTCACATATGAAATACTTTCAAAAAGCAGTTTAAAAAAAAGTTGTTTACAAAGATGAACATTTCTCCAGAGACAAAACGCATTTATTTAAATTTATTGTCTGTGCAACTCCAATGGGTTCTGGACTTATAATAGAAATTATAGTTTTGTTACTATGTATTAATATTACATTTGAGTATGGAACAAATAGGTTTATTCTATTCTTCCAAATACAAGCAAGTATTGATACATTCTGATGGTACTAGGAAAAATTGGAATGCATGCTTTAAATGCTAGAGGCCTAGAAATCACAGCAATAAATAACATCCCAATCTTCTGATTCTGTAAACATATAACCATACGGCTCAGTAAGAGAGAAATACAAAAAAAAACCTATGATGCTGTACTAGACTTTTTAAAAAGACACTGATTTAAATAAAAGCTATGAAATGATTGCTCCTGTATCTCCAGTTTTCAGATTTAGTTCTTATACAATAAAGAATTTTCTAAACAAATTGCTTTGAAGAAGCAATGTCCAAAAGAATCAAAAGATAAGTCTTTTTTAAGTGCTTTCCTTAGAATCCATTTAGAAAGTTTTAATCAGAGGGATGAAAGCAATCGTTTTGGGATGAAAGGTAGTTGTGTTAATCTGTTGCAGCACAAATAGCAAAGAGCCTTGTGCCAGAAACATGTTTATTAGTCTTTAAAGTACTGCAAGGCCTTGTAACATTTTAAAGCATTAACAAAATAAAAAAAGATTGTAGAGATTGAGGCTGAGATTAAAAAACCACCTCCCCTGGTTTCTATGAGTTTGTAGGCTTTGATAGTATCAGGTTTCCTGATGCAAGGGAATATTCATTAGATATTTGAAGCTTTTTTCTCTGACCTTTCCATCCCCAACCCTCTAGCAATTAGCCTTTCATGAAATCCATCTAAAGATCTTTTTTCTCTTTAATATACTTGTCACCTCCCCTTCCTCTTCATTGCGGAATCTCATTTCTAATTAGAGGCTACAAACAAAGTATTTTTTTTAAAAAAGAACTCTGTACTCAAAGCAAATTAATTTGGCTTCTTACATGGCCATTCATCTCATCTAACAGTTGAATATCTCTCCACATCCATGCATAGGTTTCACTACACTATTATATTCAGAATAAGCACAAAGAATGGATGAAAAGAAAAAATCATTTTTTATAAAAACCATATTGTGGGTTTCTGCCCCAATGTGTACATACTCAGCACAACATAGCTACTTGTGTATTTCCATCACGGTTAAGCATTCTTTGCAGAATGAGGTCAGGGAGAGAAAAACTCAGCCCATGAATATAGTTCCTACGGTAATAAATAGATATTGCATTGCCTGACTGGGTCCTATCATTTCTCCCAGCCACTCCCACTGCTCAACTTGCTTCATACAAGTTCAGTACTGCAAGATTGCATAAGGAACATAAACCATTTCTTGGCAGGTGAAAATTAAAAACACAACAAATGTTTAAGGCAAAAAAAATCTTTTGGTTAAAGGCAATTCTGTTACTATGAAAAATGTCCAGAGAATCTTTAAATTTTAAATTTCAGACTTGGAGGAGGGCCATCTGCAATGTCCAGAATAAAAGTAGAGACCAAGAATCTATTTGCAATCTATAGAAATCTAGCACACACAGTCGACCATGTCAAAGAGAAAAGAAATAAACATAAAAATCATTTGAGCAAAGGGAAAGTAGCCATATCCTAGGGGAACAAAAAGTACACCACTCAGTACAAGCCAGTTCTCTCAAATAAAGCTCAACACATTTAAACTAGATTTAAATAAAACATAAATTATACATGGATGTCTCAGAAATGCCTTCTATCCATTCGCAGAACACTCAACAGGGGACAACTGAGTGAATGTTAATATTTCCAACTAAAAAATTACACCTGATAATGCACTGAAAATCCGTATTAAAGGCTAAAATGCATGGTTATGAATTCGAAGGAGCGCTATGGAACTTTGGAAGGAAACCAAATTTCCTCTCCATCTCTTTCCGAGGCTCCTTTTCTGAGCCGCCCTTAGCGTTGGAAATAGGTGCAGGATACCTACAGCCCTTTGTTTAGCATCTTTCGGTACCTCGCCTTTTACCTGTGGATGCAGTTGCCATGGCAACGGGCGGAGGTTGCCCGGCAGCTCTGAATGCCGCTGCCGGTGCCTGCGCGCCTTCGCCTTCCCAGCGCCTTGGAGACGCTCCGGCTGTACTGTCATCTTCCGCCCCGTCACCAGCCCGATGCTCCTCGGAGCTCTGGAGATCCGGCGGCGGCGACGACATTCTAGCTAGGTCGCAGGGCGGATTAGCTCAGCAGTCAAAACCGGAGGATGCGGGGTGGGGAGGGAAAAGAAGAGAGGAGAGAAGGCGGCGGCAAGGGCGGCCGCCGGGGCGTGCGTTCGTGTGACTGCTGGCAGCTACCGCAGGAGCCGCTCTGGGAAGACTGGGCGGCTGCCTGGAGAAGAGACGGCTGCTTGAGTAGTACTCTTACGGCTGTGCCTCCGCCGCCAGCGCCTTTTACGCAGGTGCACCTTGGGCGTTGAGTTGGAGTCTCCAGCCGTTGCGTCACCCGCTGGCTGGCATATCACAGAGCAGGGAAAGAGCTGCTTGCCCCTTTAAACTCTGCCCCGTTTAACTGCTTCGTCTCGGTGGCAGGAGGCCTAGACGGTTTCCTTTTTGAGGGCCGAAACAAAAACGAAAACAAACCCCGGATGGAGAATCTGGCTTTGTGAAAGGTTCCCTCACAGATTGCCACAACCCTGAATGCACTATGCTGATAGAGATACTTCAAGCTTGTTTTTTGATACTAGGTCATGCGTGCATATTTATCCACCCATACAGCTAAACTCCTGATTATTGGATATTTAAAACCCCTTTTTTAAAATGGGCTTTAACGTATTCTGTTGTACTGGGACTGGATTTTAAAACAGAAAGTTGCAGAGAGGAATAGAAAAGGTGATGATCAACCTACTAGTGACATTTTAGAATCTGTCTAATGTAATGTCCACTAGACAAGCGAAGTACATTGTACACTGGCTACCAAATTCTTCACATAGCTCCACCTGTTCACATTTTACTGAGCAATTGAGTTCAAACACCCAGCCACTCCCAATTCTCAGGTTTTCTTTAAAAGTTTAATTAAAATGTAATATGCAGGGTTAAACATGTTTAATGTTTTATTATTATTATTATTATTTATTAAACACTCTCAAAGCAATATGCATAAACTTACAACTTTAATTTTTTATAACAATTTCAAACGAGATAGGAAATAATGCATTATTTTTTTAAAAAAAGAAAACTTACGGATTTGCAAACCATTCCTCCTAGGTAGGATATAGAATGGTGCCTTGGAGATCTATCTCTCCCAGGGGTGTCCAAACTCCCAGAACTCCAATACCTTCACTTTGTGAATACAAGCACCAACATATAAGCTGTATATGTGCAGAAGTTGCTTTGCTGAATGAAGTAATGCAACTTCTCTGCCCTGCCAAACTGATGTGGGCTGCTTTTTACTTTGTAGAGGTTATACAAAAATACAGTTTGCACAGATAACCCTTAAAATACCTGCTAGGCCCTATTTGAACTATATTCATATATAATGAATACATTTACATTCTATATGAAACATAATGCAATGTCACCTGATGTAATTTTTCCCTATGGTCACATCCAATATTTATTGCACTGCTTTCCTTAGGCTAGCACCCAAAAGCCAAGTGTGGCCCTTCTTATTTATTTATTTATTTTATTTAGTTTGTCACTCATGTACAAGATAACAGGAATAAGAATAAACATGAATAAGAACACAGGAAATGGCTACAAATAAATGGGGACAGTAGGACAGGGACGCTAGGCACACTGGTGCGCTTATGCACACCTGTAAAAAATTCTTCAAAACAAATTCTGCATCTCCTCCCTAAAATGGCTCTGGTTAGTGATGCCAGAGCTATGACAGTGTGTCAAAGGTAACATCACAATATTTTGGGTGACACACAGCATTCACTGTCACCTGACAAGAACTATTCTTGAAAACATGCCCCATTCTTATGCAAATTTTAAAGGGTCAGAGATTTGCTGTTATGAGGCCGCCCAATTCCGGATCATGCGACTTGAAGCAGGCTTGGGTAGGCTGTAGGGGCCTGTAAAAAGAAAGACAACACCTTGTTAGACTTAAACATTGGCAGGGCCTTATAGCCTAGTGCAGGGGTCGGCAACCTTAAACACCCAAAGAGCCACAAAGATCCTAATCAGAAGCCCTCCCATTCAATTCTGGAGCTAACCGGAAGTCCGGTTCTCCCACCATAGAATCTCCTCCTAGTGCAACATCCTTTTTCCTCTACCTGTCGTAACCGAAAGCCCTATCAATTGTGGAGTCAACAGTGACAGGGAGCAGAGGGATGAAAGAGCCGCATGTGGCTCCAGAGCCATGGGTTGCTCACCCCTGGCCTAGTGTGTCTTGCCTAAACAGACTCCAAGCTGGAAAGGTGCCTCACTGGTCACTCAGCCAAAAGAGAAGCAGCTTTAAAAGTTGGAGAATTCCTCTATATACAGATCAAACATATTGGGTTTAGAATGAGTTATTTCATAGGTTAAAATCATTTGACACATCTCTGACGTAGTGTATATCCGCAGTAGCTCTAGTATGTAACATGTAACATCCCATAGTTTCTTAGTACAGTATGATCTCATTAATGATTATATTAAATATTCTGGAAGTGTTTTTTTTTTCCATTGTAGGTTTCCAGCTCACTAAAGGTCAAGTCAGTGTCTTGGCTGCTTTGAACCAATACTTATTGGTCTATTCATGTCTCATTCACAGCTTGCTTTGTTACTTCAAGAAATAGAAACATTTATCAAAGAACCTTCTAGTTATTGAAAACATTAACCAGCCTATCTGCGAGACCGCCTACTGCCACACACCTCCCAACGGCTGATAAGATCCCACAAGGTGGGCCTCCTTCGGATACCGTCAGCCGGACAGTGCTGGCTGGCGGGCCCCCGGAGGAGAGCCTTCTCTGTGGCTGCTCGGACCCTGTGGAATCAGCTGCCCCCAGAGGTCCGGACCTTACCCACTCTCATGGTCTTCAGGAAAGTCATTAAAACCTGGCTGTTCCGGCAGGCCTGGGGCTGTTGACCTTAGTCTTAAGGTCCAGCCCCGATCAGAACGTATGTGTGTTGTGAATTTTAATTATTTCTTTATTTATTCTGCTTTTCTTTTTTTCTTCTTTCGTTGTAAGCCACCCGGAGTCCCCCGGGATTAGGCGGCCTATAAATTTAATAAATGAAATGAAATGATGAAATTAATTAAAGCTCCCCTGCCCCGTTGCCATCAACCTGAAGATAAATGGCAGAATGCAGATCACTCATATGACTGGACTGTATTTTTTAAACATAAATGAGTATATAAAAATGTTTAATTTTTGTTCAGAGCATGTGACACACCTGCAGAGTCAAGTTAGGCATTTTCTGAATTTTGGCCACACTAAGGAAAAAAGATTCACCGTTATTGTTCTAGAACTTGAAGACATTTGTGGTGGATCTGCCAAACTACAGTTGGAAGGTCTTCCACTTATAACAGTTGCAAAAGTTCTTCTCATAGGAATGGAAAGGACCTTGAAGGTCTTCTAGTCCCACCGCTGCCCATGGCAGAAGACCTTATATCCTCCCGGATAAATGGTTGTCCAATCCTGCTCCAACACTGGAAGTTCTTAAGAAGATATTGGATACCATTTGTCTGAAGTGGTGTAGGGTTTCCTGCCTAAGCAGGGGGTTGTATTAGGCCTCCAAGGTCCCTTCCAAATCTGTTATTCTGTTCTGTTTTCTGTTTTTTTTTTCTGTTTTCTTTCTTGAAAACCTCCAGCAATGGTGCATGTACAACTCTAGGTGGCAAGCTGTTCCATTGGTTTTTGTTCTCACTGTCAAGAATTGCAGGATACTTCTGCTGACTGCTGGCTGCCAGCAGTTCGATTCTCACCGGCTCAAGGTTGACTCGGCCTTCCATCCTTCCGAGGTGGGTAAAATGAGGACCCAGATTGTTGGAGGCAATAGGCTGACTCTGTAAACCGCTTTGTCAGCCTCTGCTTTGCTGCTGCTTCAGCTGCCATTGAAATGGGGAGGGAGGGCATGGTATTTGGGAGGGGACTGCTATTTGTGCTGGAGGAAGATTCTGGAGTTTCTACTGCCCGTCTTAGTGCGCATGCGGAGGAGGTTTCCCGTCAAGGCCAACGACACCGACATTCCATCTTGGTGATGCCTTTCGAAGTTATCTCGCACCTGACACTTGGGAGAATTATGATTGGACTGTGCATGGGATGCCAAGGGGTGGGGAATGGGTTATTCTATATATCATTTGCTTTCGCGCCTAAATAATCAGACTTCGCTTTGCTACGCTTCTGTTCATTTATAATTAGTAAAAGTACACTTGATTTCTATCAATGGAGTCCAGTGGTTTTCTTTCCTGATTATCCAATGAAGAAGTGCTGACACGCTTAGAGAGGGCTGGAAAGCACTGTGAAACTGTATACAAGTCTAAGTGCTATTGCTATAAGTGAGACCCAACTACAATGATTTTTGAAACTGGTGCAACAGTCCCCTTTTTCTGGAATTGGTACCAAATCTCAATAAAGTGTTTATACATAGTTGTAGCTTAATATTGCCTAAAATAAATTCTGGTGGCAAATTAAATTGTGGGATCTTCCAGAGCCAATTTCTCTCAATTTGATTGTTTCAAATGTCACTTAAATTTAATGAGCAACTATGAGTTCCTGCACCTTCCATCCCCCCACCCATTTAGATTTTGAAGCCCAGCCAAATAAAATCAATGGTTAAGATTGCTTTGTAACAAACTTGTAGAAACTTTTTACAGTAAATGGTGTTCCCAGATCTCTTGTTTGCAGGAAGTCAGTCCTCAGATGAGTCTGCTTGTGGCTGAAATGTCTTCTCCGTGCAGACAGTTCAATTAAGATGTTTGATCTAGAAAAGCTGACTGCCATATTTTCGTCCAACCATCGTGAAAATGGCTACCTCTAAACCCTCAAAACAAAACAGACCTGCCAATGGAGTAAAATCTGAAATGACAGAAAAGGGGAGAAAGACCTTTTGAAAATGCACATACTCTTTAAAAGATTAAACAATAAGCAGTGTCCTTGATCCTGATTTCTTTCCTCTGTATATACTGAAGGACAGGAATTTTAGGCGTAATAAACTAAACTAAACTGTACTGTAATTTATTTCTTATCAAAACTATTGTAACAAGAACATTTGGAGTACATCACATTCATTTTTCGTTGGGCAAATAGGAGGAAATTGGATATGTCCAAAACTGCAAGATAGTGTGTAGTAATTGTTTTTCTCCTTTGGCTTCCTTTCTTTCCTCCGTAGCCTCCTGAGTTCATACCAATTCAGTGATGCTGAATCGCTCTCACAAAAGCAAATCTCATTTTTTGTAATGCACCATATTCTATAAACAATACACATGGAAGTAACTGGGCCTGTGATTTAAATGCTGCCTCTAAGAGCCCACAGAAAGTTTTAGTTGCTGTTATACTTTACTTCAGATTTTATTCATTTAATAAAGAGCTAGTCAGAAGCCATTTTTTTCAAATGTTAGCAGAACAATCAAATAGTTTAATTTTCCTGGTTTCCCTAATGGTTTTACATTCTCCCCTTCTTTCATTGGCCCTGCTTTAGGAATATTTCAATTTCTTTCTCTTTCAATTCAAAGCCACTTACAATATCAATCTCTTAGCAAGTCATGACAATATTATGTATGCCTAGCATGTCTCTACCTGTCCATATTGTTAAATATTAAAACTATTGAACTCAGAATAAGAAAGAGCTTGAGGTTATACTAGCTATCATCAATCATACTGACAGCTCAATATTTGCGGACTTTTCACTCTGACAGGTATACTTTTTATCTTTTTTTCTTCCATAGTCTTTAGCTCCACCAGTAGACTTCTGCCCTATGAAGGTCCTTTGATGCTTCCTCTTCTTCACCAGACTTCTTAGGGCAGTGCCCAGTTGTTGTTTTTTGGCAATCTTCCATCTGTTTCCATACTAATGCAACTCAGGTTTACCAGCCCATTATGGGGTTTTACTAAAACAAATTCAACTTCAATGATCAATTGCTGTCTGTTCATTTCAGCCATTTTAGCAAACCTTCCGCTCCATTTCTAATGTTCTCGTGTTTTTTTTTTCAATCTCTTTCTTCCCAGGCACCACTCTGACAGTGTTTAAAACTTTACTTCCAATGTCAACATAGCATTTGACCCAGCCCTTGTATAGTCCACTATCCTCTTGTGAGAGCTTGTTTTTTTTTTAAGGTATACCTGCCTGGTTACATAAGGAATCAGCAAAAAGCTGTGGCAGAGACACGACATCGTAATATCTACTACATGGAACTGAAAATCATGCATATGTCTCCAAGTTCACACTGTGGAACAGTAGTGTAACCATTATGGATAGCCTTTAGTTGGCATCCTTTATCTCCATTCTCCTATAGAAGAGATGCTTTCCTTGAAATAAATGAAAAATGAAGCATCTGTTTTAGAGAGAGAAAACAATAAGAGGACCTGCTATAGCAGAGGTGGATTTCAAATCCCAGCGCTACTGGTTCACTTGCGCATGCATATGCGCAGAAGCGGCCATGCAGGTGGGTGGAGCCTCCAGCCACCACTACCAGTTCGGCCAATCTGGGCTGAACCGGGAGCAACCCACCTCTATACTATAGGTTATATTTGACTGAGTCTTTTCCAGACACAAAAAAAGAATCAGTCGTGTACAGATTTCTAGGATCAGTTCTGAGAGGAGACAAAGTGACTCAGAATACCAATCTGCAAGATAAGACAATAAAAAAAAACTTAAATGTAAATGTAAGCTTCAGAGGAAGAACAATCAACCATAATGCCAGCCAGCAGCTAGATAGAGGGAAGCTCATCAGGATACAGAATATATTAAGCTTCAGCCTCAATTATCAAAGCTGTATTGGAGAGGCTCCAGGTGAAATTAGAATCTCTCTTTGGAACAAGCAAGGCTATGATTAAATAAGAAACCAAATTTCAACTTGTGAATGAAGTTGAGATGCCAAAAATGCAGGCATAAAATTCTAGTGAACTGTTTAGGGTACCTCAACATTTGCTCTCACAGAAAGTCGCAAGTTATTTCTGAGTTCATTAGGCTGAGAATTCTTGATCCTCTTACTAACCAAGTACTAATTCACTGAGGAGGTAATAACTTTTTTTTCCCAACAAAGAGAATGTGCAGCCGTTTTGTACGTGTAAACTTTTATGAATTCCCATCCTGTTTCCTAGGCTCTTAGAAGCCCATTATATCACTCCTATTTGATCTTGAAAAGTTAAGTTCACAGCCAATCAGTTGTTCATTTCAGTAGTCCAATAGAAGAACAGAATGGCATTCAGAGAATGTCTCCTTGTTCATTCATTTATTCATGTTGTATGTATTTTGCCTGCTAATTCCCCCGTCCCAACATGAATGTTCGCTTCTAATGATGAGTAATTATAAAGCAGCTGAAGCAATGCAAAGTATAAGAAAAACTGGTTGGAGAAAAGGAATCAGACAGCTTGGGACACATTCTCATGTTTTGCAGAGCTTCAGCACTGTAAATAGTAAGATTATCTTTTATTCAAAATCAACTCAGCCACTAAACAGAGGAACAGTGTAATATCACAAAGAGTACAGAAATTCCTAGAGCAGCCAAGAAATCTAATGCTGACATGTCTTTGATTCATAGCTATTAGCATCCATGAAAGACCTTCCTAAATGGCTGGATGATATTAAATCCAGAATATAAATGTGAATAACCTGTAGAAGCATTATAAACTAAGGCTTTAGTGATAAGAAACCACAAGAATTTGCTAGAAAATTCTACATTTTACAGTATACAAATGGGAGACACATGTGAAAAAGTGACATCTGGTGGCATAAAAGTGACACTTCACATATCCCAAAGAGTTTTTGTAGCTTGGATGGGCAAATAATTTTGCTCAGGCATAATTGTATAAATGGAATTGGTAATTGGGATTTTTGAGATCTCAAAACCCGTCACTATGGTATACTATGCTTTACTTCCTATTTTAGTCCACTTATAATTTGTCTTAAAAGAACTTAGGGTGGTATAGGCTTCTCTTTTACCATCATTTGCCAATTCTTCATTAGCCTCACAATTCCTATGAATTCCTATGTTATATGAAATATGACTGCTTTTAAGTTTGTCAGTGAGCTTCATGGCTAAGTGAGGAACTGAGTCTGGATTTCCCAGTCATAATTGGGCTAGGTTCACAACCTGGTTGGAGTAGGTTGTAAATCATAGTTTATGGCTTAGCATGAATAGTGATTGTACCTTCAATAAACAATAATTAAATCTTGCTTTAATGTATGTCCAGTCATTGCCTTTTTGATATCTTTATTTACAGTTTGCAAGTTCAATGTAATATGGTACAGCATAGGCAACAAGCAATTATTAAATGATACTTTCTCTAAAATGTCTTCAAAAAAACAGTTATATTTGTAATCTTCCAGAAATACAATGAGTTGATCCATTCCAAAAGTTCTGTAAATCAGTTTAAGCACTGAGTTCACAGTTACTAAGTATGATTCACAATGACAAATTTCATATTACTTCATCATGAACATGTGGTTGCTAAGAGTCTAAAACGATGGCATCATCTTGAATATGTATCACCTGGTGTACACCAAGAGATAAAAGACAAATTAATTGTCACATTCTGTTCATATATTTACAACCCCCGGTATGCCCAAATATGGGAGGAAGATTTATCAGCACAAATACAACAAATGTAACAAAAAGGCAACAGTAAAAATATTGGGTTTCTGTCTTGTGACGAGCCAAAGGACAGAGAATGGAAGTAGTGATCTTCCTCCCATATTTGGGCATACCGGGGGTTGTAAATATATGTATGTATGTATGTATGTATGTATGTATGTATGTATGTATGTATATATCCATACATACATACATACATACATACATACATACCCTTACCCCACCCAGCTCTACCCACAACTCCACCCAGATGACACCCACCCACCATCACCAATCACCATGACCCACACCCTCAACCACACCCCCACTCAGTGTCATCATAGCCTCTTTCCTGGTTAGCCACATCTGAGCAAAACAGTTACATCAGAGTAGGCAGTTGCACCCGAGTAGAAGAGCCACAGTCAGCTACAGCTCAATCGACATCAGAGAGGCAACATCAACGTGGCAGCGTTAGTGGCGTGTAACCATGGCTGAGCGGGCATGGTAATGGACAGGGTCCCCCTGGATGGCAGCCTGAAGGCTGACATTAATCTTCCAGATATTGGAAGCTGAGGCAAAATCTCAAAAATTGAGATATTACTTTTTACAGCTGTAGTCAAGATTATTTTATTAATTTTAATCATGAAACTGTAAGCAAATCAGAGAACGTTACAAACTTCTAGAATACTAATTACTCATCCTGTTTCTAATATTATACATTTAACATGCTACCCCCACTTTGTAAATGTTTAGTAGCCTTCCTATTCCTTTCCTACACCATAGTAATTATAGGTAGTACTCAACTTATGATCACAATTGAGCCCAAACTTTGTTGCTGAGTAAGACATTTGTTAAGTGAGGTTTGCCTCATTTTACAACATAATTGTTGTGCCACAATTGTCAAGTGAATCACTGCAGTTGTTAAGTTAGTAATATGGTTGTTAAGTGAATCTGTTTTCCCCATTGACTGCTGGTCAGAAGATTGCAAAAGATGGATCACATGACTCCAGGACACTGCAACCATCACAAATATGAGTCAATTGCCAAGTGATTGAATTTTGTTCACAGGGCTGCTGCAATGGGTCATGTGAAAAACATAAGACACTTTTTTTAGTGCCATTGTCACTTGAACTGTCATTTAAGCGAACTGTTGGAAGTCAAGGACTACCTGTATGCCTTCATTATTTTTATACAAAAGCATATTTAAATGTAAGTTTTACTACAGTTACAATGTCAGATTTGTTCAATTTGACTCTTACTATTATGGATAGCATTCGTTTTATCAGAAAAGGTTACATTTTGTTTCATAACACAGACAAAATGCCACCCACCTTCAAGGGTGACTTGTCTGCCTTTTAGAATAGAATAGAATAGAATAGATTTCTTTATTGTCCAAGTGTGATTGGACAAACAAGGAATTTGTCTTTGGTGCATATGCTCTCAATGTACATATAAAGACAAGATACATTCGTCAAGAATCATAAGGTACAATACTTAATGATAGTCATAGGGTACAAATAAGCAATCAGGAAACAATATCAATAGTAAGGATACAAAAACAAAGTTACAGTCCTGCAGTCATAAGTGGGAGGAGATGGGTGATAGGAACGATGAGAAAACTAATAGTAATAGAAATGCAGCCTTAGTGAATAGTTTGACAGTGTTGAGGGAATTATTTGTTTAGCAGAGTGATGGCGTTGGGGGAAAAACTGTTGTGTCTAGTTGTCTTGGTGTGCAATGCTCTATAGCGTCGTTTTGACGGTAGGAGTTGAAACAACTCCTTTGTACTAGAATTAAATCCAATCAATACAAACTGATGACGTGCAATTAAATCTACGCTTACTCCAAAATAAATTTGACTTAAGTAAAATTCGAAGAATGTGTGCACTAAAAGAGAGGACGCAGACGTTTATATTTAATTAATTACAGCCTCTCTAAAGCCATTGTAACTCTATGAAAATTCCACGGGGGGGGGGAGAGGAAAAATAATGTCTCCTCACAGTGGAGCCAGGTCACGTGTTATCACGCTGTGGCTTCGCCGCCGCCGGTTGGCTGGAGCTTGGCAATGAGCGAGAAAATGTGGTTGCCTAGTGACAAGAGAGGCCTCCGTTGTACACAGCCTGGACTTACTTGGGCAGCAACTTAGGGCTCCAGGAGGTGAGTGATGGCTGCTGGGGAGGACGATTTAGGGGCATTTGCCTACCAGTGGAATCGTCCTTGCTCCGTCGCCTTTCCCGAACAGGTGCACTTCGAACGGGTTGGGCTAGGATTCCGATCATCCCAGGCTATGGAGTTATTCTGCAATAATTTGAAGGTTGGGAATGTTCCTTCTTTTGCCCCCCACCCCCGCAAAAGAGAAGCACCTTCCTTCCTCCATAAATTATTCTGGAATTCTTCTTCAACATTTACTGGGACTGCGTTCTCCTTTGAGAGCTTAATTAAAATGACTTGAGGCGGGTTATTTAGCTTGCTTTAGGTCGGGTCTCCATCCTTGGCAACTTTAAACCTTGTGGACTTCAACTCCCAAAATTCCTCAGCCAGCAAAGGTGGCTGAGGAATTCTGGGAGTTGAAGTCCACAAGGCTTAAAGTTGCCAAGGTTGGAGATTCTTGCTTTAGGTGCTCTTTTATATTTGAATCCCATATTGTTAGCATAGAAGAATGAGAAATACCTTGTATTTCCTGTGATCTTTCATGAAACAACGTTCATGTTTATGTAACACACACACACCCCTATCCTTTTATCCTCCCCATAAGCTGAGATATAATAGCTCAAAATCACCCAGTGTTTGGGTTTGCAGAAATTGACTGTGGATAGTTTGTGGTTTAAGGGGGGCAAGTAGTGGTTTGAACACATCCCTTTAGCATATTATGTTAGGTGAACCACACTATCACATTGAACTAATATGCCATTTGTGCTCAATATGCTATTTGAACACAGCATTTCTGGTTTGTTAAATTAGATCTGGGATTTATTGTGTTGCATTCACCTATCAATGAACCTAGAACACTTTCACTGTTCGTTGTGTATCCCTCTTTTGTGGGGAATGTGTCTGGAATCACATTTTCTCTATATAGAATTTGTTCTGATTAAGAGTCTTTTGGAAAATTACAATTTTAACATGTTCCCTTATATACTACAAATATTATTGCTAGTCACAATAACACTTAGCATTTTTATGGATACAACTCCTTTCACACCCATTAACTTTTAAATTTGACAACAGCAAACAATGGAGGCTTTTGTCTATTTTATAGAAGATAACTGAGTCATGCATCTAAAATCAGTGTTTTGTTTTGCAAAGGCATGTTAATAAGGAATTTCACATAACCAGTACAGTGTAGATGTGTTCTATAAATTTCTTCCAAACTTTTCCAATTTTGAACAACCCATTCAGAAGTAGTAAAAAAAGAGTCCACTTCTTTTCTCAAATTAGTACATAGCATCCTAATTATCGGGGGGGGGGGATGAAAACGTTATCTTTACAGATAATCAAAAGATGACTCTCTTAGAGAGTCATTATTAAAAAGAATCTAGAACTTGGGTGCTAAAATCTTGTGAGGCAATCTGTGCTTTAGATTATTTGCAACATGCACACATACACACCCACACTTTTGAATAAATCTGCATGCAGTTACACTTTTAGTGACTTCTGGGTAGTTTTGATGCCTTTGCGGAAAGCCAAGAGATTGCAAGCTTTCCTCACCTCTGAGGGCAAGATGCTCCACAATACAGTGGCAGTGGCAGAGAAAACTTTCTTCCTACAACCCCACCAGTTGAAAGTATTTGACTGACAGTCTGCAGCATCCCTGTCTGAATGAGTGGGACGGAGTGATGTGCTAGTGTGAAACTGGTTCTATAGGTATTTTTCTTTAAGTTTAGTTTCTATGATGTTTTATAAGCATACTAGAAAAGGTATATTTACTATTACAATCATTTTTAAAATAAAATTTGTATATATAAATGAAAAAACAATCTACAGTTCATTTTCTTTGTAAATGGGTATTTTGTGATAACCATCGCTGAATTTGGCAAATATTTTGTGAGTATACTTATTATGGTAACCACTTGCCAAGAGTACTGTGATAATATTTTAAGATTCTGAAATGCCTGCTCATCCTAAAGGTTTGAAAATCCCTGGAATAGACTATCTATTTCAGAGCTTCCATATAAGGAAACTTAAGAAGGTAACTTAGTGGGTGTTGGCTGATAGAGCATATTACTCTTGTTTGTTTTTGCTTGGTAAACATTTATAGCGGATTTAAAATTGTTTCTAGAGCAGTATTTTCCAATCCTAGCAACTTCCTGGCCTTCAATAGATGGAATTCTTCAACAACGATGGCAGCTGCTGAAAATTCTGGGAGTTGAAGTATATGTGAAAGTGGCCAACATTGGGAAACACGGCTCTAAATTTCTGAAATGCTTTGGAGCTTGGGATCTAGATATCTTAAAGTTTATCTTTTAACATATGTGTCCTCTCTTATCCTCCATGTACAGCTTAGTCCTGGGTTCATAATTAATTTCTTAGCAAGATGTTGCATTTTTATTCTTAACTCTAGGTATGAACTATGTCTTTTAAGCTGAAATGCTCAGAAAATGATACAGAGTGATTCTCAAAACCAGATTGCTTCTGATGAAATAATTAAAGAGTTGGTAAGTTTTGGTTTGTTTTGAAAAACATCTTTGGTAATGCTATAAGAGCTATCAACAGAATGATAAACAATATCTACCCCTCTGATCTTACAACTGGGCCTATAAAAATATTATCATATTTGTCACCTCCTTATAACCCCTCAATTCATTGTTTAGAATTTGTGTAAGGTTATTAAATATTTATTTCTCAGTGTTGTACATGAACAAACTTTTAAATACATATCACATACAGGCTTTATTGGCAATACAGAGGAAGCAAGTTAACTCTTGTCATTATTGCTATATACACTGCTCTAACTCTTTACTGTTCTTTCTTATTTAATAGGAAAACCTGGCACTTATTTCATTATTTAATAGGTTAATCTGGTGCCTTTTACAATATTAAATTGATTCTGTCAATCATATGTTTTGATTATCAGTGTTGTAGTTTGCAACCCTGCATTTGCAAGGAATGTTCCTTGTTACTGCATAATTTGTAAAGGAGACTCTTTTGGAATATAGAATCAAGAAATCTTAAGAATATTTTTCAGCATTCTATGCAAATATGATAGCCTTGATATTTTTATAAGAACTATATAAATGCTGCAAGTTCACTAGTTGAAGCCTTTTAATAGAAGCTACTGGGAAACACTGGTGGTCTATGTGCTTTTGTTCTTCCTTGTAAGGATCCCAGTAGCGTCTGTTTATCATTGTGAGGTGCAGGGAATACAACTGAGTACTCCACTGATCTTGAGCAACCATAATTGTCACATTCATTTCCCTGATTGCATTGTAGTATTTCTGATGAACAAGTATTGTCTTAATTGTGTTTGCATGACATGCTAAATGTGATTAGTTCTATAAACTCTTAAGTAAATGATTGATCAGCATGTGATGTGAACACATTTTTTGAAAATCATGATTATTTATTATTAACAATCAGGTTATCAATAATAAATGCAATTTTCCAGATTTTCTTCTTAAAATGTTAATGGGATGGTGTAGTCTTTTCTCAAGATTGTCTTTTTTGCATTAATTATTTTTGATAATACTATGGTATTTTTACTCTTGTTCGCCACTCAGAGTAGATGGCAGAGCCTTGCATGTTGTAAATGGAATTTTCTCAGCTAAGATGAAAATCATTGAGATGCATGTAGCCCTTGAAGTCTGGGCAGCCAAAAGGGATGTAGACCAAATCTCCAGTTGGTAAATTGCAGTATAAAATTTAATTAAAAAAAGAAGTCAACCAGTGAAATAGGTAATGTAAGGGCTCCCTGGAAGTAGTATTAGACCAAAATAAATACATAGGGAGTTCTTCTGGATACATTTGTCATAATACAAAGCTATTTGGAATTTACTTATAGTTTTATCTTTCAATCATAAAGGAAAAATATTAATAATCTTTTAACTGTTTCTTCCAGTGTACATGTAATGGATTGGCTTATGAAAGACTTGATCAAGAAGGACCTTCAACACGAAGCTTGGAGATGTTTTTTTCAGGTTACCCCAGAATAGTAGGCCTGTCTCATTTCCCCAGTTTAACAAAACTAACTCTGGTTAGGCAGCACATCCAGTGGATTTCTGATTTAGAGAACTGTCCGTTTCTTAAAGAATTATGGATAGCTGAATGCTATTTGAAAGTAAGTAGGAACTGAAGTCCGGCATTTTAATTTCCAGTGGATGAGGAAATCTTCATTTACTAACGTGTGCTCTTTTGCAACTTTTTCTGGGTTGAAGAATCTGACTCTTTGAGTGGTACAACCAGGACTGCGCTAGCAAAAGTAGTACATGAATAAAAAGATATTTAATTTCTTTTTCATTTCTTTTTATTCATTATGTTTTTCCATCATGGGAATAAACACTTTGTTGAATAGCTAAAATCTTTTTGATTAAGCACAAAAATATTGAGCCAGAGCTGGCTTTGGAAGAATACAATTGCCTAAGAGGCTGTATTCCCTGAACCAAAATTCATTTTCTGTTTTGCGATCTTGCCAGTTTGTACAACATTTTTCATGTTTTCTTATGATTCTAGTGGAGATAATGTTATTCAAAGCACAATCCATAAACATTTTTCTATCCACCTTTTTTTTGTCCTGCATCTGATAGAGCAATCTAGTTATTTATTTATTTACAATACAATAGCAGAGTTGGAAGGGACATTGGAGGTTTTCTAGTCCAACCCCCCCTGCCTAGGCAGGAAACCCTAAACCGTTCCAGACAAATGGCTATCCAACATCTTCTTAAAGACTTCCAGTGTTGTGGCATTCACAACTTCTGGAGGCAAATTGTTCCACTGATTAATTGTTCTAACTGTCAGGAAATTTCTCGTCAGTTCAGTGTTATGATACTCTTTATTATTCACTTATTCCCATCATTTTTTTACCCCAATTTGAAAAAAAAAGCCTCTTCAAACTGCTCTCTGTCTTGGTGATTATAACACCTTCACCTCAGATGATAATTACACTGGGCTTGGCAACACCAGTATTTTCTTAGTGGCAAACCCCATGCCTAATCCTTTCAGGAAATCATGCTTGAATTAAGTTTCCAAGTTACCAGAAGTAAGTTAACGCATTGTGAAAGTTCTTTTATAAGATACCCCAAACACCTCCAAAATCGCTTCAGTGAAAAGACCAACTTTCTTAATTTTACATAACATAAGGTATAGTCAAAAACATTGCTTTAATAATTTCTTCCTTCTGTTACAGTAACAAGATTTGGTGGCAATACAGAGTAAGCAGAATATTTTGTCACAGAATGTTCTGATTGAAAAGCAGGCCATTCCAACCTTATCATGGGCCTTTCCAAGATCAGAATGTTCTAAGACGTAATATTTTGCACAATGTTTTAATGAATTAATAGGACTCATCTATTTTTGGCTCTGAAGCTTCAGCTTGTATTATCAGATTTTAAGTCTGATTGCAGTTTTAGCAATGATAGAGAAGTCTTACCCAAGTAAAATGTCTCAATCCATTTCACATCTAACTCATACATCACCTTCAGTGTATTATTTGATGTTTTCCCGCTAATACCTACTCAATTTTTGCTGATTTTGAAAAGCAGGGCCAGATTTGATTAGAACTTGGATGGAAAACCACTAGTAAATCTTACTTGCTTGAAAAAAAGCAGCATTGAACTATTACTGTATTGTTGCCATGAAAACTACATGCCTATGTTTGTGAAATTTCCAGTAATCAAATTTGATTCAGGAAAAACTAACTTCTCCTTTGTTTCAAATTTAGAAGAAAAGTTGATAACCATGAATTGTGGATCTACTGCAACTTTAAGACATTTTAAATGCAGTAATAGTTCATTTTAAGTAGTTACAGTTTATTACTTATCCAGAAGTATTTGGAGGAGCCCAGGTCTATATATAGAAAGGGAATTCTGAAAATATAGTGGTTTATGTCCATCTAATGAAATGGTTGTGAAGTTAAAGTTTCATCATGTGGCAGATCCAGATGACAATTTGTCAGTGTGGTTAAGACATTTCCCCTAAACTTCTGTTCAATTTTCTGGAAATTCTGCATTTTCCTCATTGGTGACTTTAATTTCTTTGCAGAAAATTGATGGTTTGGAAAAATGTGTCCTTTTGCAAAAACTTTACCTGTATTGCAATATGATTTCCATTATTGAAAATCTGGAAATGCTAGAAAAGCTGGAGATACTTTGGCTTAATGGCAACCAAATTAAAGAAATACAGGTAAGATTTGGTTTTGAAGAGCTATTGATTCTCATCTATCTCTTCTTTGTACGAATAAGCAAATGGGAGAGAAGAAGATAGTATTTATTTAAATCATTACAAATTGTGTAAAAAACAGAACAGCTGATCCATTTTATTCCATTTTATTACAGAATCACTTTTATCACCAAAAGCAGTTTCTGATTAATATATTTGGCAACAATACAAATATGATCTCAGCAATACTAAGCTCTTAGGTATCCCAGTTGTACAAGTGATTAATTATATTTCGCAATCCACCAATAATCATAAAGACTTCTTCTTTTTCCCTTTCCCTTGCAATGCTATTAGCCATATTAAAGGAATAAAATTATTAGGAATCTGCTAAATAAAATAGTTGTAAAAAGCCTGCTGTTAATGGTTGTAGTTTGTCCAACTTCTCAGGAAAAATACAGGAAATTAGACAAAATACAACTTGGTTTAAAATTGTTTTCCAAAACCATTTGCTTTATGCAACATAATCTAATGTATGAATGCTTTAAAGAATAGCTACATTTTTTAAAAGTTTGCAACATTATATGATTCTAAATATAATAATCTGTATTTTTTACAGGGGCTGACTTCATTGCAGAGACTGAAAGAACTCAATCTTGCAGATAACAATATTAGTAAAATTGGTACAAGATGCACTGTATTTTGCATATCTGTTATTTTGTATATTATTAATGGGGAAAACAACAGTGAATAGATTTACTACCTTGGAACCCTTATCTTGCTCAGTAGCTTGTCATTTACAGTAGAATGGGTCTTTTATATTCCATGCTATGCAGTACAATAGTATAGCTAAGGTTTTAGATGCTAAGCTTAACGGTTTTACTTAGGTGAGATTTTAGTGACAATAGGACAATTTTCAAGTGATTGTCCTATTATTAGGGTATGTTTCATTTTGTTACCCAATTTTTTCAATTTGTACAAATAATAACACAAGCATTTGTAACACATCATGTTTTGACACTAATAATAAGAGAAAAAGTATTGTGAGAAACAATATCAATCCCATTTCACCCTATTTCATGCTATTTCAGCCCAGACATTAATGCTGGGTTTGAACCATCAGTCAACTGTTTGGCCAAGTCATTTGTCTTTGGCCTTTGGCTCTTATGTTGCTGTATCACTGACATCAATTGTGCAAAAGAGGAATTATAACCATTCTGGATCAGAGGTGTATATTTCGGAATAATATTGGCACAGGAACATTAATGGGTGTAGAGAGTAAGGAAGATGATGCAATGGATCTTGTATGTCTCTATCAACGTCATCTTCCTTAGTCTACATTGGGAGAGGGCTACTGTGTTCAGGTCATCTGTTGAACTTCAATAGGTAGTTGTTGATTATTGTGGAAAATAGAATATGATTAGCAAGCAGATCCAATATTTTAAAAAAGATTTGCCTATGTATAAAGAAATGTATTGTTCTATTGACATTGTTCTATTGCATTTATTTGTATACTATTACAATTCACAAGAAATTCTTGAAACAGAAAAAAGACTCTTGGCTTAAACTTTTTTCCTATTTCTTCCATGGGCATAGCCATGCTGTTTTCTTGGCAACAATATAGAAGTTATGTGAGACCACTTTCTTCTTTTTTCAATCTTTCCTACAGCCTTGTATTTCCATGTGGCTTTCTGACTAAGCACTAACCAGATCTGACCTTGTTTAGTTTTTTTTAATAGCAACCAAGACCAGAACAGAGAGAAAAGTTCAAGAATGATTTCTCTCCTTTTCTCTTTTAGGAAACCGCTTGGATCCAAGTGAAAGCATTGAAAAATTAAATTTGTCTGGTAACAGAATATGCTCATTTAAAGTAGGTGTTGCCTTCTCTTGTCTTGATTGATGTAATTGGTTTATTTATTAATCTATTTTATTATTCAGATTTGTAAAGCTACCTATCTCAATGCCTGGGCAACTCATGGCAAAAAGAGTATAAAAACAGTAATACAAATACAACACAAATACAATAATTTAAAAACAAAAACAAAAAATAGCAGCAATAGCAATAGCAGTAGACTTATATACCGCTTCATAGGCCTATCAGGCCTCTCTAAGCGGTTTACAGAGAGTCAGCATATTGCCCCCAACAATCTGGGTCCTCATTTTACCCACCTCGGAAGGATGGAAGGCTGAGTCAACCCTGAGCCGGTGAGATTTGAACCGCTGACCTGCTGATCTAGCAGTAGCCTGCAGTGCTGCATTTAACCACTGCGCCACCTTGGCTCATATGGGAAGTTGGGCCAATCTGACTTCTGGGAGATAATGTTCCAAAGAAGGGGAAGCACATCAGAAAAAGCTGCCTTCATGGGCCCTCCAGATGACAATCCCTGGCTGACAGGATATAGAATATATCCTTTGTGCTGGACTTGATGAAACATGTAGATATGATTGGGGAGAGATGATCCCTCAAATATCACAGTCCCATGCAATGCAGGGATTTATAAGCCATCACCAGCTTCTTGACTTGGACCTAGAGACAAAATTGGCAAACAATGCAATTCACGGAGGAGCAGGGTAATATGGAGAAAGGTTGGTTGTTGTTAAGAAAATCTAACATTGAAATATTCCAAGTTTATTTTATTCCTAGGTTCTACAGGTTTTCTCTGAATGGTGAAGCCTAGAATAGTTCTTGATATTAGATATATTTGAAAGTGCTGCTTTTTCATTTTTTTTTTCTTTTGCAAAGGAAATTACCAATTTGGCAAGATTACCTCACTTAACAGACCTGTGTTTGAATGACCCCCAGTATGAAGCTAACCCTGTTTGTCACCTGTGCAATTATGCAACACATGTGCTATATCACATTCCTTTGCTTCAAAGGCTTGACACTTATGATGTATCTTCTAAACAAATCAAAGAGCTGGCAGAGGTGAGTACAGATTTTAAGACCCAGAAGAGAAAGAGGTTACTGTTAGCTAATTACATTAGTATCAGGGTGGATTTGGTTTAAATTAAGTCGATTTAAAAATCACAATTTAAATCACTTAGTAAAAAGGCTTGATTTAAATCGACTTGATTTAAACCATAATTTTTAAAGAGAAACTATCATTTCTATCATCGCAGCAACTCCTCCTCTGATCTGCTGTTGACTCACCGACTGTGACAATATTGCAGAATATACAGCCTCATGCTACATAACAAAACTTCATTTCATGCTGAATAAACTAAAGTATTAATGTATCTTAAATAGAAAACTTATCTTTAGATAGTTTACTCCAAAAGCACTTTATTAAAATTAATTTGATTTTAAAAAATCTGATTCTGATTTTTTTTTTAAAAATCATTTTTTATCCATCCTGATTAGTATTCCATCCTAGAAGTAAAAATCCCCCATGTTTCTTCTTCTTTGTATATATGATCATCCACATAGTAACACTTATTACCTGAGAATATAAATATGTGTGAGTATGTGTGCAATATAAAAATATAATTATAGAGGTTAATGCTCAGTTATTATTTAAATTAATAAAATATTTCATCATTTAGAGATTTGCTTGATTATCCAATTTATAGTTTAATTCTAATTTCAGCAGTTATTTGAATAGGACAGAAGAGTCCTTTTCTAGAGGAGAACTATGTTAATAGGGCCATCCCTATTGCTACATGTAGAAAGCTTACAGGAATAATTATCTGCTAAGCTGCATTTTGAATGTTGCCCAAATTCAATCATGTATGGCGGGAGAGTGACCCTCACCTGAGATTACTTAAAATTAAATGTTAGTTCTCTGGTTTTCCAAAATGTTGGAAATCATTGTGTTAGCAACTTTGTGGATATGTGTTATAGCAAATCACCTTAGTGCGTTTTACTTTACTTGTTTCTTTTTCTTTAAATGATCCCATTGCACATCTTGCTGAAATGCAAGAGTTTTTTTTAAATTAGATCAGTAAGAAATTATCCTCTGTGCCTTAAAACCACAGATGGCTCATATGGACTCTCAAAAGGACTGTTTCTCTTAACACTGTCCATCCTTTACCTTAGAATATCCACAATTCATACATCGATACATTTATAATAGCTACTCAGAGTTACCGCTCAGAGTTGCCTGAACCGCAAGGTGGCCAGCAAATCAATTTGATAAATAAATAAATTAGTGTTAATCCACTAACTGTTTTTGATGTCATCATTATATGGGGCTGCTTGCTGTAAAAGCATTGGAGATTCTCTACCCAGAGAAGAGCAGATTATTTACACTAAGGAATGGTGAAAACATTACCATTGTGTGGGAATGGACGTGCTGAAGGTTCCAGTAGAGAAAGTATAGAATGGACAATGAAACTCTTTCCTATAAGAGGCTGTTCCATATCGTGTCCACCTTTCAAACTTGGGAGATACAATCCAAGAATGGCATGATGATATTTTAGAATTTTAAATTCATTATTGTATCCTTAAATGCCAACATTCAGCCCCTTTCTGAGTTTTTGTTTTATCTTTTGAAGACAACTGTGATGAAAAAAGTGATGTACTACAATATGCGAATCAAGAGTGTTCATAGACAGCTGAATGAGGAGCTTGAAAAGCTAAGAGAAAGAAAGAACAAACTACAGAAATTGCCAGAAGATCGTCTTAAACATTTCAACTGCTATGTGAAACATGTAAGAAAGGCAAACCCCGCCATCACCAAAGTAAATTTTGGCTGAATCCTATTGTTTGAATGCTACCATTGAAGTGCTGCCCATCATCTATTGTTATACCTTCAATAATTCCAAGTAGGAATTACTTACTTCCCCCAGAAGTAAGATGGCAACAATTCAGTAGTGAGCCTTTCTTCATTAAAAATCTTGATAGAATGCAGGCTTTGCAACCCAGAATGTTCCAGATTCAATCCCAGGCTGAAATTTTCAGAGTTTAGGATGAGAGTAGGACAATTCTGAACCATCTAACCTTTTGTACGGTTGTGAAGTCCTTGTTACCTGCCAGGTCCAAGTGTGTTAAGGGCCCCAAAGATATAGATATATAGTTTTACTTGGCAACCATATATATTTATTTGTAATTATGTTTTTATGATATAGCCTGCCCAGGGTTAGAAGATGGGTGGTAATAGAAAACAAATAAATCAGTACAAAAGAAATTGTTTATAGGCTAATCCAGTCCCATGACATGAGGTATTTAATCAAAACAGTACTAATAATAATCACGGGCCCTTGGGAAGGACTCAATAGGTGACAAAAATGCCAAGTCCAATCCAAACATCTGGCTGACTGAGTGACAAACAACACTAATAATACTAAATAAATGCTGCCCAGAGTCACCTCATAAGGGAGGTAGGCAACATAAAAATGTAATAAATAAATAATAAATAAAAGCATACATAATATTTGAGCAAATTACTATGTCCTCTTGGTTTAATATTGAACTCCAAATACAACCCAACAGAATAGAATTTGGAGTGTTTCTGAAACATACTTCCGCTTTGCAATAATAAATCAGTACATCTTAATATATGTTTACCAAGTCTTTAAAACAAAATTCAAATTTGTCTTAACAAACTATCCAAGAAAAAGTATCCACATGGAGCCCCAACACAGAGCAATGCCACAGTATAAAAGGGGAAGGGAGATTAATTCTTTCCTTCCTGTGCTTGCTATTTGCTGACTAGTCTCACTTCCTATTGCTCTTAAAAGTCTAATTTGTTTTTGTGAAAGCAAATACTTGGGAAGAGGCATTTTTGCATAGAAAGTGTATCTGAAGGAAAAAGTGTTCCCTCCCTCCCTCCCTCCCTCCCTCCCTCCCTCCCTCCCTCCCTGTCTTCTCTGCATCACAATCTACATGACCTTACATTATTTATTTATTTTTTAAAAAGATGGATATTAGATATACTTTTAGAATTGGTGCATATTGCATAATTTTGCTCAAAATGTTGTAGTATTTTTCTTCATTGTGAATAATATTTTCTTCTTCATTGTGGAATAACAACTGAAATATTTTCTTATTTATGCAGTGATGTGCAGCAAAACACATGTGTTGGTTCTTGTCCTATTTTTGCACATTGTTTTATGTATACAGTTTTGGGCTTTAGCTTTTCATTAAATGTTCCTATCCTTCATACATTTCAGTCAAACTAATGCATTTCTTTTGCTTTCTGTCTTAAAACAGCTGGAACGTGAATTGATGGAACTTCAAGCAAGTGGAAAAATACACGCTAGTAAAGTTTCTTCTAGCTGGAACTTTGAATATGAAAAATCAGATGGGGAAGTTGAGAGTCCAGATGAGACCACAGAAGAATCCAGTCTGGAGCAACTATTTCTTCATAAATTAGATGCCCTCAAAAGAAGAATAAATTTCTGGAACAAGAAACTGCAGGAGTATGTACATCTTGTGAAAGGTGCAAGGGCTGCTGTTTGAACAGGTTTGGGACTTGAAGACACTGAATTCATTGCTTGAGATAAGATCCACTTTGGGCTTGGGGGTTGCATGCTGGTCCTCAGTTCCTTCACACGTGCCTGTCCTCTGGAAGAGGCAGGTAGGCTGCTCGGCTGTGTTTATGTCATCGTGAAGGAATTTGTAGGAAGGAGAGAAGTATTCAGGAAATCCATAAAGTAGGATTTGAGGACTTGAAAGGCTATCTCTGTGTAAATAAAGTATAAAGTAGGATTTTAGGACTTGAACGGCTATGTCTCTATAAATTCAATACTAAATATCTAGAACAGGGGTGTCAAATTTGTGTGGTCATGGCAGTGTCACATGATGTATCAGGACTCCCCCCCCCTTTGCTAAACCGGGTGTGAGCATGGCCAGCGCATGACACATCTGGCCTAGGGGTCACGAGTTTGACAGCCCTGATCTAGAACCTAAATGAGAAAGTTTAATTGCAGTACTTTTTAAAAAAATACTCAATGTTTAGATGTTTGTTTTAACTGAACAAAATTGTTTCATCTGTTAAAAAGTCCTCCTAATTGGAAAGATAGCAGGTTTCTTTTTTACATGAATGATTTTCATGTTGATATTTTTACATTCAAAGATGTCAGTGGCCCTCTGAGGGGAAAAAAATTGCTTCTTTTGCCTTTTCCGAAATAGTGTCCATTGGGACATTAACGTGATGATGAAAGCAAAAATATTATATTTACCTGAAA
This sequence comes from Thamnophis sirtalis, assembly GCF_051295495.1. Lineage (NCBI taxonomy): Eukaryota > Metazoa > Chordata > Lepidosauria > Squamata > Natricidae > Thamnophis > Thamnophis sirtalis. The sequence continues at coordinate 150,692,448 of NW_028261381.1, read as the reverse complement.
GGAAAATGGATATTTTCCCAAATAATTCTCCTTTGTAATGGGAGGACTATCTTCCACTAGCTGAAAAATGGAATGTGATGAGTACGGTTGATAATTTCAGGGATGCATGAATGTTCTAAAATTCAGGATCACACTTCTTTCAGATACAAGGATACATTAATTTTATCTGGGAGTAACATTGAACTTTGACAAGTCCTGGATTTCTTTAACTAACACCATCCTTAATCTAACATTAAAAAAGAGACCTTGTGCTTATTCGTTTATTATAGCAACTTTATACATGCAATGGAGTGCAGGCACACTTTTGGTTCTTGCAGAGCACTTGATAGAATTTGAATACTGATTGTGTTTCCATTGTATCTGTTTAAGTTAACTCAGACAGATACATGTGTTTTAGTGGGGGAAAGTTGGAAAATCAGAAAGAAACAAAAAATCATTAGGACCTACCTTGGCTCCGAGGTCCTGCATATTCATAAGGCTTGCTATGCAGTTCTTGAGATCATTGCCCTTTTCTGTACTTTGCCATTCACTATCAACTTTCAGCTATGGTGTATCCTGTGTGTTATATTGCAGAATTGAATCTATTTATCAAGTGGAAGTCCAGAAGAAGAAGAAAACCAGCAATTTGGCAGTACAGTTTCTGCTTACTGAACTGGAATCTGTGGGAAACACCCGATTTGAAGAGGGCTCACCAAGTGATGTTTGGTACAGTTGTTTTGCAGTGTTCTAAAATGTTACTCTTCAATGTTGCAGTGTTCTAATGGATCCAAGTGAGCACCAGGAGTAGAAGGGGTTGAGGTCACTGGCTGTGGAGCATATCTGCATGCATCCGTGATATATCTAGATGCTATTGGTTGCCTAAAACCAGGGAAAGTGACAGCAAACCAGTCTCAGCAATGAGAAATGTAATGACCCGGTGACTTGTAAAATACAACTTTCTATGTTCCACCTAGTCTTGGCAGTTGGGACATCATAACAACCTATAATTTAAAGAAATTGAATATTTTGTATAGAAAACAGAAGGGAGGAAGGTTAAACAACATAAAGGAAAACAAACATGCTTAATGCAGATTAGGAGGTACTCTTGGTCAATCAAAAAATAAATGAAATGTAAGCAATTGTAGAAAAAAAGGCAGAGCCTGTGGGTGGTGTCAAAAAAAGGGACCAACCTAGAGTTTCTACATAGCTAGACACATACTAAGTCATGAATTCCCATGACCCTTATCTTACTTATAGTAGGTGCTAATCATTAATTGAAAATATTCCTGTGTATAGGCAGCACGAAAAAATCTGTTTAATTGGAACTTCCCATGTGATCCAGGTCTTTTGCATCTGACAACTACCCTAAATAGAGTAAAAAGCAGGATATAAATCTCCCCTTCCTTGAACTCTGTGTGCCACTTGATCTAGCTTGCAGTTCATCTTTGCTTTGCTACCTAGATAGCATGATAGAGAGATTCAGATATTGTTACCACAGACTTACTTGTAATGAAAAGACCGATTTCTACAAGAAAAGGAAAAGCTCCATTCATGAGGAAACAGAAAATAATATCAGCCTTGTACAATATGTATTGTACAGCAAATCCCTCCAAAATGCAATAAAGCAATAATTTACATCACTGCTACATATATCCAACCAACATGTTTCTGCTCTGCTATGTCCCCCTCAGTAAATGTTAATGTATCAAATAACAGCTTTGGATTACTCTACAGATTGTCATTCACTCCTTTACAGCACCTCATATAGACATCACATTGCTGATTTATCACTACTACAGTCTGTGCTTGGAACAGATATTGTACATGTAGTGTTTGACTTATAAGCACAATTGAGATTGGAATTTCCATCATAAGTCAGTGCAGTTATAAAGCGGAACCTTGACAGTGACTTATCATTACCTACTTTGGCTAATGAAATGTTTGCAAGAAAACAACTAAATCCAGAGAGCACAAGGACTTAACATGTGAACACACCTGATTTTACAACCATTTTTACCTTGGCTGTTAAGTAAATCACATAGTTGTTAAACAAATTCAGCTTCCCCAATTGATTTTGATTGACAGAAGCTGTGGGGAAAGATGCATATCACCATCGTTTGACTGCAAGATGTTGCAATTGTCATAAATGTCAAATTCCTGAATTGTGATCACGTAACCATAGGGATGGTGCAAGAGTCGTAACTTGAAGGATGGGTATCCTTCAAGTTAGAACTCACTTTTCTGTGGATATCATGATTCCAAACTATTGTTAAATGAACAGTTTTAAATCGAGGGTTAACTATATAATAATGATGGATGTAGCCACACAGCCCTTTTAAAAAAATAAGATATGAAAAAAAAAATCCAAGAAGTAATTTCCTTCAAATAATATGTATGGCAATAATTGCTAGAAAACAAAGTTTTCTCAGAAAACTGAGACAGAAAAAGTATATATACTAGAATATCTCCGGTTCAGTCTCCAGCATCTTCAGACAAGCATGCTAAGATCACTTTTCAACTCTGAACGTTAATGCTGGTCATTGTAATCAGTATTAGATGAACTAAGGGTCTGATTAGCTGGAAGGCAGCTTTCACTGTTACTGTATGTTTTGTGCTCAAATCCATTGCATTCAAAACAAAGGATTATAAATTTAGTGTAAGGTGATGAAAAGGTTTGAAAGCAAATTAAATATAGATTTCAGCTGCTTTCTCACCAGCTCACAGATATTATCTTTTTCAGTAAAATATTGAGGAATCTTCCTGCTCTTTTTATCTGAAAATAACAGTAATTATCTTCAAAATTGAGAGATTGTTTTAGATTTTATTGTAATGTAATTAATGGAGGGAGGGGTTTTTAAAAAATTTTGTCTAATTATTTGGGCAGTGTATCATATTGAGTAATTATAGTGATTCAAGCCCTCTTTCTTAACCATAGGTTTAATTCGTGCTATGAATTGATTTTATCCCGATTTTGTGCCTGGGACTTCAAAGTATATGGCATCACTTCATTGAAAGTAAATCGTGTTATTAGGGTGCACAACCGAATTTTGAGGCTGAATTTTGAGGAGAAATTCCAAAAGTTTTTGGATAAAGAAGAGTTAAATGAGTCCATGTGAGTTGATTTTAAAGAAAGTTAATCAAAAAAAGATATTTAATTGGACTTTGGTTCTTTCTGCTTTTATTGAGGGTGTTATCTGCATAATAAACCTATGTGTCTGAAAAACAAGTTCAGATCGCAGTGGACCTACTGTAAGGATGCATTCAACCCAATAAATATTATTACATGTGAGAGTAGGAATATATTGTGATTTTATGAATTGTGTGGTTATTTTAAGGACTTTATATGGGGCTTGAATTTATCTGGTCACCCAGTAATCTGCTTCATGTTGATATTTACACCATAATCAAGCATTTTAATAGCTAAAAGAGTATTATGAGCTGGAATAGGAATTTATGTAAGAAAGGGGGTGCAAATCCTACAGGCTGGAAGCTAAAACATATGAAGAATGATTGCAGGAATCAGATATGTGTAGTCTAGTGAAAACAAAGAATAGGGGTGACATGACAGCAATGTTCCAATATTTGAGGGGCTACCAGAAAGAAGAGATGTTCAACCTGTTTTCCAAAACACTAGAAGGTAGCACAAGAATCAATGGAACTGAATTAAAGAGAGAGGCAACCTACGATGAAGGAGAAATTTCCTAACAGTGAAAACAATTACCAGTGGAATCGCTTGCCTTCAGAAGTTGTGGGTGCTCCATCATTGGAGGCATTTAAGAAGAAACTAGACAGCCAGTCTTGGCTCCTTTCTACCTCTTCCCACCTTTATTTACAGCACAACTTATGAATGCTGATACCTTTTCCTGCCTTGCCAAATTTACTATTGTCAATTTTTCTTAAGCCATCCTTTTCCAGTCTTCTAGCATAAGAACCACCTGTTTTTTGGTTTGCCTCCATTTTACCAATCCTTACTCTCATTTCTGCCACTTTGTAGATTTCTTCTTGGCTTTAGCTGTCTTAGGTTTCTTTCCAGTTGTTTCTGCTCCCTGCCTGTGGATCATTTATTTTTTGCTCTTCCGCTCATTGGTTCTTCTGGCCCAAATTCCATTTGCTTGAACAAGTGGTTTAGGAGTTGGGAGAGACTGTGAGGTGTGGCAAAAGCTGAGTAGGCTTCCAGTGGAATTTCCCTGTACTTTTTTGTTGAGTCCAAAACAAATATCGGCTCTACCTAGGAGAAATGGGATGCCAATGGCTTTATAAATACTTATTAGCCATGGTAATACCGTAATGCCTTCTTGTGGATCAGTAACTTAGAGCAAACACGGAAGGAATGTTATCATTTGTAGGAAGCCTTGGTATAAGACAGGATAATAAATTAGGTGGACTTAGGATTCAATTATTACATCCCTTACTGTTTAAATTTTTTTTAATGTCTTTGTTCTTTCTCTTCCTGTCTTCCATTTTCCCTTCAGAAGCTTCAAGAAGATGTTGGAGTACCTCTTCTATGTATCTCCCCCTGAAATACCTTTGAAGAAAAAGCAATTAATCCACATTCTGGAAGAAGGTTTTCAGGACTCAATGACAGTAAGTAGAAGTTCCAAAACAGTAGGACATAACATTCTTTTTTCCTGTTTATGTCCTCCTATGAGGAAGAATATTATTAAAAATTATCTGGATAATCAAATGCATCATGAAACAGTGCAGATAAGGAACTGATTAAGGATGAATTAGTACTTCCTTTATTAAAAAGAAACAAAATGCTTTCCTATAGGAAAGAATACAAACATTATTGAATAATAACATTGTCCCAACATGCTTTCATAGCTTTCTGTAGTGTTGTTTTATATTGGGTAACATTCACATTATTTCTGAAATGGTATGGTCTCAAAGAGGTTTCTGCCATTCCACACATTTTATATTATTTATATTTAAAACAATTGTGCCTTTAAATTCCAGTTGTGTGCATTTAAAAAAAGTTTTTTTGTACTTTGAATAAATAATGCAATTCCTGTTTTTACGTATTTCTCTTATGGTAGTTAAAGAACTGTGTAAAAACTAATTGGGTAATCAAACTCTCCTGTCACGCTCCATATGCAACTGCAGATATTCCTTGACTTACAGGTCACTTAATATCTATTCCAGTGGTTCCCAAACTTGGCAACTTTAAGATTTGTGGACTTCAACTCCCAGAATTCTCCAGCCAGCTCTGCTGGCTGGAGAATTCTGGGAGTTGAAATCCACAAGTCTTAAAGTTGCCAAGTTTGGGAACCACTGATCTATTCAACATTGCCCCCCCCCAAGCTACTAATGACCTAATTCTGAAGTTTTGATAGCTACACATGCATGCACACGCACGCACGCACATACCACAATCACATGACCACATTTTGGGTTGCTTGATAACTAGCTCACCTTTATAGCCTTTTGCGGTGATTTATTATGTTTTTTGTCAATTCCCTACCCTTTTAGCCAGTTTCCAGCAAAAAAACACCCATAGGAGTGCATTAACGGTTGCTGCGGTCACTTAACAATTGCAATGTTTCCTTAACAAGTGATGCAAAAAGTCATACAATTTGTAAATCTGGCAAGACTGGACTGAAAGAATCAATCTGGACTGGATTACTTGAGCAAGAGGGTTGGACTAGAAAACCTCCAAGATCCCTTTCAACTCTTATTTTTCTGCATCAGTGCCATAAAAGCTAGAAATCTGCTCCTTTAAAAAAGAGAGAAATAAAGGAAGTGAATTGGTTAGTCAATAGTAAATCTTCTTCAGTTTTAATGCAGAAGTGTTACAAACAGAAAGATCACAATCTGTAATCTAACATTTGTCAGTTTTCTCATCTACCTTTCTGTTGTGCTTGTTTATATGTTCCACATGCTCATAACGCTTGTTAATTTTAAAACTATTAATTAAATATTTGGAAAGCTCTTTGTGAGGCAGTAACACTCAGATTAGCGAGCTGTTGGTTTTTATTTTGTTTTGTTTTGCTATTTTAGGAAAATGGAGTCCTTTTACTCTCAAACAGTCTAACCATCTGTGAACATCCAAGAATTGAAATTCTGCAACAACAATCCCAAAGTAAAGGAGATTTTGAGGAGTCAATCAGATATGGTAATGTTTAAGATGTTGCTGAATGGATTTAAACATAATTTTAATAATGGTTTATTTAAATTTTAACAAATAAATAAAAACACCCAAGACTCAGTATAGATTCAGTTAAAATTAGTAAGAAGTGCAGATTTTAATACTGTTGGAGTACCCAGTGGTGCATTATTTACACTGCCTGAAGTTGTACAAAATAAAGATGGGGTATGAATGTAATAATAAATGAATCATATAAGAAAAGTCCCATTGATTATGCCACAGATGTGTATATCACACAGTGGCAATCTAGATGCATTTTAGAAGTTACAGAACTGATGGGTAGTGCCCTTTTTCTCAGTAGTGAGTACTGAGAGCATGGCATCTTGTGCTTTGGGAGATAGTAAACCACCATCAGTACAGGTAGTCTTGGCTTAATTATGGAAATTTCTGTTGCTAAGCAATGTATCACCCTTAGTGACATCATCTCAAGCATTCTCTGTTCCTGTTATTAAGGTTATCACTAAGTGAGGATCAGAACATTCAGTTTACTGCTGGCTTCCCCATTGACTTTGTTTATGGGAAGCTGGGAGGGAAAGTCGCACTTTCATGCGATCATAGGATGCTTTGATGGTCAGAAAACTGGACCAGTTATTGAGCATCTGGATCACATCTGGGGCCCTGCAGTGACTGGAACTTTGAGGATTAGTCATGAGTACCACTAGTTCAGTGCCATTGCTAGTTCAAATGGTTGCTGAATTAGTATTTGTTAACCAAGGAGTTCCTGTATAGCAGCCGTCGATCCTCCCTGAACAGTTCAATCAGCTTTTAGTACCATCCAAATTGGCTACCATTAATATGACTGCTGTAGGGAATCCCACAGTTTAGCTACTACGTAAAACTAGTATTTCTCTGTGAATCCTGAATCTCCCTGCATTTAGTTTCAGTGAATGACCTCAAATTCTAACAGAGAAACAGGATTTAGCAAGGTACTGATTTATGGCCTCATGCCTTCCAACTAACTCTGTTTTTTGTTTGTTTGTTTGTTCGTTTAAATCTGTATTGATTTGTGTCAAAGTTAGAAATATAAGTTGTGGTGGTTATTCTGGAAACACTGGCTATTATGTTGACTAGTTTACCATTTCCCATATTAATAATGCTAAAATATATGTTAACATCTTGACGGAAGTAGGAAGCAGGAAGCTTTTTAAACTTTTTTATTACGTGGTTTGATGTGTTCCATTTCACTTGTTTGGAGTTTTCCATTAGAGTTCCAATAGATTGAGTTTATAAATAAGAGCTTTTATTCATTTTTCAGGGAAACTTATAGTTGCCAAAGTCTTTCTTGGGCATAGTGTTGGAGCCTCTGATACAGATCTAGTCACTCCAGCAAGCTATCCTGGGATCGATAGTGTATACAAGCCTCACAGATCATCTCAAAACAGCCCTCATGCACCCACCAACGGGACTGGGGAACCAGACAAAGCCAAATGTGAGTTAGTGGCTCCAGCTGAAGTTCCACCTCTATAGCTTCTTCATGATGTTTTGGTATTGAAAATTAATAATAAGTATGATTGATATATATATGCAGGTATATAAAGACTTAGAGATTGTTCTTATTTCTAAGTTGGAGAATTTGGCAGTTGGAATCAACATTATACAATAATTTCTTGGACATTTCTGTTCTTTCCGAAGTAGATAAGTGTCCCTACTTTACCCATTTCTTCACCTTGTGATTAAAGATTTATTATTAAAAGAATATGAAGACAACACTGTATATTTCCCAAAAGCTTTGAAAAGATAAACTTATCTTCCTCTCTAAGAAAGTTCAGCATGAACATGAATAAACCACCAGGTGGCAATCTAATCAAACATATGCATACTAAATTCAAACTGAAACCCAAAAAGGCATTCGCAATATATTTTCAGCCCAGTCTTCAGTGTCCTGCAATTTGATCACAGTTATGTAGTCAGGATAAAGTCTTAAGAGTGGCCTACTCTTGGCTGCATTTAAGAAAATAGATGGAAACAGGCTATAATATGGAAATAGTTCACCAAGGTTTTTTTTCAAGTATTGGTTCTGTCATGGCAAAACAATTTCAAATATTTTGAGGAAACATCAAGAGGACCTTGGGAATCCTAGATACTGAAACTTTAGAGACATTTTTGCATGGTGAGCTTCAAAATTTTGAAACAACTTCTGAAGCTCAGCATGCATCCCGAGGCACTCTGTTTCTTAGTTTTCTTAAGTCTTGAAAGTCTTAAGTCTTTTCTTAATGTTTACCTGTAAGTTATTAATTAATTATGTATGTATCAGTGGTGGGAATCAAAAAAATTTACTACAGGTTCTGTGGACATGGCTTGGTGGGTATGGCATGGCTTGGTGGGCGTGGCAGAAGCATACTGTAAAATATCTATTTCCATCCCACTCCAGGGGAAGGATACTGTAAAATCTCCATTCCCTCCCAATCAGCTGGGACTCTGGAGGCAGGGAACACATGGGGGTTGGAGCCAGTCAGAGGTGGTATTTACCTGTTCTCTGAACTACTCAAAATTTCCGCTACTGGTTCTCCAGACCTGGTCAGAACCTGCTGAATACCACCTCTGGTACATACGTACGTACGTACGTAACTATGTATGTATGATGTAATATTACGGTCTTCTGGTTTGTTGTCTAGCGGTCTGGTTAACCACTAGACCAAACTGGGTCTAATAATCAATGACATTAAGGTAATATATAGGCTTGTTGTTGTGGAGAAAATAGGAAGAAGAAGGAGCTTTACAAATGTTCTTTGCCTTGAGCTGTATATAAATGGTAAAGGCAGGGGAATGAAATAAATAAATTACACCTCCCAGCCAGAGGTTTTCATCTAGTGGTTCTTTGAATTTTAGTAAAAATATCCCTGCTAACCTCTTCTAAGTTACACTGTCTGTATAAAAGTAAAGACAAACAAGAGAACCATATTGTGTCCTTTTCCTTAGCTTCCGAATCATGTTCTTCTATGGAATGCAAGAATTGTGACTGTAGCCTCCGACAGTGTGAATGGTTTGTGTTTGATCATGAGCTTGTTTTGCCAGAGTACGTCATTGAATTTGAGTACATGACACAGGTATGGAATGTCTATTAGCTATCAGTTCACTAATTAGGATTTCATTTATAGAATTAATTAGATTAACTATGACTATGTGTTGCTATGTAGTAAAATGAAATAGAGAATTTTCTGACAGAGACTCCCATCTTAATACTGGAGAAGATCTCTTTAACAAAAACATATTTTCTAGGGTACAGGTAGATAGTAGATTATTCAGAAAAATGAAGAAGATAAATCTCAGAAACAGGAATAATTATCTTTTGTGATCAGTACATATACAGTAGGTTTTATATTGCAGTCATTCTTTAAAAACTTACAAACTTTGAGAAAGACTCAAAAATAAAGAAATGATGTGTCAAAGGATATGATTCTTTTTCCAGCTACTAATAGCTGCTGATAATAGTTTCTGTAAAGTTATCATACGCAAAAACAAAGTTCCATTTTTTCCAACTGTTTATAGATCAGTCTCCTCCCCACACCAATAAATCTGGCATCAGTGGCATATCACTCTTTAAAATCTTCTGCATTATTATATGTAATGGTGTCCAAAATGTTCACGTTGACCAGGCATGTTAGAAAAATCTTTTCTGATCTTTTATGTAGGTCAAAGTGGAGGCTTTGTTCTCCTCACCCAACAATGTGATTGGGGAGGATGGAAGGCGAAATTCAGCAGGCTTTGTGTTCTCTCGGGATCTCCAACATGATGATAATGTGTTAAGCATGGAGCCAATAATTAAGCCCAAGCCCAAAATTATTTGCTTGGATGAAAAAACTGTGATGGCAGTCTCAAAGGTCAACACTTACAGTCAGATTGTTGTGAGTAGCTTTTTTCATCTGCCTTGATACAGAATGAAAATTAGATTCTGCCTTTCCCCACTGCTGAGTTGAAGTTTATCCAGTACCCTGAATTGGTAGAAAAGCATACAATATTGACATTAAATTTATTGCCCCTGCTGCTCCTTGTTATCTTGGCTGTATTGCTTCTGTTTCCAGTCGCTGCCAACCACCTGATTTCCCTCCAAGGTAGTAGATGGGAAAGGCTAATGCTTATGCATTTTGGGATGTCTTGAGAAGGAATATGGAGAAAATGCTACTGTAACAGTGGTGCAATTAAGGGCAAATTAAGTCTGTCTCATTGATGGACTGGGGATAGAACATGGGGATTTCACAGAATAAATATGTTCAGATCATGTTTAGATAAAGGGGGCGGGGGAATCTCACAACAAAACAATCTAATTTCTTGCAATACTACCTGCCTCTGCTAAGCAGAATAGGTATGTTTGGCTGCATTCCAACAATGCTACCTAATGGCACCTGAAGAGTATGAAGCTAGCTCATTCCACCCACATAATTATTTGAAATAGAAGGATGAAATACAAAGGAATGTTTTTTTCATTCTCAAGCTCAAGAATAGATTCAAATAAACCTGCTTTTGTACCTATTTTATGTGATTTGGACTTTAATCCCAATAGTAGCTACTTTATTATTTAAATTGTAGGGGTAGAGTGATTACCTTGAATTTTTTTTAAAACCTGAACACTTGTTAGGAAATTACCTTTCTTTCATGAATTGAATGCTTCCAATTGAGGTAGAAGGTCTTGACATTAAAATGTTGGTTTTGAAAATACATCAAGAAAACTATTCCAAGAATGCATAAAATTTATTGGAATTATATTTTGGAAAAGCACTACCTCTTTCAACATAAATCATTCAAATGTTGAAATTAGGAATAGCAATTCTTTTGAAGTATGATATCTAAATAATTTTAAGAAAATGGCTGTGCAAACATTTGAAAGGGAGGAGTTGTAAAAGACTTTGGTATGGCCAAAACACTATTTCTGAAGCATTAATGTAGGTACATCCTCCAGAGCATAGCTGCCTTGAAGTACCACCCCACCCCACCCCGTCTGCATTGCATGCACACTTATGACCTGCTTTGAGTTTCAATTACACACATGTAATTGCTATGGCAATTAACAGTTTACTGAAGGTTGAAGAGGGTGAAGGGACAACAAACAAAGGTCATGTAAACAAAAACAGATTTTCCAAAAAAGGAAGTTTGCCTGAGCAGTTTTATTTTCAACAGGAGCACATAGAAGAATAGTCAAAATCCAGCTCAAAATTCCAAGAGCCAAGTTAGGATTGCCAGTCTTCCAGAGGTTAGTTTCATAAGCAGAATAGCAATAGCACTTAGACATATACTGCTTCACAGTGCTTTTACAGCCCTCTCTAAGTGGTTTACAGAGTCAACATATTGCTCCCAACAATCTGGGTCTTCATTTTCCAACCTCAGAAGGATGGAAAGCTGAGTCAACCTTGAGCAGGTGAGAATTGAACTGCTGGCTGTTGGCAGAATTAGCCTGCAATACTGCATTCTGTGCTACCAAGGCTGAATCTATACAAGACCCACAAATCAGATAATTGCTTCAAACAACAAAACATAGATCAGGCTTGCCTCCTAAATCAGACTGCTCAAGCTGTTTTTCATCAAGAAGTTTACTCCCTTACTTGGCAAGAAGCCTCATAGAATGTCTTTTCTCTGCTCTCTGCTGTGCTTATTAGGTGTGAGGGCTTCGAAGCTGTCATTATAAGATTGGTCCAGCTGTTCATGTAGAACTTGATCAGGCTTAGGTGATTCTTGGCTTTGTTTTTCTTGACATTCCCCAGTTCAACTGGAAAATCTTCTTCAAAATCAGCATGAGTCCTGTGACATGACAACTGTTTTACTTCACTGTAGCTTCCTACATGTCCATGCATATATATGGACTAGGGAAACTTTTATAGTTGTTTTCAAACAACATCGTTCTGAAAGCTTTGCCCAACACTCAACATCATCCCTTAAATACTAAAAGATCAATAAACAATTCCTGCTTTCCTACTAATATAGGTTCTGAATCTACATGGAAACCGGCTTACCAAACTCCGAGATATCTCCAGACTCACTGGACTTCGCAAGCTTATTATCAGTTTTAATGAATTTACTTGTTTAGATGATGTTTACCACTTGGTAAGAAAAATACTTTTTTTCATAAAATGTTTTGAATGCTGCTCTCTATTCTGGAGGACAAAATTATTGGGGGGGGGGATGATGAGAAATTTGGGGGAGGTGAAATGAGGATGAAAAGATAGTAGCAGCATCAAGAAATGTTTTTTTGCTTATCTTTCCCCAAAATTCTTTTGTGGATAAAACAGCAACTTGATTCCATGCATTTGCAAGTGACTTCTGGTGAAGGAAAATTAATTTTGCTAAGTATGAGTCTGGAATATGCACCCAAATTGGAAGATGGATTTTGTGTTTGATTCAAGTACCGTATTTTTCGGACTATAAGTCGCATCGGTGTATAAGACGCACCAAGATTTCAAAGAGGTAAGTAAGAAAAAAAAAAGTTTTTGCCTTCCCTCAGCCCCCAGCAGCACTCTGCAGGCTTCAATGGGGCTGGGGTAAGGCAAAAACGCCTCCGTTTTTGCGAAAAACAGCCCATTTTTGACCCGTTTTTCACAAAAATGGGATGCGGGGGCAGGGCTGTGAGAGGCCAAAAATGGCTGCATTTGGTGTATAAGATGCACCAACATTTCCACACACTTTTAGGGGAGGGAAGGTGTGTCTAGTACTCCAAAAAATACGGTATATTACTTGAACCAAATACCATATCCTTGTCCTAATTATCTACAATATAACCCACAAACCTTACCAAAAATTGACCTTTGATACAGGCCTTGCTTTAAGAACAAGCATTGGTTTCCATAGCCTTCCTATGGTTTTAGTTGCAAGCCTAATATTATAGTAGATCAGTCTATTGAAAGTTTCCTTTCATTTTTATGGCTTTTGGTTTTCTATCAGTTTGACTTTTCTACCAGTTTGAACCACAATTGGGACTGGAATTTCAGTTGTTGAGCAAAGTGGTGGTTAAATGACATGTCACGTGACTGCTTTGCTCAGTAACTGCAAGTTCAACATCTATCATTCCCAGGTCTCAACTTCATCACAGGAGGTAAAAACAATTTTAATACCTTTATCACTGTCACTAAATAAAACATAATCTCTCTTCTCTCCATAGCTTAGATAAGGAAAATAAAGTCCAAATGCCATGTCAATTAATCTTTGTAAAAAAAAAAGTCTAATAACTCGATATAACTCTTTTCTTTTAACCCTGGTTGAATAAACCTCTTATAAGTTTCCCGATTTTTTTAAAAAATAACTCCCTTCTTCAAAAAGTTTTAAAGGTAATTTGCTGCTCATCTGAGTAGAAATCCTTAAGTACTTTAACAGACTTCTTTTGTACTAATAAGTAAAATTTATCCTTCTAAAAAATTTCCTTCCAAATCTTAGCAGAGCTCTTTTGTCTATCTATCCAAAGGGGAAAAAATCCAGTTCACTTTCTTGATTTGATATCTGTTTATCTCCTGTAGGAAATGAGTCATCCGTTAGATCCATTTGTATTACATTTAAATCGCCTTCAAATTAATTTCATAGGCATCCATGGCAGCTTATTATTGTTCATTAGAATGTGTCTGTCAACTCTGTCAATAACTTCATTAGAACATGCTCTGTCAATTTTATCAAGCAATTAATCCATTTTGTCCAAAAACGTGGCTGAAAGGTATTCAAAAGTGCACTAAGAATTTCTGCCCCGTTTTCTTTATCCTTTGGTCTCTAACGTCCAACCTTCAAGGACTCCTTATCAAAAAGAAATTAAAGCTAACTCAATTTTTTCATGAAAAAATATCTTCTAAATAATTCAAAACTGTCATTCCAAATCTCTCTGACTCCTTAATTCATTATTTCCAAAATTCATTCTTTTGCTGCATAACCTCCCCCAAATTATATATATTTAGATACATTGAAAATCAACTATATCTCCTTTGTTCAGGAGAGATTATGTTGGGCCGGATCCAGCATCCAGCAGCAACTCCCCTCACAAAAGCTGTCTTCCTACCCAGCAAAAGTCAACAAGTTGTCAATTCACCTGGGTCCTTGCAGGAAGTGTCAAGAATCCAGTAATTCCTGAAAGCATGAGCCAGTTTGGTGTAGTGATTAAAGCATCAGTACTAGAAACTGGAAATCATAAATTCAACCCTAACCCTAACCAGCAATAAAAAGAAAAATTGGTGGGGATTGGTGACTTAAAGGCACCCTCCCCAGTCCCCAGGGCTGGGTTCTGGCCGGTATTACTGCGCATGCACAGAACTTAAAAAAAAGTTGGTGATGGTGGCGACTGAGAATGGGTTCGGGGATGTATCCAGTCTGGGTCATTGCTGGTTCTGCGACCTAGGCTGGCATATCACTACCGGTTCAGCTTGGTAGGAACCCACCTCTGCCACTCGCCATTCCATCAGCCTTCCTGAATACAGTCTGTTCCATTATGGTTAGTAGTTTTATTCCAATATCCACGTATAATCTACTTTCTTCTAATTTATACCCATTGTTTCTAGAATATATTTTATGACCATCCTTCACATACTTAAAGATAACTCTTGGGTCTCCGGGCAGTCTTCTCAAGACTAAATATACTTCTTAATATACCTCTTAATTGAATAAATAACTAGTTATGAACTGCTGGTAAAGTAAGATACCTAATTTACAAAATTAATTTTTATCCATTTGTATATGGCAATCATTTTATCACAGACAGAAATACATTATATGCAGACAATATTCCTCTTTTATTCTTATAACAGAAATAGCAGAAAAAGAGAATAAAAGTCACAACGGGGGGGGGGTGTTAAAAGAAAGTCTAGCAACATTGAGAAGGAAAGCAAAGAAAGGCTGAGGGAAGAGGTGACAAGAAGAGAGGGAAATAAAAGTTATGAAAGCTATCATGATAAAAAGATTGAATTTACCATTGCTTTTGAATACTTTATAGCCCAACTTGGAATATTTTGATGCCAGCCATAACCATGTCATAACTCTTGAAGGCATTAGAGGATTAACCAAACTAAAGTATTTGGACTTGAGTTGGAATCAGCTGAAAAAGCCAGCGGAAGAAATTGGTGTCTTGCGTAAACATACACCAATGTTGCTCAGCTTGGATATCAGGCATAATCCATGGCATAAGGTAATTTCAATCAGCTGCAGTTGTTACTGCATTACATGTAAGTCTGCTTTAATCAGAGTTTATTTATTGGATTTCATGGCTACTCAATTCCAAAAAGACTGAGTTGCTTACAATATTTTTAAAAAATCATGTTCTCCTGTGTGCTGCTCCGGGAATCCAATCATGGGTTAACTTAGCCTTCTAGCCTTGAGACTGAGTATGCAAATATCAAAGTTACGCCTCCTCTGACTGGACTTCCGTTTCCTCTCCAGTTCTTATTACTCAGTCAAGCCTACGAGACTTATTTTCAACGCTCTCTTGATTAATTGCTAATATTTCAAGATTAAGGATGAATTTTAAGGAAGCTGAGTCTCCCAGCGCTGCTCTCCACGCCGGATAGCACCCGCCCGCGAGCGCGGTCAGATCCGAGGCTTTGGCTTGTCGGAGCGGGTCTCCCCCCCCTCCCCGCCTCCCTCCTTTGTGCCCTCGCTGGAGCGGCTGCCGGAGGATTACATGAATCGGCTGTTTAGGAATTTCCCCTGCGGTTCCTTTGAATTTCGCGCCTTTGATGCCGGTGACCTTATTTGGTAGCGCTTTTCACACATGCGCAGTAATGCCTGGGATGAGAAGGCAGATTTTGCCTGCGCGCTTGAGTTTGCGCACTGCTTCCGCCCCTCCCTTTTCCCTCACTCGAGTTTGCTGACTCAGGGAGGAGGTCGCTTCTCTTGGTCTCTGCTTCCACGTGGCGTTCTTGGCGAGTGCTTTCAATTGCATTCCTTTGTTTCGCTGATTGAGCTCTTTCAAATTCATATCATGGCTGATCAATCGGTATTGCAAGGTACTGTCCGGCCAGTTTCTGAGCCCCGCTCCCCTGGCGAGGGAGGGGCCAGCCCTGGGCCTAGTAGGGCCGCGACCAGGGCCTCTACTAGCAGGCCTCGAGCCTCATCTACTGTTCGGGATAAGTCGCACAAGCGCAAAGACAAGGCCAAGGTTCCCCCCAAGGCATCTGGGGCTCCTATTTCTTCTCCTCCGGTTCTGATTCAGCAACCTGGGTCTCCGGTGAGGGTCGTTGAGCAGGGTTGGTCTCCTGATATTCAGCTTCCCCAGGGCCCTATTCCTGAGGTAGGGGCTTTCGGGCCTCGTTCCCCCCCAATTATTTCGGAGGCTAGTGGGGCTTCTCTTCGTTCACCTCCACGCGCTGGGCCCTCTGCCACGTTCACCCCCACAGCTGCAGGCCTCAGGCCTCTGGAGGGCCAGGATTTGGGCCTTTCTGCTGAATTCTACAGCATGATCTCAGAGGCTATTTCCAGAGGGGTGGATGCGGAATTAGCGCGTAGATCCCAGGTCTCCAGGCCTACTCTGGCCTACTCAGGCCTGGCTCCCCAAGCAGTACAAGGGGATTCTTCCATTCTGCAAACTGATCCTCCTTCCCCTTTACACTCTGTGTTTAGCGCACAATCTCCCTTAGTGGAAGAAGGTGAAATCCAGGATAGGGAACTCTCTGGTGACGAGGGCCTTCCTGTGGACCAGCCTCCGCCCCCTGGGCTTTTCAGGCACACTCTTTTCAAATCCCTGTTATATAAGGCCAA
Source organism: Thamnophis sirtalis (assembly GCF_051295495.1). Lineage (NCBI taxonomy): Eukaryota > Metazoa > Chordata > Lepidosauria > Squamata > Natricidae > Thamnophis > Thamnophis sirtalis. Next base: position 150,675,671 of record NW_028261381.1, on the reverse strand, counting down.
GACTACCACCCACATGGGGGAGGCAATTTCTGCAGAAAGTGCTGCTGTGGGCCTGGATGCCACCGAGCGGCTCTTTGCTGAGCAGGTGGCTCTGCAAGATTTTATTCCATCTCCCAAGCTTTTTCTTGATTTAATCCAAAAGCAGTGGGATGAGCCGACCGCAGTTAAGCCCCCTGGGTCTGGTGATAGGAAGCTTTTCACATCTTCTCCAGAGTTGGAGGCCCTCCTGCAGTTTCCCACAGTGGATGCTCCCATCGCTGCTCTTGCTTCACCGGCGTTAATTCCTTCTGAAATTTCGGAAGGATTGAAGGCCGAGGACCGCAAGGCCGAATCGGTCCTTCGCAAGACTCATCAGGCAGCAGCATGGGCCTTGCGATCAGCCACTGCAGCTTCCTTCTTTAATAGGACTTCTTTAGTTTGGCTGAGACAACTACAGGAAAGGCTGGATCCGGAGGAACTGCGCCTCCATCAGGATGTCACCAAACTGATAGCGGCCCTAGAGTTTTCTGCCGATGCCACCCTTAGCGCGGCAAAGTTTGCATCCCGAGCCGTGGCTTCCAATGTGGCTTCTCGCCGTTTGCTCTGGCTCCGCCACTGGCAAGCTGATATCAAATCCAAGTGGCGTCTAGCATCCACGCCCTTTAAGGGCGGGGCCTTGTTTGGTTCAGTGCTGGATCCCATTCTCATTGAGACTCGGGACAGACGTAGGGTGCTTCCCTCCACAAGTGCCCGTGTGGCCAGAAGGCCACAGCCTTATGGTAGACGGCAGCCCTTTCGGTCTGGGGACTCGGGGTTTACCTCTGCCCCCTATGTCCCCAACTATACCAGGGGGTTCTCCCAGGCACAGGACCGTGGCCAGGACCGAGCCGGGGCCAGAGACAGGGGGCGCCAGCAGAGTCAGGCGCAGAGTAGGCGGTCATTCCGAGGAGCGGGCAACCGTTCCTTTCGCAGATACCGCTGACTCGCAGGAGGCAGGGCCCATAGGAGGACGTCTCTTGGCCTTCGCCCACCGGTGGGCGGAGCTCACGTCAGACGCCTGGGCCCTTCAAGTAGTGAGTTTGGGTCTCACGCTAGAATTTCTATCCATCCCCCCGAGAAGGTTCATCAGGTGCCCTGTGCCCAGGTGCCCGTCGAAGCGGCGCCTTATGGACACCGAGATATCTCATCTTCTCACCATCAGGGCCATAGAGCAAGTTCCCAAAGGGCAGGGAGGCCTAGGGTTTTATTCCATCTTGTTCCTAGTACCAAAGAACTCCGGGGGATGGAGGGCAATCCTAGATTTGAAACAGCTCAATCAGTATATCAAATACCAAAAATTCAAAATGCACTCTCTAAAGAGCATATTGGCTTCCATCCGCCAAGGCGACATGATGACTTCCATAGACATCAAAGAAGCGTACCTCCATGTGCCCATTCATCCGGCACATCGGAAGTTCCTGCGGTTTCACTTCAACGGCCGTCATTATCAATACCGGGCCTTGCCATTCGGCCTCTCCTCGGCCCCGCGCGCGTTCACCAAACTTCTGGCAGTATTGGCAGCCTCCCTTCGTTCAATTCCAATACGCATCAATTGTTATTTGGACGACGTGTTGGTGCTGTCGTCCTCTCGAGATCAGGCCCTCCGAGACCTACGGGTCACGATGGACGCATTGCGGGACCATGGATTTGTCCTCAATCTGCCCAAGAGCCACCTGCGCCCAACCACGTCCCTCCTTCATCTGGGAACCACCATCAACTCGATGTCGTGCGAGGTTTTCCTGTCCCCGGAAAGAAGGCAGAGCATATACCACCTGGCGCATCATGCGCTATCCCATCGGCGAGTACCGCTGCTGTCGCTGTCCAAACTGCTAGGGAAGATGATCTCCTGCATCAGCGTGGTGCCCTGGGCCAGGTTCCATGCGCGTCCTCTCCAGTGGTTCCTGCTGCCCTTCCAAAGAGCGCATACCAGTCATTCCCACATCAAGGTGCAGCTCCCGGGCAAGGCCAGGCGGTCCCTGCATTGGTGGATGTCGTCCAGGCTCCTCAGGGGATGTCCATTCAAGGAGCCGGACCGCGTTCAAGTTACAACGGACGCCAGCTTATTCGGATGGGGGGCCCATGCCCTGGACAAGGTTGCCCAAGGTCGATGGTCGGATCAGGAGCTGGCGAACAGCATAAACTGGCTGGAGTTGCGGGCCATCCGTCTGGCTCTCCTGGAGTTTCGGGACATTGTATCTCATCACCATGTGTTAATCTTGACCGACAATGTGGCCTCCAAGGCTCACATCAACCGCCAAGGGGGAACGCAGTCCAGAGCTCTGATGCTGGAAGCGGAAAGGTTGTTCCATTGGGTGGAGCCCAGACTCTCATCGATTCGGGCGGAGCACATCTCGGGCGAAGCCAACACTCAGGCGGACTGGCTGAGCAGAGCGACTGTGGATCAGGGGGAGTGGCAGCTCCACCCCATTCTCTTCCAGGAGCTCTCTCGCCGCTTCGGCCTGCCCGAGGTGGATCTGTTCGCTCACCCGCACAACGCACAACTTCCCCGGTTTTACTCCCGATACCAGACTCCGGGGGCGGAGGGAGTAGACGCTCTACGCAGCCGTTGGCCGGCCGGCCTTCTCTATGCCTTTCCTCCTCTCCCGATCCTTCCGTCGGTCATTCAGAAGATCTTGACAGAACAGGCGGAAGTGCTGCTGGTCGCCCCAATGTGGCCCAGACGTCCCTGGTACGCAGACCTCGTCCATCTGTCCGTTTCGCGTCCTTGGAGGATCCCGGACGACAAGATTCAGCTCCACCAAGGGGCTCTCCGGCACCCGGGCCCTCAGCTGTTGCAGTTAGCCGTGTGGCACGTGAGCGGGAGATGCTAGCGGCCCTCCACTATTCGGACGAAGTCATTTCTACAATTCAAGCGGCCCGTCGCCCGTCGACTACCCGTATTTACGAGGCTACCTGGCAGGCCTTCTGCCGCTGGTGCCGACGCACCGGGGTCGATCCCATCAAAGCCTCGGTGCCCCAGGTTCTGGATTTCTTGCAGTCCGGCCTCAACAAGGGGTTGGCACCAAACACGCTTCGCCGTCAGGTCACAGCCTTGTCGACGGTGGTCGGGGGTGGCCAAGGCCGCTCCTTATCCCAGCACTCGCGAGTTCGAACCTTCCTTAAGGGTGCTTCCAACTTACGACCGCCGACGGTACATCGTTATCCCACGTGGGATTTGACCTTGGTTCTCAGGGCCCTTACAGCTGCCCCCTTTGAGCCTCTACATTCCATCAGCCTCCGCTTGCTGACACTCAAGACGGCCTTCCTGGTGGCCATAACATCGGCCAGGAGGGTGTCGGAGCTAGCAGCCCTTTCGGTTCGTGCGGATCTTTGCATCTTCCACCCGAACAAGGTAGTGCTTCGTTTGGATCCGACCTTTCTTCCAAAGATAAACTCGTTGTTTCACAGAACTCAAGAACTTGTCCTGCCGGACTTTTGTCCTCACCCGTCTCATCCGCGGGAGCGTCAGTGGCACCATCTGGATGTTCGCAGGGCTCTTCGTCGCTATGTGAAGCGCACGGCGTCGTTCCGAAGATCGGAGGCCCTGTTCGTCTCCTTCCAGCCATCTTCAATGGGACAGAAGGTGTCCTCCCACACCATCGGCCGATGGTTGAAAGCTTGCATTGCGTTGGCGTATGACTCCCACTCCAGACCGGTTCCAAGGCGAATCACTCCTCATTCCACCAGGAGTGCGGCCACCACAGCGGCCTGGGCGACGCAAGCGTCTGTAGAAGAGATTTGCAGGGCGGCCACTTGGGCATCCCCCTCGCCTTTTATTCGCCACTACAAGATTGATGTCTTCGCCTCGGCCGAGGCGTCCTTTGGGCGGAGAGTGTTGCAAAGGGTCCTTCCGTCTGCGGAGGAGCCTGACCAGCCTAGCTCCCGCCCTGGGAGTTCATTGCTTTGATATATCCCATGATTGGATTCCCGGAGCAGCACACAGGAGAATGACCGTTGTCTTACCTGAACGGTCCTTCTATGGGTGCTGCGAAGGGAATCCAAACCCGCCCGCAGCTTCGGCTGGTCAGGGCTCCGTTTTGATGTGACTCTCTGACTTGTTACTGACTGGACTTGACTCTGTAGTGCCGGATGACTTGCGGCTTGTTTGAGGATTGACATAATGATCCTTCGGTGGACTTCGTAAAAGAACTGGAGAGGAAACGGAAGTCCAGTCAGAGGAGGCGTAACTTTGATATTTGCATACTCAGTCTCAAGGCTAGAAGGCTAAGTTAACCCATGATTGGATTCCCTTCGCAGCACCCATAGAAGGACCGTTCAGGTAAGACAACGGTCAATTTGAGGAAACGTGATCATACAGACCTGTGATGGTGAACCTAAGGCACATGTGCTGGAAGTGGCATACAGAGCCATCTCTCCGGGAACGCCAGCCATTGCCCTTCTGGGTTCTGGCGTGCCAGCTGGTCTTTGCGCAAGTGGGAGCACCGGAAAATGGAAAAGTAACTTCCTGGTGTGCATGCACGCGCAGTGAAGCTGAGCTTCCAGTTTCCAGTGTGCATGTGCACTGTCCAGCTGGTCTTCATGTGCGCATGCATACCAGAAACCGGAAGACCAGGTGACTGACCCGCATGCACATGCCAGAAACTGGAAACATATGCACCAGGGAGCTGCTCTTCCAGTTTCCTGTGTGTGCATATGCGCTGTCCAGCTGGTCTTTGTGTGCGCTTGCGCACCAGAAACCGGAAGACCAAGTGACTGGTGCACATGCACATGCCAGAAACTGAAAATATGTGCACTGAGGAGCTGATCTTCCGGTTTCCGGCATTCTGCCTCCCCCCTCAGTGCGTGTTCCTGTTTTGGCACTCGGTGCTGAGAAGGTTCGCCAACATTGATATAGACAAAGGCGCATAACACCCCCCCAAAAAAACATTAAAATGACCAGAGTTCCACAAACTGTAACTTGAAGTCTGGGAAAAGAGTCAGGTCATAAGAAGCGTCAGGAAAAATTGAAGCATTAGAGTCACATGTATCTCAGGATGGGAGGATAGGGGTTGTGGCTGTAAACAGAAAGTTGCTTCCTTGATGTGACAAGGTAAATCTTCACATTTTCATGAATACAATCATTTGTGGGTCTACTGCCTATTACTCTTCTAGAAGAACAATTGTCTTAAAAAGTCTTCTACAGTTAGAAACATGCAATGCATGATAATAAAGCAGAGGATTTGTACTCAGCAATCAAGGCAATCAGTAGCTCTTTAAAAGAAGCTTAATGTTATCTGTTTCCATAAAATGCAGGTTTGAGCAGATGACACATGCAGCACTCTATCCCTTTGTTGGTAATTTTAAGATACAGAATTTTGTCCTGTTTAAAATAATATAAGACTAAAATAGATGTATCAGGCAATGAATGTTTCAGCTCCATCCATTTCTAAAGACAGAAGAATTTTAAATGTGTGTTTCCAGAAGTTATTTTTCTAATAAAAACAACAAAGTCATTCGAACTAGTGTGACATGGAATTAAGTTAGAACTGGAATCTGAAATCAAAACAAACAATATTGGTGTTAATAAGGGAAGACTGTTGGAAAGATTTTGGTGTAAGCAGAACCAGAGAGCAGTAGGGTGAGAGAAGGAAAGAGAAGCAAGCTGTGGAAGCAGCCTGAAGCTGATTACTCCAGGCAGAAGTGATCATTGAAGAGTTTGAAATTAGAGCACAGCATCCCATTCCCTGTTTTTCTTTTCCCAAAGCCAGCCTCTGTGCGCCTGAGTGTGATTGGTCAGTTGAGAGCTCTGAGACACCTTGATGGAATTTTGATTACTGGGGAAGAGGCAGCAGCTGCTATCCAATATATAACGGACTCCAAAATCACCGAGGTTTGAGGGTTCTTTGTTTCTTAAAATGATAACTGCACATTGCTTACAACATTATAGCAAATTGAAATCTAGTTTTAAGTGTCATCATGGTTACTGCTGTTTTTAAAACTGAAAGGTTTTTAATGACATCCTGGAAAACATAATGTAATCTGCCTTGAGCTTTATGAACTGGAGTAGCACTTAGCTGGCATATTTTTCTCAGTATTATTTGAAAGAATATGTTTGAATTGCTCATGGCATAATTCTATAGCTGACTCAGTTATTTTACACTTCAACATTGTGTAATTGTTTTCTAGGAATATTAATCTTTATGGACATTTAAGACATTTTGGAATCAATTATTCACAAAAATAACAACCCATTTCAGAAAATTATTCCCTTTTAGTGTCTGTACATAGGGGCCACCATTTGTAATCTCAGAACTGTGGGATACATAACTAGAAAGCAGCAAAAACCCTTTGAAATAAAGGAAGATGTGGTTGGTGGAGAATTTTATTATGCCTCACAGATAGAACTAAAGGCAGAGTTAACAGTGTATGTAATAACTCTGCTTTAGTGCAAAAATGCCACTGGAAATTACTAAATTGTATAATCTTGTAATTGAAATGTGCAACATATGCTTTTATTTTAATGTACCATTTAATCTGGTTGTGTTTATTCTCCAGATGTCTCTGATAGAGTATTCTCGGACAGATCAGGAGAAGCTGCATATCCTTAGTGTCTTGCCGTATGCCAAAATCTTGAGTCAGATAAGCAATAACAAAGTGGATGTATGTCAGAACAACTGGCATTCTAGTGTAAGGAGTGTGGAGGGGAAATGGGAACTCCACTACACAATGCTTCACTTTGGTTAATATTCCAGTCCCTCCTACTTCTTTTTCCCAATTTCTATTAAATGGAATAATTTTACACTCACACTATATTATCTTTTGGCAGGATGCCACATCTTTTGCTCTTGTGTTCACTTACTAAATTTGCTCCTTTACTTGTAATTTTACTTCTTTGTGTAATACACCTATGTCCCTCACTTCTTCCCTCCCAAAAACTCCAGCAAAGTGCACATGTGTTATCCACTTTTACTCTCATAATAGCCTTCTGAGATAAATTTAGGCTGAAAACTTTTTGACTAACCCAGGGTCTTTCTTAGCCAATGCCCAACAATTCAATGATTATATTACATTGGTTGATTCTTGGTCTGCTGCAGAGGTGGTATTCAGCAGGTTCTGAGCAGTTCTGGAGAACCAGTAGAGGAAATTTTTAGTAATTCAGAGAACCGGTAAATACCACCTCTGACTGGCCCCACCCCCAACTGTTCCTTGCCTCCTGAGTCCCAGTTGATCAGGAGGGAATGGGGATTTTGCAGTAACCTTCCCCTGGAGTGGGGAGGGAATGGAGATTTTACAGTATATTTCCCCTGGCCTGCCCACCATGCCACACCCACCATGCTACACCCACCAAGCCACACCCACCAAGCCACGTCCACAGAACCAGTAATGAAATTTTTTTGAATCCCACCACCGGTCTGTGGTACTCTAACTTCTTGGAAACCCAGGGAGAAGTTGGTGTCAAAAATAGGATGAATGTGAGATGAAAGGAACTAATATAGAAGGCAGACTGGTACAAAATGGCTGCAATGAAGTGATCAGAGAGAAGGGGATATGGCATACCATCTAACACTTCCAAAGCACTTCCCATCCCAGTTTCCCTTACATTATAGTTGCTATTATAGCCACTTAACGTTTGTTACAGAGAGCGTTGTGTGTGGCTCTTTTTTCCCAAACAGATTACTGTATTAGATCTGGATGGACAGCATCTCTGCAAAATCAGTGGGTTAGAACAGTTAGAGAATTTGCGATGGGCATCATTCAGCAACAATAATCTGACTAAAATAGAAGGTTTAGATCATTGCCTTAATCTGGAGGAACTCACATTAGATGGAAACTGCATTATAAACCTTGAAGGTAATATATTTCTGTTTTTAATTTTCTACTGCTGTACTTTGGGAATATGGTAGCTTATACCTGAAAACTTGCACAGCTTTCATTTACATACGTCAATATTTCCATTTCTCCAAAAGACAGTTCTAACCCTGGTCTGTGCATTTTTTGTTTGAACTATATGCTATCTTGCTTTGACAGCTGGGGGTGGGTTGGGGATGGCATCTGAAGCATACTGTAACTGGTGTCATTTTGAAAAGTGGTATCCAACAACTTAAGCTGATATGAAATGTAGCAAGACTACTAGACAGTTTATTTTATGCATTTTCCTTCACATGAAACTTGAGGGAGGCTTCCACTCTTCTTATTTGGAGCTTGCCAGTGTGATATAATCATATTAAGATGGAGCAAGGAACAAATACCATACAAGAACTTTCTATGCAGGACACAGAATATTTTCAGTGGCTGCACAGAGATGATGAAGTTTCTTGCCACCAGAACAGGATTAAGAACTTTCATTCAATTTAGGTTTAAAGTAACAGTTCTTGAGTGGAATACCAGGGATTATCTGCAAAAGGGGGTACAGGAGCATGAAATGATGTTTAAATATATAGCAAATTAAAATTAAACTATTAAATTGTAAGGCACATATACTTACAATGATTGCTATCCTCTCAACTTCTGTTGATTTGCATACTCAAAACTAAGGCACATCTGAGAAAAAAAGGATCTCTCATACACCTGATTTCCCATGAATATGTATTCATCTCATATATAGAGGAGGAGGAAAAGGTAAAAGGAATGTGGAGATGAGATAATGGAGTTAATTAGAAGGTGGTTTGCTCATAGTTCATAAATCACAAATTTGTCTTGTGCTGTTGCAACTCTTGTGATTCACATATTACAGAATTTCCACTGGGTCGCAATATTTTTGCCTTATTTTGCCTGGCATTTTGGCTTCAGGAAGTTTCATTGACTGATTCTTTTTATTGGCTGTGTTATTGCATTTTATTTTGCTTCTTGTTTTTGTGTGTTTGTGTGTGAGAGAGAACTTTTTATATCTTTTTGATATAGGCAACTTAAAGGTGTTTGGATGCAACTATATCCTGTAAATAAAAGTAGACTATAAGCGTTTGCTTGCAATAATTAGTTAGAGAAGGTGAATTGTAGATCAAAATCATTCCTTGTCTACCAGTTCCCTACCTGCTTTGATGCTGTTCTCTTGCTGTTTCCTATCTGTTCAGAAGGTTTTGTTCTTTTCCTTTTACCAGGTATTTCAAAACTCTCCAAACTCATGCGACTGAGTGCCAACAACAACCACCTCACCAGCTTGGAGAGAAATGTCTTTGATAACCTGTCGCACCTCCATTACCTTTCTCTTGAAAACAACCGGATCACATCACTAGGAGGTTTACAAAAGGCCTATGCACTCATTGAACTCTACATAAGCAACAACTATGTGTCCTCCAACCAAGAAATATATCAGTTAAAGGTAACATTTGTATATTAAAGTAAAGATGTTGCTCCTTTAACCTATGGACAAAAATCATCACAGTGACAGGTTCTAATTTGCTTATTCTTACCTGCCATCCTATCAATGCGTTACCAGGCAGAATTCAGGGGCAGCATGCTGATTGAGAATTAGGAAAATATAGCCTAAATCCATCTAAGTGCATGAAAGGCTGATACGGCCTAAAACGTAGCTGTGAAGTAAGAAAAAGAAAGTCTTATGAGCTGAGCAGTTATTATTTAACAAATAACAGTTCATTAGGTATGATGTTAACATAGCATACTTGCATTAAAGTTCAAAACCACTCTAGCCCAATTTTTATTGAGATACAAGGTGACATTTTTCCTCATCCACTTTTTCCCTTAATATTTTTCCTTTTGCACTTTTTTACCTCTTAATCAAAAAGAAAAAAAAACAGAAGACATCAATTTCAGTTCTCTATAGAGGTGTGTTGGCAAAATATTTAAATATAATAATTCCCAAAAAAATTCCAAATATAGTTCAGTATTCATTTCTTACTCCTTTTTAAATATTATCAAAGCACTAATAGTAGATGGCAGCAATGATTCCATTGTAATAAAATATGGTAACAAACCATGTTTGTAGAGAAAGTATTCTCATCAGAATTCAATGTTTTTACTAGCAATGCAGATTGTTTCCTAAGTAAGCAGCTTTGGTCTGTGTAGATGCCAAGGAGATATTAACCATTTCTACTTAAAACACAAATTCCCTTAAAACATTTTGAGGCATAAAATGTATGAGAATTCCATATAAACTCTTTTACTGCAAACAGTAATCCTTATTACATTCATGTTTTGTAATCCACTTCAAAAGCATTATCTTAAGATTCTCCCTTTTCTTTAATTGCACAATTAATATAAAGTTAATTTATTTGCTTCCTAGGGGTTAAATAATCTAGCTATCCTGGACTTTTATGGAAATTTGATTGTTTGGAAGCAAGAAAACTACCGCCTTTTTGTCATTTTTCATATTCCTTCTCTGAAAGCCTTGGACGGTGTTGCTGTGGTAAGTTTCAAATGCCTAGTTTGAAAGAGAAAAACAAGGGGGAGAATGAGAAGACAGACAGGCAGACATGAATAAATGTATATATATTCTCCAACAATCACAACCGTAATAACGTGCAACCAGTTTTCTGGTTCCAATTGTGGTTGTAAATTGATTACTGATTGTAAATAAATTTGTATACCTTGGTAGACTGCTTACTAAAAATGAGAAAGCAGAGAGCTGTTAAGATATGCAAATGCTGGTAGAAAGATTGAGTGAGATGTATGTTAAAAAGAATGAAGATTTGTTGAAATGAACAAAAAAAATCATTTCTGTCCAGGTTGTTTCATGGAAATGAGACGAGGGATTTCTAGAGAAGCAGTATAGAATAGTAAATGGAATGGAATGGAGATAGGGTGCTTAAGAAGTGCTCATAGGTAAAATAAGATGAGAGGGGAACATGAATGAATAGATGCTGGCTAAAACTGGTTTCAGTACAAAGATAAATGACCAGAATGAAGAAGGTACTGTATGCTGAGGTGGTATAGTCAAATAAAGAAAATGAGGATGATTTAATTGCATAATGAAATGAAGGAATACTGAATAGGTCCACAGGAGAAGGAAGTCCAGTAAACAAATGGTTGAATGGAGTTGATGAGATTCTGAAAAAAGACAGGTAATTATGGAAGAGAAATCAGAGTATGATGGATTATATGCATGGAGTGGAAGTTAAAACTGTGGAGAATTGTGTGAGTCATGTTCATCCCAGTTTTGAAGAGCATCTCCTTAACTCCATTATTCAAGTCATTAATAAAAATCTTGGACAACGCAAAACCCAACACAGAGCCTAATGACATGGTATCCCAATAAATATTTCCTTCCACCTGAAGTGAAGCCATTAATCATAATTCCTTGGGGTTGTAATTTAGTCATATTTAATACATATATTTTCAGCTTATATTTTAAAATACTGTTAAATATAGGAAACAACTGAAATAGAAAATGCGAAAGATCAGTTTGGTGGCAAACTTAATGCTGATATGGTGGCAGAAAGACTGGGCCATTCAAACTTCAGCAAAATGCAAGAATTAAACTGGACAGCCTCTTTGATCAGGTGAATTGCTTTCAGATATTAAAGTGAAAAGAACTTTACAGTGATTCATCTTTCTGTACCATCAGTTCCTATTTTATACTAATTTGATGTTTAATTATTGCATTTGATCCTGCTATCCTACAGGAAATGTAGGTGGTTCTCTTTTCTTACTAACACCTTTAACCTATGAGATTAAAATTAGATTGAGAAATAGGAACATGTGTCAGTCATATATTAAGATGGGGCTGAGATGTCAACTAAGTTTTAAAAAGTACCTTACTGCTAATACTTACTTGCTCTACTATATATTAAAAATTATTTGTGCAACAGTTTCTGAAAGTTTCCAGGAAAACATTTCCACTAACCCAGAGATCGGTTGCTCCGTGTTCGGCCCGGATTGGGCAAACCAGTAGTGGTGGCGGAGGGAGGCTTCTGCACATGCACCAAAGCATCATGTGCGTGAGCACGAGCACATGAGCGAAACGGTAGTAAAAAAATGGAAACCCACCACGGCACTAACCAGCTGCTTGAGGTTGTGTTTTATTTTTTGGAAGAACTTGGACAAACAGGAGCTGAATCCCTATTCTTCCTCTTTTCATGATCCCTTGATACTGCTGCCTAAATTCACATCTGCACAAAGCAGCACAATCATTGTGAATAAATACCCAGGCTGCTGTGATAAGTAGGAGGCCTTGGAGTGTTTTCTATGAGCTACAGTTTCCTTGAAGCCAGGTCTGTTCTAAATTCCCTAGATGCGTTTGAAAATATTGAGTATTCTATTCGCGCCATCAAAAATTGCTAGCAAGGTATGAAGGAGGAATTAGCCCCCTTTGTTGTGCTAGTATTTGATGCAATCAGTCGTTAATGGATGTATGAACATAGAAACCTGCTCTGTGACATACAACTTCAGTTATTGGTCCATCTAATTTAGTGTTCTTTGCACCAAAGGTTGGGAACCTGGGGAAAAATATTTTTCTCTTCATGTAATTGTGGGAATGTGGAATTGGGTAATCAGAACTATAGGGATTTTTAGGAAATATTGTACTTTCAAGCAAAATTAATCATTTTTTTGCTGTGCATTGAAAACCTATTTTTTAACAGTTAGAACAATTAATCAGTGGAATGATTTTCCTCCAGAAGTTGAGGGTGCTCCAAAACTGGAGGTTTTAAGAAGAGATGGGACAACCATTTGCCTGAAATGGTATAGGGTTTCCTGCTTGAGCAGAGGTTGGACTAGGAGATCTCCAAGGTCCCTTCCAATTCTGTCATTTTATTTCCTATTTAAAAATTGCCACCCCCACACTGCTTCAGAAGGAGTTGAAATTATCACAGATGCTTACAGTACAGGCTTTGCATGCAGAGAGGATTCCAAAATATCCAGATGTATAACTGTACTAATGTGATCTGCTTGGAACCTGTAGCATTCCTACCAGTGAAGTTAAACAATTCTAGATTGGATAAGCAAATAACTGCAATGGCAGAAGGTGTTTTCTTTAATCTTAATGCATTTGATCTGCAAAGAAGGAAATAAAAAGTTTCTATATGTGCTCCTCTAAAGTGTGCCTCAGAAAAAGCATTATGTTTAATTTATCACCTCTTTCTCCTAAATGCCTTTTTTGTCTGTCTCAGAATGGTGGATCTTGTGCCAGCAGACCATTTTAAAAACATCACTAGTGTGAATTTACAGAACAATAATCTTACCTCTTTCAGTGGTTTGATCTTCCTACCTAATATTAAGGTGAGTTTCCTATCATGCGTAATATATATTCTTATAGTACTGATCCTGAGATATGTTAGGGCTACTTCATACCACTGTCACAATTATTTCTTCATATTGCTTATTTATTACCTCATTTATTGATTTTCAGCAATATTGCCTATCAAAAATATTTACAATTAAGTGCCACAAAAATACTGGGAATATATTGAAATTATCACAGTACTTGCTTCAAGCTTCTTCTAAAGAGAAGTGAGAGGACACTGTAGATAGACTCAGGAATAAGCTCTTGTCTAAATTTTTAGTATATACATACAGCATCCATTCAATTATCTATATTTTTTATCCTAAATATGAGAGACAACATCTAGATGTGCATGAATTTAATATCACTGAACTGGGTAGTTCTTCCACTATTGGCAATGGTAAACAGTAGGCCGTTTTTGGTCAATACAATTTTGTATTTTTAAATATTTTAAATGCTTTTACTTGTTGTGAGCCGCCCAGAGTCCCTAGGGAGTGGGCGACATACAAATCCTATTAAAGTTAAAGTTAAAGTATATTCATTATTAGCATTTTAAAGATTTTGGCCAAGTTATATATATGAAAATGATGTATTTGAGGCAGTCTTTTTTTCAAAGTTAGCTCAACTTGCTGAAATTCCAACATTGAAGAGGAAATGGAAAATATTCTGATAACATAGGTAAAATAGTATTTCCAAAATTACAGATGTCAGAAAAATTGATTGTTGGTAGGATACTATAGAAAAGACTTTTAGAGTGGGATGTGTTTATGAAAAACATCCAAAGTGATCGATAAAACCTTTATTGGTTTTATTGGCATAAAAAAAGATATAATCTTCTCATGTTCTCCATAACTTTGTCTCACTCATTATTTTACTAAAGATATAAAAAGATAAATGAAGGCTGTCTCTGAAAGTGGCTTAGTTTAAGCTGTTCCTTCTAGAAAGTGTAATATGATGAGTTATTTTGCCTAAAACACCAGAATGCCCAACTATGTGGGGAAAAATTTCTAGGTAGCAAGAATATTAAACTTCTGCTGCTGTGTTATATCATATACATTGAAAAAAGAAATTTAAAATAAAATACAATATAGTCTTATTATTGTTTACCAGAACTACAAATAGGCCACAGATAGGCACAATTAATTGTATTGATTTTCTGTTCTTCCTGTGGTAAAAATAGAGTTCTTTAATTTTGAGTTCTCATGTGAAACTCCCCTCCAAGCAACATTCACAGGGCTATCTCTTATTCTCTTCAGTAATAAAACTCTCCCATCATTAACTAGTCCTTTAGGCTTTCTAGAAGCAAATTATGTATGATGGAGATACATTAGCACAGATTTTATCTCTTAGACACTCTGGTAGGAATGTATTTGTGTCATTTTCATCATTATAAAGCATAATACTGCTCATCCTAAGATGTATTCTAAAATTAAATTCTATAAAGATTGTAAAGGGTTTTGTTATCTGAATATTAAAACTATCAGGTTTCCCAGGATAGTAGTAAACTAGGCTAAAACACCCAAAGAAATTTAGATCCAATGGCTAAGAACTAATTTTTTATTCTAATTTGGGGAAAAGTAGGCGTTATAAAAAAATAGCAATCACTGAACGAGTTCAAGGCTGGTAGAGAATTCATATATATCAATATATATATATATATTGGGTGTTCTATATCAATTGGGTGTTCTCTTTTTCCATACCTTCTCTTGTGTAATGAAACCGTTGCATTTTCTCACACATGCTAGTTAGTGACTGTTGCATGTTTATATTTGCGCTGTGAGGATCCTTTGTCACTCCTGCTCTTCCTAGCATGCTAATTGGGGAAGAGTGTATTTGAAGCAGCCACTGCATATTTAATCAGGGCAGAAATATAAGTCATCATCATTATCTTTAGTACTCTAAGTTTCCACATACAGTAGTTAATTGCTAGCCCTACTGCTTATTATCTAAACTGAGAAGAATTAATCCCATTTTTCATGCAGGTTCTCTGCCTCAATTACAATCACATTGAGTCCGTTCTCCCTAGACAAAAGCCTGCCAATCACTTAACAAACAGACAGTTGCTACATCAGAAAGTGATGTCCAGTGGATATGGACAGCAAGGTTCTTCAAAAAGCAGCAGGTACACAGCCTTATTATCAGTAACAAAAAGAAGAGGCAGTTACTTGGAGAGAAGTGAACTCTACCTGGAAGTGGAACTAATCTCCAAGTAAAGCATTTTCCTTCTAGGGTTAATTCTGGGAGACAAACCATGTTGTGAGTTTGTAACAGGAAATTGCTGAGCATAGAATTGGTTAACCAGTCATCCATGAACACATGTTCAATCCCATCTACGTCTTGAGTAATAATTTGCATTTTACCTTAACTATTTGCTCAAAGGAGGTCTGGGTGATCCATAAGCCATGTGCCAAAACTGTTTTGAGCTCAAAACACTTCCCCTTAATTGAAGCAGTCTGTTTTGAATGTGAAATGGGTTTTCAAACTCAGAATGGGATGTCTCAAATTCAAGCCACTTAAGTAAAGTTTGAAAATTGCTAATTGACTTAAAATTTTCATGGTTGGCAGAATGCCGCAACTGTTGGCTCTGTTACTGGCTTGACATTACTACTGTACATCTCATTTATTTCTTTTTGAATTAATTGATAATTCATGCTGACTTAATGTTTAATGTATTCCTTAATGTTTAAACAAAGTATTAAGTAGATTCTTACTTGAGAAATAAAATAATATTCTGTCAGTATTTAGTTCATTGCTATGTGGATCACATCTCCAATAAATAAGCAATTGCTGTGATTTCTGTTTTGTTTATATTTACCTGCAATTCATTTGCCTGGAAAAGAGTCTGGCAAATTGTTGCTAGCTATAGATATTTGAATATGTTTTCTGATCAATGAACTGTTGATGAAATTGAAAGAAGTAGTAGTAGTAGTATGGTAGTAGTACCACCAGTAGTAGTGATCTTATTTGTTATTTAGCATGTGATTATAATTAGGTGCAGTACAAATATAAAATCATAAATATTATAACCTGGCAATACATTACAGTATCACGGTAAAAATGATTCTCTAAACTAAAATACCTATCACATATAATAACTTATGCACAGCATATGCACATTCAATTAAAAGATGGGGTTTTTTAAAGAAACAATGTAATAATCAGGGTCCCAAGGAAAGCAGTTTTATTCCTATTTTATGCTTATGGCCAAGGATAATTAGAGAGGATAGAAGAAATGGCCTTGAGGGACAGAAGAAAGAGCTGCTACTAAGACAATCGTCAGATAAAAAAGAACTGAATGCAGGGCAGGAAGGTAAGCTGAGTAAATTGCTCAGACAAGACTTTCCCCACTTCTCATGAAGATAAATGGGAGTGTATGCATTTAAACTTGCAAGGTTTTCCTGACAATTAGAACAATTAATTAGTGGAACAACTTGCCTCCAGAAGTTGTGAATGCTCCAACACTGGAAGTTTTAAAGAAGATGTTGGATATCCATTTGTCTGTAGTGGTGAAGGGTTTCCTGCCTAAGAAGGGGGTTGGACTGGAAGACCTCCAAGGTCCCTTCCAACTCTGTTATTCTATTCTATTCTATTCTATTCAAGGTTCTGTTACTAGAAAAAGTAGTACTGACATACAGTACATGATATTGGATTCCTAGTTTGATCTACCTTGAACGGCTGACATAATTTAGTGGCCATTGATTCCAAAGAGCCAAGCTAGGTAAGAAAAGACTCTTAATTGTGACATGGCTATTCTAGTTAAGTAGGAGAACCAATTGATCCTGGCTCAGTAATAAAATAAATATCATTGTAGGTTATTACATGTCTCATTGCCAGCCTTTCAATCTACTGGATGTGCTAATATCCAGGACATCATATGTCAACAACAGCTTTTATACTGGCATCTTTCAGAAATTCTCAGCCCAGAACATATGGCTGGACATATTGCCAAAATATTGCTAAGAGATCATCATCATAAACCTTTTTATAAAACTTAAAACGTAATTTATACTATTCCCATTTTCTTTTCTATTTCCTTAAGGGGGGGAAATGGATTTCCACATCATTGCTTAAAGTTCATGTTTAGATTAATGCCTCATTTCCCACAATATAGCAGGATGTATTTTCCATACAATTTTTCAATACAATATTTCAAAAGCCCAGCACAGGTCCTGAAAACCATTGCAGAATTTTATTTCCACGTTCTGTTTTTACTAAGCTATTCTTTCTGACTCTGTTTTTATTTTAGGGATGCTGGAGTCAATGAAAGCTTGTCTCCAATAATGGAGAGTTTAGAAGTTCTCCACTTGGGCTATAATGGAATTACAAATTTGGTGTTGTTACAGATTAGTAGGCTAAAGAATCTGAAGTTTTTGTTTTTACAGGGTAAGTAACAATAGCAGCTAGTGCAATATTATTATCATGTATTTTTAGTTTCCTTTTGCAGAAAAATTCTTATAAGGTGGTTCATGGAGCAGAATATCCTGAAAAAGACCATGGCTGTCTAGTACTTTAAAGAAGAACATTATGCTCTGCAACAATATATTTCGAATTCCAAATGAAAATGTGATCCCTAACAGTAATCCCTAAGGAGGATCACCATTAGATCAAATAATAACATGCTTTATAGGCACCATATCCTAAAGCCTATATTACTAATCCAGATAATGTGTTTCATCAGGTAAGTTCCTTTATGATGCTATTATGGCACATAATATCACAAACAGGTTGGGTAGGGGAAAAGCCTATATTACCCCCCCCCCTTTCTCCTTTTGGAAAATTAGAAATATCCTCTCAAAGAAACAATATTGGAAATGGGTGGTTTTAGTACTAAATTCAGAAAATACTTCTCCCCAAAACCGTAGTTTTATTTTATGCCAGACTATCTCTGATTTTAAAAAAAATAAGTTTGCAGACCTATTAACATAAGCAAAACCTGTGAATGGAGCAGAGGTGGGTTTCTGCCGGTTTGCCCCAGATTGGGCAAACCTGTAGTGGCGGTGGTGGGTTGCTCTGCCCACCCACCCAGACACTTCTGCGCATGCACGAGCAAACAGATAGTAAAATAAATTGAAACCCATCACTGGAATGAAGGTAAGTTTGGAAAAAGTTCTACCTCTTCTGATCCAACTGAATGTAATATAGAATTTTTATGATCGGATCCCCTGTATTTTTTCCTTTGTCAACAGAGCTTCTGAAGAGTGTTAGTGTATGTGTAGATTTTCTATTAGGATTGAGCCATGAGTCGAGGAACAATTCTTATACTTTGTGCTGATTTCACAGTATGAATTTCTTAAAAGCTGTTCCCTGTGTGGAAAAGCATATTTTCTTCCCCCAGAGCTAATAGCTGATTTGAAGAAGTTGAAGCAGAAACATGGGTGTGAAATGTGCATTAGTGCCTTGATCCTCCTGCACCCTTAAAAAGGATGTCGCAATCATGGGATTCCTCCTTCATGGAGGAAACTTCGCTGGTTCTATTCTGTAGTGTGAAAAAATATATCTGCTTGGTAGCCTTTGCCTGGGAAAACATTTCAGTTCTTCCTGCCAATATGCATTTGGTATGCTTCCACATGCAAAGGAGATATCATTTTCTTTGTTGGTTAATCATTTATTAAATTTATATGGACCCCCACTTTGTAATAATAGAGTCTAGGCAGCTAATGTGATGTAGGAAAAACTCAAACTACAAAATAAAGAATAATATATTAAATTTATTAATTATTAATATTAAAGAGAAGGCCAATTTGGAGTAGGATTAAGGCACCAGCTGGAAATGGGAAACCATGAATCCTAGGCACAAAGCTAAATGGATGACCTTGGGCCAATCACTCTTTCAACTCTAGGAAGCAGCCAATGGTAACCACTTAGAAAATCTTACCAAAAACTGCAGGGATTTGTCTAAGCCAGGGTTGTCAAACTCACATCATATTGTCACATGACACATCCCCAGTGGTTTTACCACATTTAACTAATTCAGTGATATTGTAACTATAGTTTGTTGATTAAATCATAGTTGTTATAATAACCTGGATTCAGCATGATAAGCCACCAACTGCTGAGTTCATATGACACACTAACTTTGAAATAAACAAATTATGTAGCCCAATATATTTCACAAAAATATAAGCATGACTCAGTTGCAGATCAAATAAACCACATATTTATTCAGAGATACTTCATAAAAAAGAACATTAAGTACCATGAACAATGGAGATTGCAAGTATCCATTATCAAGACCTGATGTTCAGTGGTATGTTTTGGGCTGAGTGAAGAGGATATAACTATTCTGAGATATTTGTCCTTTTAATTATTTTCAGTTGTCCATTTGTTCATTGCATCTTTTCCCTATCCACTTTTGATTTTGCTGTAACAGGAAATGAAATCAGCCACATTGAAGGGCTCGAAGGCCTGCAGATTTTGCAGGAATTGGTGCTGGATCATAACAAAATTAAAGTTATCGGTGAGAATTCTTTTGCGAGACAGTGCTCTTTGCTGGCTCTTCACCTGGAAGAGAATCGTCTGCGTGAACTCAACAATTTGCTTCCCTTGGGAAAACTACAGAAGCTTTTCCTTGGTCTCAACAGAATTCAGGTACAGTAGATCCTATACCTCAGCCTTTGCATCCTGAATTCTTCCTAATATATTTAATCTGTAGCTGCTTGAATTTTTGGCCAGCATATCAATTGAGTGAAAATTTTGGAAGCTTTACTCCCAACACATCTGGAGAGCATAAGAATGGAGAAGGTTGACTGAGATAGAAAGTGATGTTTTCTTCATTCCTTTATTGCAAAAGAGAGTGAGTCAGCTAGAAATCATAAGACAGAAAGGACTATAACAGAAATCAGAATGTGAGCCTGAAAAACAGAAAAAATAGTGCACTCTAGATAAAAGATGATACATGGATGCCCCACAAATTGCATCTGGCCCCTGTCTCTTTTGATCCTGATATTGTTTGGAAACAGCACACAAATCTTTGGCACCTCTGGGGTTTCTTCGTTATTTTGGTTGAATTGTTGTATCTTAAAATGCCTTTTATCAATACATTGTTTCTCTAGGATGCATATACCCATATGTCATGTTGTGTGTGGATATATTTTTTACAGAAAATCTATACCTGTGATGGTGAACCTATAGCACACATGCCACAGGTGGCACACAGAGCCATTTGTTAGGGTATGTGAGGCATTGCCCTATCAGCTCCAGCATGCATGTGAGTGCTGGCCAGCTAACTCCGGCCTTCTTTTTTTTGGCCATTTTTCGTGCTCTGGAGGGTGAAAAACAGCCCTACAGGCAACCTGGAAGTTCAGGAACAGGGACTTCTAGATTGTCCGTAGGGCCATTTTTCGCCCTCCGGAGCCTTCAAGGAAGCCTCCGGAGGGCCTCGAGGGGGGCGGGGAGGCTGTTTTTTGTGCCTTCCCCAGGCTTCTAGAAAGCCTCTGGAGCCTAGGGTGAAAAATGGTTCCATCATGGGCCAAAAGCAGGGGAGAGGGCAGGGGTTGCACGTGATACAATTATTAAAGCACCATATCATGCAACCATCACTTAGTGATGGCAATTCTGGCAGTCCCCGTTGTTGTCATTAAGCAAGGATTGCAGGTTCTTAAGTGGGTCTCAGATAGCTTGCAAGCAGGCCAGCAGGCAGGTAGAGCTGGTGATAGCTGCTAGCAGGCAAGGGAGAATGTGTAAGTGGTACCCAAGGTGTGGTGTGAATGTGGTTCTGCTGGGGAAGGCTGCACAGGTGGTCCACAATGACCACTGAAGTCATTACATGAGGATTACCTGTAAAAATATATTGAACAAAATTTATTTTTTATTTTGGGGACAGGATTTGGTCGAACTTGAAAAACTTGAATATCTTCCTTGTATTAAAGAACTTTCAATATACGGAAATCCAGTGAGTATACTATTTTGCCCAGTAATATCAGTTACATTTATTTCACGCCTCTAAATATTCCTAATTTTCCTATTTAGAAAATGCTGTATTGTATGCTACATTAACATTAAAGCAGCTTTCAGTGTCTACCCATTTGCCATAAACTGTTACGAATTTACTCAAGATATTAAGCGTAATACAGTGGTGGGTTCCTAACCTGTTTCCTACCATACGGGAAGTCCTCGATTTACAACAGTTCGTTTAGCAACTGTTCAAAATTACAACAGATTGAAAAAAGTGATTTATGACCATTTTTCACCCTTATGATTGTTGCAGCATCTCCATAATCAAATTTCAGGCGCTTGGCAGCTGACTTGTATTCATGATGGTTACAGTGTTGCTGGGTCATGTGATCACCTTTTTGTGACCACCTGAAATGCCAAGTCAATGGGGAAGCCAGATTCACTTAACAACCGTGTTACTAACTTAACCCCTGCAGTGATTCACTTAGCAACTGTGGCAAGAAAGGTCATAAAATGGGGCAAAACCCTCCTAACACCTGTCTCACATAACAACAGAAATTTGAGGATCAGTTGTGGTCGTAAATCGAGGACTACCTGTAATAGTCTCCAAATGTCAGAACTAAAGAGAAAAAAATGCTTCACTGCCCAGGCACATTAATATGTTTATGTGTAACATATTTCTGGTTGTTGCTTTATTTTTGTTACTTAATGTTGTTTTGTAGTCTGTGGTTTTGAAGTTCTTTTTCTCTATTTTCTGTTTTAATGTTCCACTTTGAAGCGGAAGCATTTCATTTCATTTCATTTCATTTAAGTTTATTTATAGGCCGCCCTTTTCCCTGAGGGGACTCAGGGCGGCTTACAACTCATGTAGGAAGGGGAAACATATAATGACATATAGGACAATACATAATTTAAAAAATAAAATAAAGCAACATTCATCATTCGGGTGGGGATGGATTATAATCTTTAACCCCAGGCCTGACGGGATAGCCAGGTCTTGAGGGCTGTGCGGAAGGTCTGGAGGGTGGTGAGCATCATTTGAGTATCTTTTAAAGTTGTTTTAAACTTTTTATTGTTAAATTCTTTGTATAGGCTTTAGGTTTACCACTTTATAGATTTCATTCAAATAGAGTATATATACTAAATGAGACATTGCAGAACTTGAAGTCAGATTTCAGAGAGAATGAGGACTACCATTCATTTATTCTTTGTTTGATCCCAAGAGAAGCAGTTACTTTAAGAAATTGCAAAGAGATCCTGCATTCAATCCTCCATGCTTCAAAGCATGTTTCTGGAATTGAATCTGAAGCAGTCACAGCCCCAATAATTCCTATTACTGCTTGATTGCTGTATTCAGTTGTTCATTTATACTGGTTTCAGTAGTTTGAGATAAAAATATGCTCTGAAAGTTGTCTAATTCTATTTTTTAGATTTTTGAGGAATATATTTGGTGAAAAACCAAAGCGGCCGTTTTAAGTCTTGTCATCTTCTCTCTTTTCTAATTGCCTTTCTGTTGAACATAACATTGAATTGTGTATGTGTCTCTAGTACTAAGGGGACTCAGTGCTCATTTATTACTCTCTTTACCAATATAGCTTCTCTTTCAAAATAAGAACTGCACAACACATTTAAATTGTATGTGATTTGTTGTTGTTGTTCTTATAAGCATTGCATGGGTGTCTTTTAAAGTTCTAAAAATAGATTGCCTTTTCAAGAATGCTACATCTGACTTTACCCTGTGCTAATGTTAGAGGTGTTAATTTTGTTATATCTGTCTTCACTTTCAACTAAGTCAAGGAATTGACTTAGACCTTTGGAAAGGATGTGGATATAGAGAACCTGATGCTTTAGTGCAGGGGTGTCAAACTGGCAGCCCACGGGCCACAT
The DNA here is from genome assembly GCF_051295495.1 of Thamnophis sirtalis. Lineage (NCBI taxonomy): Eukaryota > Metazoa > Chordata > Lepidosauria > Squamata > Natricidae > Thamnophis > Thamnophis sirtalis. Next base: position 150,652,756 of record NW_028261381.1, on the reverse strand, counting down.
GCATCATGCACAGGCCACACCCAGCCCAGCTCCGCAAAGGCAAAAAAGTTGCAATACGTCATATAATGCGATAGAGTTTGACACCCGTGCTTTAATGTCTGGATTAACCTTTTGCATCTTTCTTCCTTTCTTAGGTATCACGTAAAATTTCCCATCGCCCCCTCCTTATATTTCGCTTACCTAACCTTCAGGTTTTGGATGGCATAACAGTTAGCCCAGAAGAAAGGGCAAGAGCTGAATTCCATTTGCTAGAACAGCAAGTAAAGCATGGTTATTATAATTAAGTTTGGTTTGGGCTGTTACTATTTTGGGAATGATGAACCAGATTTGATTCTGCTTGTTTAATACTTGCCTTTAGAAAGTTCTATTCTCTTTCCTTCCTTCTTTCCTTCCTTCCTTCTTTCCTTCCTTCCTTCCTTTCTTTTGTCTTTCCGTCCTTCCTTTATTCATAATTCAGCATACTTTTGACACACAGCATGCGGGTTGCCATCTTTCATCAAGAATTTAAAGCTGGCATCATGACAGATCAGAAATAAGAGTTGCAATTGTCTATTTAACAATACTGCTATCTTAAGCTATCTTACTCCAAAGATTATTGTTACCCCGTGGGCCCCAGTTACCTGCTCAGAAATGATCATCATTATATGCTCATTGACCTGAAATAACATTTTCTGATGAGGCTGGCAAGGTCAACTTATTCCATTTTACTTTCCTGAAGCACTAAATGACTTTGAATGTACACTTGTGACTCACTTTTATTTTGAAGGAATCCATACTTGATGGTACCTTGTCACCTAGAGGCAACCAAGTGAGTCCTGCTGTGCTTCAGAGAAAGCAAATAAAAACAGGGAGTGATTTCCAACAAATATAATTGGTGAAGAGAATTAAAAAGCAAGGGAATGGGGTATAAGGTTAAGAGATTGAATGGGTGAGGATTTGGGAAGCAAAGAAGTAATTTGTTATTTTTTTTGTTTACCTATCTATCTTGTCACATTTGTATACACAACATACATAATAAAACAATACATAAAAATGTTAAAACCAGTTTAAAATAAAACAAAAATTCACAGCAGAAAAGCATGCAGAAAGTACATGAGTAAACCATCATACAACTATGTAATAGCCTCTGTTCTATCTTGGGATAAATTTACCACTTTATATCAGAGGTGGTATTCAGCAGGTTCTGACCAGTTATGAAGAACCAGTAGCGGAAACTTTGAGTAGTTTTGGAGAACCGGTAAATACCACCTCTGACTACCCCCACCCCCATTTATTATCTGCCTCCTGAGTACCAGCTGATCGGGAGGGAATGGGGATTTTGCAGCAACCTTCCCCTGGAGTAGGGAGGGAATTGAGATTTTACAGTATCCTTCCCCTGCCATGCCCACCAAGCCACACCCACAGAACTGGTAGTAAAAAAAATTGAATCCCACCACTGCTTTATATGTCCAAATTTTACCTTGGATCCAAAATCTCACAATCGTTTATAAAAATGTGAATATGGCATAACCTGGGTTTAACCACATTTTATTTTTCCCAATAAATAAATCAAGAAGTGTTTGTGTTCCAGTTACATTTTTAGTCCATAATTATGTGCACTTACAGGAATAAGTAGCCTAACACCAGCAAAAGCTTGGTGAATTATAACTTGTAAGGGTTCTTGAGCCATTGATAGTCAGTTGTCCTTGACCTCTTCAGTATCTGGATTAGAGACCATCTCAGAATTCTGTGGATGAATGCCATCTTGTGGCATCATGGAAGAAAGATAGAATGTAAACTTATTCAAACACGTAGAATTATGCATGGCATAATTCTGAGTAATCACTGACCTTGATGATATATATAATTATGGAACTTCTGAAGGGACTTAATGCAGTATCTCTGCTAGAGTTCAAATTGCAAGCTTTCTGTGTTGCAACTTACAAAGGAATTCCACTTGGTTTGTGGTTGGGCCATTTTCTTACTTATAAGAATTTCCACAAGTCTCCACCCCTGGTTTCTTGCTCTGTTTTTCCCACAGCCACTGACATAGTAACCAATGTATAATGAACTTCACGGCAGCTTTGCAGTTTGTGAACTGCATTTTTTCCACTTTTCTGCTGTAGAAATATATATTGCACAAGGAAAGGATAGAGATGGGGACAGTCTTAGTGCCTTGTTCAGAGGCCACTTTTGATATATCTTTACTGATTAGCTAAAGGAATCCCGATTTATTCTACAGAACTCATACTAAATTCTCATGTTGGCTTGGTGAGGACAGTTACAGTCCATTATAAGACTAACTCTGAAGGTTTGGTCATTATTTAAAATGAGAGTGTCTGTATGACAGTTGCCGCTATATCCTGGAGACTTTAGTATCCTTTCCTTTTTTATGAGCCAGCTTTTACATTTTCAGTAAGACAGGTGAAACTGTATTTATAATCCCCAGTTGAATAAGAATGGTAAAATTTCCAATGGAAATAAAAATCTAGTACTGTTAGTAGCACCTTACAGTTTCTATTATTAAGAGAAGAATTAATTTGAAAATTGGCAAAATGTTTTATTTTTGCATCTTGACTCTTAAGCTGCAGATTTTTTTCTCCTTGGAATAAAATATGGATCATCTAAGTTTGAAGATTTCTTTTGTATTTCAAATTGCTATAGAGAAAAGGATATACCTTTAATAAACTGGGCCTTTGACAGCCTTGATTTGTGATGTCTGACATACATGTCATAGCAGGAAAAATTTATGCCATCTTTCTAAGAAATGAAGCATGTTTCTCTATGTCACTTGAAGATCCAATTCTTCTTAACTCAATTATTGCTTCTTATAAATTAGTATTATTGTATTAATAATAAATTTATTTGCCACACATCTCACAGTAAATGCTCTAATTCTAAACCGAAGTCTGTTTTATAAACTGGATATCACGTAAAAATCAATTATAATACAACATTAGTGCAGCTAGGAATAGAATGCAAAGGCTTCCCACTTATTAGTGAAATATTCTGTTTTTCAAAAAGTTTGAATGCAAATCATCTACTTAGCTATAATAGAACTGAGGTATTTTCTCATTAGTCTGCCACAAGTAGAACAAGTTCCTCAGTTTTCTTTGTGACACTCAAGTTATTTTTCCTTAAGTGCTTGTAGAAAATTAAGAAAGAAAAATCTTATTCTTTTCTTTAAAATAATTTAGTTTTGGCATGAAATATCAAATGAAATTTTACATGGAGAAAAGCAACTAAATAAGCCTCTTATATAATATGTGTTTTATTTGGTGGGCCAGATACTTGAGATATTTTAATAAATAATTTAAAAGAAGGAGAGCTAGTTTGGTCTAGTGGTTTAAGGCACCAAGCTAAAAACCAGAGGACTGTAAATTCTAGTCTTGCCTTAGAATAAAGGTCAGCTGGGTGACTTAGGGCCAGTCACTCTCTCTCATGATATCAGACTTTGATAACCAGTAATCAATTCCTATCAAAACCAAAACAGGCAAACCCTGCATTGGTGAGGAAAACACTAAGAAGAAGAAAAACAACAACAAAAGAACATTACATTTATTTAATAATTCCCCAATCCATTTCATTCTATTTTATGGTTAGCTAATCTCATATGCTTTTTTCCGCTGAGGACTAATAACATACATGTATTCAAGTTATAGTTGTGGGTTCTGTTAGATATCCCCCCCCCCCCGCTGATAGACTGCAAGAGGTTTCCACCAAGGTCCTCTGTTCCGGCCAATGAATCTCATTGGCTAAGAGGTCTGACAGATCCCTTTAAAAGGGGATGCTGCCCGACCATTCCCCAGCTGGATGTTTACTTGACTTGCAATAAAGAGCTGTTGTTACTGAAGCCTTTGTGTGCCTCCTTTACCCGATCTAACACTGGCGACGAAGGTGGGATCTGGTCCCCCTCGTGGGCCAAGGCATCTTCCGGGTATGCCACAAAGAAACCTGCAAAAAACTTCCCATGATGGTGGTTAGAGATGACCTGCAGAGCCTGTTGGGGCTCGATTAGTTCCAAGCCCTGGGATTGGAAGTGACCAAAGTCAACTCCATGGAGGAGGAGGACGCTGACACCGCCGCTGACGCCACTGAAGCAATTTTAAGGAGTTCGAGGATGTATTTGGCACTGGTCTGGGTGAGTACAAAGGAACCCCCATTTCCTTTAGCTTAGACCCTACAACAGCCCAATTAGGCTAAAGCCCAGGAGAGTACCTTTCGCTCTCCGCCCAAAAATTGACAAAGAAATCGATAAACTCGTGAGCCAGGGCATCTTAGAACCAGTCGATCATGCACGCTGGGAAACGCCAATTGTGACACCTGTCAAGCCTGACAGGTCTTTACGCATCTGCACAGACTATAAATGCACAATTAATAAAGCCCTATAACAAAGCGCTTACCCTGTACCTGTTGTACAACACCTATTGCATTCTCTCGGTCCGGAAAAAATATTTGCAAAATTAGATATGGCGCAGGCATACCAACAATTGCCAGTAGATGGCACTACTGCAGAGGCCCAAACCATTGTGACGCACAGGGGTACAATCAAATGCAACCGCCGGCAATTTGGGGTTAGTATCGCCCCCGGACTGTTCCAAAGCGTAATGGAATGATTTTTGTAGGGATTCCAGGAGTTGTCCCCTATTTAGATGACATTTTGGTATCAGCCGCAAATGAAGCGCAACTTTTAAAAAGTGTACGGACAGTTTTGGCTAGAATCAGAGACAAGGGCCTCCGCCTTAAAAAAGAAAAATGTAAAATCAATGTACCAAAAGTCGAATTTCTAGGGTACATGATCGATGGGTCTGGAATTCACCCGACCTCACAAAAAATTAAAGCCATTAAGGAAGCCCCCACACCTCGCAATCAGACCAAACTACAGGCGTTCCTCGGGCTCCTTAACCTCTACAGCGTCTTTCTCAAACAGAAAGCAACAGTTGCTGAACCATTACATCAGCTCTTAGCCAAGAACACGAAGTGGTCCTGGGGCAAAACTGAGGCCTCTGCATTCGCCGCCGTAAAAAGACTCTTATCAGCAGACTCGTTCCTAGTTCAATACAGCCAGACCCTGCCTTTGGTGTTAACCTGTGACGCTTCTTCTTTCGGTGTTGGCGCAGTCCTTAGTCTCACCGCATGCCAAATGGTGCTGAAGCCCCCATTGCATTTTACTCCAGGACATTATCCGCCGCTGAGTGGAACTACAGCCAACTGGACCATGAGGCTTTGGCTGCAGTAGCCGGAGTAAAAAGATTCCACGAGTATCTCTATGGCCGGAATTTTGAACTGATTACAGACCACAAGCTGTTGCTAGGGTCGCTGGATGGTGACCACCCCACCGCAGTCTCACTATCTCCACAAATGACCAGATGGACAATATTCTTGGCAGCCTATTCCTACCGCCTCATCCACCGACCAGGCACCACGTTAGGACATGCGGATGCCTTGAGCCCAGTGCCCGAAGTTCTCACTGACCCCACCCCTGAGACAGTGGTCCTCCTCATTGACTGCCTGGAAACCGGACCCGTTTCTTCCAGTGACATTGCACGCCACTCCACAAAGGACCCCATGATAAAGCAAATTTTGAACTGGGTGTGGAGGGGGTGGCCCAAGGGGCCTGTTGGGGCTGAATTCAAAATGTATTTTTCCAAGCGGGATGAATTGTTGGTTATTAACAGTTGTTTGTTGTGGGGGGACAGGGTAGTCATTCCCGGAAAATTGTGTATAGCAGTCCTAGAAGCACTGCACGTAGGGCACCTGGGGGTGGTTAAAATGAAGTTTCTAGTAAGGAGTTATGTTTGGTGCCTAACATGGACAGGGACGTACAAGAATGGGTAGCCACATGCACAACCTGTCAGGAGTCCAGACCAGCTGCCCCAGAAGTGTCCGCCAAGGAATGGGAGCGCCCGCAAGCACCATGGTCCAGAATACACATTGATTTCGCTGGACCAGTCCATGGCCAAACCTTCTTCATAGTCATGGACGCATTTTCTAAATGGTTAGAAGTAGTCCTGAGGAGTTCCACTACAGCAGAATCTGTCATCAAGGTACTATAGAAACTATTCACTACGCATGGTTTCCCCGATGTATTAGTCTCCTACAACGGGCCCCAATTCACTGCCATGACATTCGAAACATTCTTAGCAGCTCAGGGAATCAGACATGCTCTGGTCGCCCCATTCCATTCGGCCTCCAATGGCCAGGCAGAATGGATGGTAAGATCCGCAAAGGAAGCCCTCAATAGGATGGGCCTAGGCGATTGGCAGACACAAATTGATCATTACTTACTCATACAACACATCACACCCAGTGCTACCACAGAAGCCTAGCTGAACTCCTCATGGGCCGCCGCCTTAGGTTTCACCTAAACCGGCTACACCCAAATTATTCCACCTCAACACCCCCTGACTCCACTAGCAGGGTCAGGTCCTTCAACATAGGAGATTCAGTATATGCACACAATTACACTGGGAGAACGTTATGGATTCCCGCAACTATAATTGGTATTACCAGTCCTCAGTCGTACACAGTAAAACTTGAGGACGGTAAAAACTGGAGAAGGCATATTGACCAACTCCGTAGCTGCCTGTCTAACTCAACGCTTAGACAGTCAAACATAATTCCTGCACAAACCGAAAGAAGCTACACACAAAATAACAGTCCTGAGGAAAACCCGAGAATGTCGGATGACTTATCTGACTTTGATGCAGGCCCACAGCGAGTTCTTAGCGATTCAACACCAGAAACTCCAGCCGCAGCCTGTGAAAAGTTCCAGGAGGTTCCACCAGGTGGATCTGCAGGAGCAACAGGTCCGTCCGACTTGCACGAAGGAAACACCAGGACTGAACTGCGCAGGTCAGGCAGAACTATGCAAAAGCTCGCCTACCTGCGTGACTACGTCACCAATTAGATTGCTCCATCCTAGAGGGGATGGGTGTTAGATATTCTCCCCCTCTGACAGACTGCAAGAGGGTTCCACCAAGGTCCTCTGTTCCAGTGGGAACACAGGTTGAATCTCATTGGCTAAGAGGTCTGACAGATCCCTTTAAAAGGGGATGCTGCCCGACCATTCCCCAGCCAGATGTTTATTTGACTTGCAATAAAGAACTGTTGTTACAGAAGCCTTTGTATGCCTCCTTTACCTGATCTAACAGGTTCCTTTTGTAAAATGGAAATTCTACTTCTTGAAGAAATAACAGTAGAGTGGCAAAAGCGGGAGTATTATTTTAAAGGCCATTTTCAGTCTGCTCTACGTACAGGCTGGTGTCACCAGGATATCCTCTGTTAGAGTCCCAGCAGGTTCCTCAGTCCCCCATCTTGAACCAAATTGTTCTTGCATGCTGTTGTGGCCTTTTTTCATCCATTTTATCAGTTTTCCAGTTCGGCTTTTTATGAGATGTAGGCATAGCTTGTTTCTAACAGAATTTTCAGATTTTAAAAAACCTTTTAAAGGGTTTCAGTGAGAGAAGGGGAAAATTCTCTTATCCAGTTGTTCAAGGTAGAGCATGAAGTAGCCGGCTGAAACTGAAGAGAAACTGCTGTCAAGTGAAGAAGAACTACTGTCAAAAGCTACTGGGGTCAGAACACAGAATTAAGCTGTTTTAGTACCTGCTCATGTTTATAAGGAAACTGCCACAACTCAGTGATAAACTGGATGTTTTCAATGCAGAAGGTTCCAGGTTCTGCCCCAACCATCTCCAGGTAGGCATCATTTGCCTGAAATATCAAGAGAGCTAATGCCAGTCAGATTAACCAAGGCTGAATTAGATGGCTTAAAAGTCCAGTTTCCTGTTTTTCTTTATAGGTCTCTCTTCCCAGCAGAAAAACTATTGTTCTAATCAGGGCTTTCATCTGCATGGGACTGCTGCCAAAGGCAAGACCCCAGCAACTTTACAATTTTCAATAAATTAGGAATTGGTTCCTGGATTGGAACTGAAGTGAAGTAGAGGGAGTTCATTCATTTTTGCATCAATATTTTTTCAAGTTGTCTAATAACCTGTTATGGAGTTGGCTTTTAAACTGATCTAGTTAATTATAAAATATGCTCCACCTGAGAAAAAATAAAAGTATGGGAATTTGTTGGAAAGAGGACAAACTTGCATTGAGAGTATTCTAGGGCAGAATATCAGAAAAGTGAGAAGTGCATTTTTTTTTTTACAATAAGCACTGAGGCAAACTTCCAGTCCTCAGACCTTGCAGTGAAATCCTAAAAGAAAGAAAATGTTAATCCAAAAATATAGAAACTGGGAGCCTGATCAGATTTTTGAACATATGTTTAAAATAATAAGAGTTTGTTTTCACCATTATGAATGAAAATCAGTTTTAAAGGAATATCAGCTGCTTGAAGATATTTGAAATCATTGTCTTAATTTTTTTCAGAATGTGAAAAAACACCCAAATAGTCAGAAATATACAATGGCACACAAAACAATAACATCTGATGTTAATAATACTTAAAAGCTTATTAGAACAAATGGAGTGTACTTTAAAAAAAGGTTGCAAAAGAAAATCCATAGGGGCGTGAGAGATAACTTTAAAGAATAATCACTAAGAAGGCTCTTCTGTATCTAATCCTGAAAAAAACATAGTTCTGGTTGAGAAATAAAAATCATTAGAGTTGTGTTCTTGGACTTCACTTTGAAAGAAGTCCCTGACAAGATGATTAGAGATTTCAGAAGTGCTTTACTGTTGCTGCCTCTTGAGAGAGAATGACTTGCCCAAGATCACTTATCTGGCTTCATGCCTAAATTGGTACTAGAACTCCCAATTTCTCAGTTTCCAGCTTGAAGCTTTAACAACTAGACCAGGGCTGTCAAACTCCCGGCCCATGGGCCAGATGCATTACACATTGGCCACACCCATGCCCAGTTTAGTGAAGGGGGAAAGGTCTCAATACGTTACGTGACACTGCCGTGATGACATGAGTTTGACACCCCTGGACTAGACCAAACTGACTCTCAGTTGAGTGTAGTGGAGAAAATAAGCCTAACAAAATGGAGACTACCTTATGTTATCTCCCCCAAAGTCCCCTGCAATCCTACCCAAACCAAAGAATATAAGCCGCTTTACCAGCTTGCAGTACAGCTCAAGGGCAACCCTTACAAGGGAATTGCAATCTAGGGAAACCCCAAGACTCCATTTTCTATCAGTTGAATATTCCATCTCTTGCTGCCTTCTTGAAAGGGCCACTTTGCATAACAATCAAAGTAATCCAATGCACTGACAAAAACTGCCTACCCCTCCCCTAAACTGGCCAGTAAATCAGATCCCTAGGATTTCCTGCCTTGTATTCCCCAACATCTATTCAAATCTTTTTCCATTGTTGGGATCTTTCTTGTAAAGCAGAATGTTCAGCATGAGCCTACAACATTTTAATTATTTTTATAGCATGTTCAAGACTAGGTGATACTTTATTGCTTCTTATCTCCTCATGTAGGTTCTTCCTTCAGCCAGTTCTCCAATAGAGTGTGGATTTCCTGGGCTCTTATCTGCTTTCCCCAAAGCATGTCCCTTGAAGATAGCCAATATGAGTCTTTCGGGAGCAATCAGCCACGCGTATATGACTGAGTTTGGTTTTCCCTACACTATTGATGAAGTGAATGGAAGCGAGGCTAACAAAAGTAAGTATAAGGGGACTGTTAACGCTTCATTTTGTGCTGTGTGTCAAAAATTTTGCCTCCTGTCAATGATTTCTCATGGATTTGGCCAATTCACTCTGGTGGTTTTGGGTAGCTTTGGACTGTGCAATGGAATCATGAGATGGTAAATTTGATTGGTTGAAGATTAAAGTAGAAGCTGCCTGACATAAGATAGCGACTGGAATGGGAACCTAATGGCCCTAATTTCATAACTCCTAATCATCAGGACAGAAAAGTTAAGCAAATGTTTTCCTGTCCAAGGTCTATAGTTGCAAGGACAGTATTGTACATTACAATCTTGTACATGTGAGTCTTCTTTTTTTGCATTTTTTTAAATTTTCTATTCTTTTACATATCATTGTGAGTATACATTCAGATAATTGTTATTCTTCTTTACATTTGTCATTCTTATACATTCGTTATTCCATTTAATAGGTTATAATATACAGTTTGGGTTGCTTTATTTACCATCCCTTACGCCTGTTGTAACACCACCTTATTTTTCCTTTCTTTTCTCCCTCCCTCCTCTACTTTCTTCCTTCCTCCTCTCCTTCCCCTTCCTTCTTTCCTTACCTCTCCCCTACTCCTACTCTTCCTCTTCCCCGTCCTACCCTCTCTCCTTCTCTTTCTCTCCCTTCCGCCCTCCTCTCGTTACCTCTTTCTTCTTTCCCTCCTCTTCCTCTCATTCTTTCCTCCTCTCTCCCTTTCTTTTTCTACTATTATAGGTGTCTCTTTCAAATCTAAGTTTATGCTTTCTTGGGATGGTATTTCCACAAACCTGAATATAATTTAGTATCATTTCTTATTCCCTTACCTTCACTAATCTATCCTAACTGTATTTTTTTCTTTCCCCTTTATATCTCGCTCTTGAATATATACTTGTATTTTTAATATTTTTACATGTGAGTCTTCTATGGGTGAGACAAGAGCACACATTCCTCCAATCCTCTGTTGTCCATGATCTTAATTCAGTTGCTTGCCTGCCTCGAAATGTCACATTTTAGAACATACAGACATAGTAATAATTACCTTCATTTAACACATTGACTATGTGTTTTTTGTTCTTACTGGGTTTTTTTTCCCCTCCTTTAATTATGAAAGCTGCCCGGGGTCATTTTTCAGTCCAGCAGCTTTCTAAATAAAATGATATGTAAAAATGATAATGCAAAAATATGTTGCATTAATATTAATTTACGATAACACAGCTTTAAAAGTACAAGTTCCATCTCTGAATAGATGACTTAAAAAGACCAATGGAATGGAGCGAGTCAGTTTGGTATAGTGGTTAAGGCACCAGGCAGAAAAGTAGGGAATTCTGAGTTCTAGTCCTGCCTTGGACACAAAGCCAGCTGGATACCTTGTTCTAGTCACTCTCTCAGCCTTAGAAAATAGGCTGTGTTGTACCACTTTTGAAATCTTGCCAAGAAAATTACAGAGACTAGTTTAGGCAGTCACTAGGAGTCAACCCTGATTCACCCATCCACCCCCCGCAAAAAAAAAGACTAGGTATGGCAATTGGAACTGCCATATCTGGTTCTAGGAAGGTGGATGATTATGAAATGGCAACAAAGATACATAAGTTCTTTGCTGCCACTAGTGGTCATCCAAATTATAGCAATCGTAAGAAAAGGGCTGTTCTAGTTAGAGAATAAAGGTGGGAAAATAATCATGCAGATCTGTAGCTATTTTCTTTTGGAGTAAGCTGTTTATAATTCACTTCAGTTTTTTCCCATTTAATTCACTTTTCTCCTCTTTACCTTAAATAATAAAAAATACCAAAATTTGGATAAATACCAATTTTGCAGTTTAATTTTCAGGTAGGAAACCAAAGAACACAGCCCTGGGATTGTGTAGTTCTCGGAGCATTCATGCTGAATTAGCCATGAGACAAGCCAAAAGTACATCGGGTAACTTTCCAAGCCATGGGACCTCATAGATCATCCTTGCTGAATAATGTAAGTTTATTTCATCCATGTTAATGATTTTCAGCAGCTCTCCTCCAACAACTCAGAGTGGTTTGCCAGGTTGTTAATTACCTTATCTGCTTTATGTCTGTATGCCTCCAAATAATTCAACATAGTGATCACGATTCTTCCATTTATACTTATAACAGTCTAATGGGAAGATTACACTAAAGAGATCCTGATTGACTTCACATTACTCAGGAAGTTTTCTGAGAAAGCAGGACATTGACACTCAATATATCTTCTTTTGGTCTAATATTTTAGCTACTACAGGTAATCCTCGGGTTACATTTGGACTGGAATTTCCATTTTGTTTTTTATTTATTTTTGTTTCTGGAAGGAGATATTGTTAGGGGAAAGCAAGAATGTCACTCAGAGATGATCCCAATATGGATTCTCCTGATGGGAATAGAAGTTGTTAAAACTAAAAGAAATTGGCAAGAAGGACAGATGATAGCTTGATAGACATTATAGATGCCTTGATCCCCAGATCAAGACCAAGTCTTCACTTAAAGACCAATCATTTTAAAAACAGTTCAAAGTTATGACAGACTCAAAAAGTTACTTATGATCACCCTTGAAGTTATGACTGCTGCACACACATCCCTGTGGTCACATGATTCCATTTTGAGCACCTGTTTAACTGTTTATTAAATTTATAGGCCGCCCAATCCTGGAGGACTCCGGGTAGCTTACAGAAACAGAAATTAAAAAAGATTAAAAACAGATAAAACACGACAAATTTAAAAAAGACACAACATGCACCCAATCTAAGCGGGGCTGGACCTCAATCCAGAGGTCAACAGCCTCAGGCCTGCCAGAATAGCCAGGTTTTAATAGCTTTTCGGAAGGCCATGAGAGCAGGTAGGGTCCGGATCTCTGGGGTAGCTCATTCCATAGGGCCAGAGCGGCAACAGAGAAGGCCCTACTCCGAGGTGTCGCCAGTCGGCAACCAATTTACATTTACAATAGGTTGCATTGTCCCATGGTCATAGGACCATGATTTGTGACTTTTTTGCCAGTTTCTGGCAGTCCCCCCCCCCCATTTCTGACAAAAAAAACCCATTTGGTAGACTGGATTTACTTAACAACCACTTGATTCGCTTAACAACTGTGGTGACTTGCTTTACAGCCATCCCAAAAATAGTAGCAAAACTTAGTCAGGTCATGTGGTGGCCCATGTAACAATGATTTACAACCCAAATTCCAGGCCCAATTGTGGTTGCTAAGTGAGGATTACTTGTAAGTAATTATTGCTTGGAAGAACAGATTGCCTGGCAAATTTAATTCTTTTTGTAATATCCTTACATACTTTCTTTTTCCCTCTGTCCAGTTACTTTCTTCTCTGCTTATTTCCTGTCAGCAAGGATCTCCCATTTTTCTTTCCCTCCTAATAGTTTCCCCTTCTGCTCATCCCATCTCCACCTAATTTTCTTCTTTCCTGCTGCTGCTAAAAGGAAGAACAGAAAGGTTTGTGAGTTTCTGCAGGGGTAGTTGGTGTGTAATGTAAGAGAAAAAAGGTTAATTTATAGAGTGGGAGCACAAACCTGAATCCTTTTTATAAGCGATTAATTCTAATCAGTAATTAAGTCAACAAATTTTTTTCCTCTGCTTTTTTTAATGAAGAGTAGATTATGAAAAGTACATACATATACAGACATATATGCATAGAACATTTATTGGGGAGGAAGCTAATTTCGAACGGAATTGGTAACCCTTGATTAAGGAGGTGGGAAACTGACAATTGTCCCAAATGTGCTTTTTCAAGAGGCAACTGGACTTCCTTCATTTCTCCTTGAGGACATTTCGCTTCTCATCCAAGAAGCTTCGTGGATGAGAAGCAATAGCAATAGCAATAGCAGTAGACTTATATACCGCTTCATAGGGCTTTCAGCCCTCTCTAAGCGGTTTACAGAGAGTCAGCATATTGCCCCCAACAATCTGGGTCCTCATTTTACCCACCTCGGAAGGATGGAAGGCTGAGTCAACCCTGAGCCGGTGGGATTTGAACCGCTGAACTGCTGATCTAGCAGTAGCCTGCAGTGCTGCATTTAACCACTGCGCCACCTTCATCTTCAATGAAAAACAAAGAAAGTCCAGGTGCCTTTTGAAAAAAGCACCTTTGGGGAGAACCATCATCTGGATGATTGAGAATCTCCATTGACATGGAACTGACCATTGCATAGAATTTTGGTTTCTTAATACTTTATAAAATCACTCATCGGAGGCTTTGGCTAGGCCCAGTGACCTCACCAACTGCTCAATTTTCCATCTAGTGCCAGTGGCTGATTTACTTTTGGAGAAAGAAGCTGCTTTCTTTAGTTTAACAACTGCCCCTTCGAAATTCTTTTTACATAAAAACTGTTCTTAATTCATGTTTTCATACTACTTTCTTTCAAATCTGAAAAAAAGTTTAAATTATTATAGGAACAAATGAACCATAGTCCTGACATCGGTATAAAAAGATTACTTTTATCAGCTTTCCTACTTTTTCACCTATTTTGCTGACTTGGACCAAAACAAATGAATTATCAGTTCCTTCAGGTTGATTACATAAAGTTATTTTAGTTTTTATTCAGAACATAATATATCATCTTGAATCAAACATGGCAGTAGATTTCCTCATTTTTTAAATGCAAAACAATTGCCAAACAGCTGCTTCCCAAGAGTTAACTGCAAAAATTGAAGCTTTTCCAGTTTATACACGAGCTGAACAGCTGGGAGATGAGGGATTCTATCTTTATTCACAGCTTGGTGTAGCCAATATGGACATAAAAAAACAGCCAGTGATCTTTGTCAACTTAACTGCCCTAAATCCGAGTTGGAAAAATATATGGATTTCCTCATAAGTTTGCTTTTTAAAAATAAAAACAGTTTTAGAATAGTTTTGAATAGGCTTACTCTGGGACAGTAACATTTTAAGTTGCTAAGATTGCTCAGAATATAACAGTAAAGTCTTGTCAGTATTCTAAAAACATTTATTAGGAGATAAGCTGTTATAGGATAGAATCCCCATCAATCAGATTCAAATGTTTTTTATATTTTGTCTAATCTTACTATTTGCTGTCTGTGTCTATAATTCAAGGTAATATTTGGAGCAGCTGATGAAATCTATTCTACAAAAGCTTATGTCACCACAAATTTTGTCTTTACAGTGCCACAATACATTTTCATTTTGCTGCAGTGAAAGGACAGTGAACTTGTTCCTCTGGAAACTACTGGAGACAATTTTGAATGCCAGACTGAGGAATGTTGGTATACATAAAAACGTAACACCTGATACTTGTGTGCATTTGAATTTCCATCCAACTATATTGTAAATCAGTTTTATTTATTAATGGAAAGAAAAAAGACCACTACAAACCATCATTTTCCAGATGTAATATGCTGTTGCTAATAGAAATATGCTCATTATTTCATTATATTTCATTATATTAGCAGAGTGCTTTCTTTCTCATGTCACCATATGCCAGGATCCCCTGTATTATGTAGCTTAGGGTAGAAACACATTCTGTTATGTGTTAAGCAGGAAAACAAGAGATCCAAAATTATGAAGTTATATGTTACAGAAGGCTGATTGAATGATTTTTAAAAAATATATTTTTGGCTTTTGAGAAATAGTAATTGTAAAGAAAAATATAATATCCCCATCAATTTCTATAATATGTGCAATTAAGAAGAGTTGGAAAATGTCCATGAACCATATGTTGGAATCTCATCTGTGGATTAAAGCATGATTTCTAAACAGAAGGCTCGTATGAAATGATTACTAAAGAACAGTAACATCTCTGGACACAATGCCTCAAATGAATCATGTCCGGCATTTCACAAAAAGAAAAATATGTTAATTTTTTTTAGAGAACATGAAGAAAGAGCTTACATGTCTACCACAGGATGGAGCCTGTCAGAAAAGCATAGTAAAACAACCTGGCAAAGGGTACATTGCCATACCAGAAATGATTCTATGAGTGGGTTTACACAACATAAACCCCTAACTCTGTTTGACAAAAAGTTTGGAATTTTCACAAATCATTGAGTTCACACAATAGGCTGAACTAAAAAAATGCCCAAGTTTCATTTTATCCTGGTTTAACATGTTCCTGTTGCATCTGAGTAAGAAGAAAAGGTATGAGGTAGAGAAAGGTTTGAATATAAACTGTTTTCCAATGGTTGGGGGGGGGGTGTCAAGGAGAAGTTACAGCTGTGACCATCTTTACAATTGATCTTAGGCAAAAGAATTGATGGAACAGATCCCTATATCCCTATATCAGGGACTCCAATATAAGGAAACATTTGGCAACTGTAGGCAGAGAAAGAACTAATTTGCCCTTCTTCTCGTGACTTATTGCTCTTGTCAATTCTTGTAGGTTATATATTAAATGGGGGGGTCTCAAATTGAGTACATCGTGTTGGTTATTTATTTACTAGTGTTCAAGGGTGGTGTGAGTAAAGCTCATCAATGCTGACATCTGCCTGAAGGCCCTCAGGGCAAGCAGATTCTCCCTGTGAGCCTCCAGTTTAATATGCCACATGACTGGGATTGTATGCCAGATCTTGGGATCTTCTGGGAAATTAAAATGATTGCTCTTAGGAACCTCTGGGTGGTTGATACTGTGTCTCCCCCTGCCACCACCTTCCCCGGGGTCAGGGAGTTCATTCTATCCAAAGCCCCCTCAGAACTAGGTATGTTTACAAACGTCTATGTAGTGACATGCTTATTCTTAAAATGTAGTTTATTTAATGCCTTGAAATTAAACTTAAAAGTCATGAACATACTTCATTACAAATGTATACCCATATTATTCTTAAAATAATTACAATAAAATACAACACTTGTTAAAAATGAAAAGGAAGCGAACTGTTGCTGACCCGTTTTTAAAATCTGACAGCTCCCAAGAACATAGAGTAGTGTTATGTAAAGGTTTCATTAACCCTGACCAGGAATATGACCGCTTGATGCCACCAGCCTTTTTTACTGAAGCGTAGCAAGTACATACACCTTTACGTAAGTTCTGCATTCAGTACCTCAGATTCTAGAAGGATATTGGAGGGCAAATGGTCAGCCCATAAGTTGAATAAATTAAAATTACCTCTCACTAATAGCAAGTTATATCACTGACCAACTAGTCAGAATGAATGTTTGTGATAAGCAGATTCATAAGGCAAAATCAGGGTAAGTCTTCTATTGTTTTTAAGTGAATGAAATAGAATTAACCTGCCTAGGTTTATTGGTTTAGGTTTATTGGACTTATATGCCGCCCTTCTCCCAAAGGACTCAGGGTGGCATACAACATAAAAACACATATTACAAAAGTTAAAAGAAAGATTAAATAGAATATCAAATATTCTATTTAATATATAATTTAATAAAATATAGTCCAATTCTGAATGATTTCAACGTTTTTATTAAAAATGGTAGATCAGACTTTCAATGACAGATTTAGACATGGTTGACAACGAACAGCATAATCCAGTATCTGTATTTCCTTGTACACCTGGTCAAAAATAATGGTTTACTGGCAATGAATAGTCTGGGAGGAGACAGGTGGCTATTTAAACTTGTATATATTCTAGAGTACAAATTTACTCTGATTAATGTATTAGTGGAAAAATCATTTGTGCTATCAGGAAGCTGTTTTAAATATTGTAGTATTATGGACATGGAGACTTTTTTTCTCTTCTGCTTTAAATGATTTAATGTGTATTCAATGTTTAAAAATCTAAGGAATTTACCAAAGTAATACACAACCAGTACAGCAACAACAGTACAGCAGTGACAGCAGCAGAAGGTCTTAAATGTATTGTCTGTATTACAAAATTTCCCCTGACTGCCAAGAACATTTTCCAAGTGAGGAACCATCACGAAAAGTCTCTCATTGGCTGCCATTGTCTCTCAATTCACATGGCTTTCTACACAAATTTTTAAATTCTGGAAAAAGTCATAATCATATGCTTCCAATGTGTGTCTTGTATCCAGAGAGACAGTTTGAAAAGATCAGGGGTGACCAGACCCTTACAGAAATAACCATCTTAGCTTTCTTCTTGAGCTGGCTGC
Source organism: Thamnophis sirtalis (assembly GCF_051295495.1). NCBI lineage: Eukaryota > Metazoa > Chordata > Lepidosauria > Squamata > Natricidae > Thamnophis > Thamnophis sirtalis. The sequence goes on along the minus strand of NW_028261381.1, from coordinate 150,635,120 downwards.
AGGCTGCCATTTTCTCTTTAATCACTTATCCTTTGGAAGCTCTAGCTTGCTTTTAAGCTTTGTGTAATCCCTTGTGATAATTTTCTTTTACAATAAGAGGCATTTTCCTTATCTTACAACAGATCTGCTCTACAAATCTCTTCATTGAAGAGAATTGGCTGCCTCCTCTTTTACTTGGGATGATTTACAAATACATTTTTGCTCTTTGGAATGCATGGATGAGTCTGTCTGAGTCTGTGTCTATACATAATACATACAGATGTGTGTGTGTGTGTGTGTGTGTGTGTGTGTGTGTGTAAGATGTTATAGACATCTACATCACGTTTTGTTAAAAGATGTCATAGACATCTACATCACAGGGCTAAAAAGCTTTAGGCTTCTCTTAAAAAATATCTTGCTATTATGAGGCTCATTTAGTGACCAAAAACAGCACTGAAAAAAACTGACTTACAGTGATCCTCACACTTATGACAGCACCCCTATGGTGACATGATCAAAATTCAGGCACTTGGCAACATTACAGCATCCAAAACCATGTGATCACCACTTGTGATTCACTTAACAACGTTGGTTTTAAAAAGGTCATAAAATCAGGCACAATTCGCTCACCCACCTTGCTTAGCAGCAGAAATTCTGGTCCCGGTTTTGGTGGTAAGACTACCCTGTACTGAGACGATAAAAAGGGCTATTTCAGTTCTGATTGACGGAGAAAAAAGAAACATAAAACACCACCCTGTCTTTTTATTGTGTGTAATATTTGTTTTAAAAGTGCCTTCTTGTGTTCAAAATAAAAAAATCAAAATGCAAGTTTTATCAAAATATCAAGATTATGAGAGTATTCACTTGTTAAAATACAACATAAATATATGCATATTGATATTTAACCCTAACCCTAAATTTAAATGCTTAAAGACCTAGAAGGAAGTGTAGAAAATTATCCTACTTACCAGGATGCATAGAGCCTCCACTGTCATCTGTCCTAACAAATATAGGATACCAGAAAAACAAAATATTAATGTGGCCTCATGATGCAAAATGTCATCATTTTAAACTTGCATTATTACACACATACATACATACAGGACAGAGTTTGCATCACAATAGCACAATACACATTTCATCATTTGCCCCCCACATCCCCCCATAACTGTGGTACCATCCACAATTCTCTAAAGCTATGCATTTAGTCATTTACCAAACCTGATTCCTAATCAAATATTTTCTTAAAGATACAATTTATAAAGTCCAATTAAATTACAGGTCGGTATTATATTCTGAAAAAAGAATATAATACTAAATGCACATTTTAACAATCCAATGGAAAAAGCAAAAGCAAGCCCTTCCATGCTTACAATTATTCAACACAAGCTGTATTTTTGGCATTTCTCACCAGTCCTCCTTGTGATTAAACATGCTCCAAATTTCAGACATTCGTCTTAATACCGTGCAATTACAATACATGTAGTACATAATAAGAATCAATGCATTCAAAATAAAATCTTAAATCCTAATTCTTGTGTTTTTCATTATTTCCTATTAATTTACTCACATAGAAATATTTTGCAATACTTGCAATATTTTCCAATACTTGCACTTTAATTAAAAAACTCAAGTTTAACATTTTTTTCTTTTTTGAAATCCAATGTTGAAAATAAGATGAGGATAGTATCTAAACAATAAAAATACAGCTTTATTCAGGGCTGAATGCATAAAGCAATCTAAGCATTTGATCTGGCTTTCTCTAGACGGTCTATCTTTTATTTAAAACAACTTGCTGAGTGGCCCAATTTTTACATTTCCCAAACTATGTTTTTATGTACGCTTTGCCAATTTGTGCGAAAACAAGTGGAACATATCAGCACCTATCAATTGCGTTGTTAAGTTCCCTGTTCTTTCAGGTTTCTTCCCACCAATTTATCTGAAAAACAAGTATTTGCAAACACGGGTAGCCTCATTTCTTATGTCCTTTCATTTTTCATGAAGTGTTTTCAAAAGACTTCAATCAACCTTAATGGTGCATTTTTAGTTAAGGAAACAGAATGGAAGAGAAGTCAATTTAAGCTCCCTGATGAACAAGTGTCTACTGAATGTGGAGGAGGGAGAACCATAAATGGGTTTAGCAAACACAGCCAAGATAAGCAATATGCCGTGAGCAGAGCACTCAGGGAACCAGGCATACAATAGAAGCCGTAAAATACTGCAGAGCCTTTTTAAACTACAGACAATTGGAACAATAGGCTGAGCCTAGACATCTGTGTTAAACTGTGAGGAGGAAGGTGAAAAGGAAGCTGCAGTTCTGTAAAAGGGGGCTTAAAAACAGAATAGACGGGCTTAAAGCAGAATCAAATAAATGTGGGATAGTTGACTGGGCTAGAAATCAAAATTGGCATATTTTGTAGTTTAATTCACTTTGTAAGGAATTGTCTCCTTTTAAAAAAAAGAGATAAAAGCACCATTTCAAGTGGTTGCTTTATCCTTTCTCTGGAATAAATAACCCTATTTTTATAGCCACCATTTCCTCCTGCGGTGCTTCCTAGAATTATTAGGCAATGTTGCTTTTGCAAAAATGAAATTGTTTAGCTATATAACCATGCTGGATGGTGACATTGCCCAAAGGATAATTACATAAGCAGTAAAAGGCCAAAGGCAAAGGACCAATGGTCCAGGGAGAATGTCTCCTGCACTTCTATTTCACTGAAATTCGCTCAGGAGCTCTCTCCTTGGGTTCAGTTGAGGAAACCTCTCTGCAACATCTCACGTGTTGTTACCAGGAGCAATACTTAAGACTCTGAGGGACAGTAGGAATGTTTCTACCATTCGGTAAAATGAGATTGTCTCCTCATGATGCAAATTTTGAGATGTGTCTGAGAGAGAATAACTGATCCATTTGTCTCTTCCATGTGGCCTGAAAGTGGGGATATTATATTTACCAAAGGCAACGTGTGGGCTTCCTCTAAAAACCAAGGTCCAAAATATTTGATAGGACATCTTCCTGATACAGGCTTTCCATTCAGTGGAATTTACTTTTTAAAAACACTAAATATGTCCCATGGCTTTTTAAAAGTCGACATAGATGCGATGTGGCAACCATGTTTATTGTTGTTTATGAAAAGCCAGCCTTACCATTAGATAAACCAAGTCAGCTGTCTTAGCAGGTTTTTATTCTTGTCTTGACTATATGTATTTGCTGCCAAGTAGGGGGAAAGACCCAATTGTGACATTTACTGCCTCAGCTGCCAAAACAACTTTCTTGGTCTTGGATATTATATACCATGACTTTGTGAGGAGGGGCTCCATTAGCTGCTGTGTATCAAGCAACAAAACCCTGAGTTGGCCCTTGATGCCTATAGCAAAGACTAAAGACAACCTGATTTTAAGAAGACCTGAAAAAAGAGTGTATTAGTGCAGCATACATGTAATTCTCACAGCGTGCAAAGACAATATAAATGCAGACATATAGCTTGACTAGTGTCAGAAGCAAGGACTGGGAGGAGGTGGTAGGTGTGTTCTCCTTTGCCTGCATGGATATAACAATACCAATTGATAAACAATTCTGGGTTTCAAGTAATGATGGTGGGGTGGGTGATAAACCTGTCAACATCTTGGTGGCTTTATCCTGTCCTACGACTTGGTAGTTGCTGTACTGTATTACAATTTATTAGGAAAAAAAGCTGAGATTATCAAATATTTTACGTGCTTCCTCATTGCTTTCATTCTGTGGAATGTGTTTTTTACATGAACAGGGAGTGTGTATGCAGCTACTCCAATCATCCCCCAGGTTAACTCTTCTTTTGCTGAGTACACTAGTAGGAATATTTTTATTAATGTGTCTGGAGGACATTGTTCTGCTTATGCATTTTAACTAGCATGGAAATTATTTTAAATGTGCTACTTTGGTATTATTTTACTGAAGGGATATAAAAATTGAAAGCAAACTGGAAAAAAATACTTTAATGAAAGAGTTTGTCTCATTAAAAAAAATGCTTTCTTTCATGCTGCTAAGGTTACTATTTTGCTATGTGCTACTGTACATTGCAAAACATGAAACTTCTTTTGCATTATTGATGGTGGTGATGACATGTATTAAACTTACTGGACTTGAGACTGTCATTTCACAAGACTATCCTACATGAAACTGCATATATTTTACAACAGTGCCTCCATAAGTCCTTGACTGGAACCCGAATCACTGAAGTCAACAACTAAGCAATCAGACGACCCTATTTGGATCATCATTATCATCAGTGCAGTACCTGGATAGTGTCTTCATCTCTGTTTTGACTGTTATTCATTTATTTTAGCAACTTTATTTAGCTGTCCAAACAGTATGTCAGCTCAGCTACTCTCTTCTTGTTTACGTGGTACTGCAATTATTTTTATTCTACCTGTCATAGGGAGTTAGCCCTCTCCGCTGGCTTAATGCAAAGATAAAGTACACGAGGATCGGTAAGGAGAGCATTAAAGTGCACAAATACAGCCCTCATTATTCTTTTAATGTATATGTCAGCAAGACAAGGAATTAAAAGCGAAAATCAATGTAACTCCAAAAGAACATCTGATTCACGTCTACAGAAAGCATGTTTCCTATCTTTATCCTGTGTGATCCGTAAAGAAGGATTTTCTCTGAAACAATTAATTTGGTGGCCCAAACCATTTTTAAATCTAAGGAGATTTAAAGAAGGGGGACGGAATAAAATAAAACCGCTCATCTTCTTGGTGTCCTTGTAGGCAACCTGATTGCAAGATAATTCCATCACATGCCTGTTATGCCAACTGCAATGTGGTACTGTATGTAATTGGATTGTAAAGACAAATGGAAGATGCAAGAAATCTCTATAACCTTCTTTACATTGATTTAATGTCCACTTCTTTTATTTGTCTTTCATTACTTCCTTCTCAAAAAGCCCAAAACATCTTGTGATAAAAAGAATATAGGGGGCATGATAATTATTTAAAAATTTAATTCCTCAGTATTTCAACCTGAAAGTGAAAAACGTAGCAAATATGCCATGTCCCGTAGGGAGGGGGAAAGTGGAGCACAAGAAGACTATTAACGCAACTTTCCTTTGTGTCTAGCAGCAATGAACAGATGGTGTGCAATCATATAAAAATCACATACTGGAAGACTTTCCTTGACAATCTGGATGTCAAGACTGGTTGTAGACAGTATCAAGATGGAGGAATGGCCACAGTCAGGAGGACCCAAATAAGAAGCCAGAGTCTCATGCCAATGATGACAACAATTGGAAATCCAGACAAGGATTTGTTTGATATAGAAATATTGATAGCCATTGTTAATCTAAAATCTAGCACTTAGTATTACTTTAAAAGATTGTTCAAGTTGCAACTCCTCATTAAAAGGAGACAGAACTGGTAATATTTTATTTTATTTGCCTGGTGACTTCTCTTCCAATTTGCCATTACAGACCTGTTACTATATCACAAGGCTTAATTTAACAAATTAATAACATCCATACATGATAAATGTCCGAGGTAACAGATTAAAAAAACCTAAATATCCCATGAATTTAGAAGAAGCTATGAAAAGAAATGTTCCTGTTTATTCCTGCACTAATTATGGATCTAGTCTTACCACTGGCAGTCATTTTCTACTATATCTCAGCATTGGGTGTGACAATTATTTCTAATGCTGATTCAGCAGAATTACTGTATTACTCTATTAAGAGAAAGCTGGGTACCCAGAAAACATTTATATTCCAAAAACAAAAAACAATTCACTAAGAATGAATGAAACGATTGTTTTTTAAAAGCTATCAAAAGTAAGGGAAGCATGTCTAATAGTTCATGTGTAGCAAAAGAGTATTACGAAACCGAAAGGGGAAAAAATAGGCATTTTGAAAATGAGACTGCAGTGAACCTTTGCAATGCTTAACATTTGCCTTTTTAAAAATCAGTATAATCATGAATAGCCATTCTCCTCTCTTGCATAATTACTTGTATGCCTTATTTCTTAATTTAAATGTTGTACAATTCTGCTATACACTTTTTTTTTTGTTCTGTTTTGCGAAGAGGAACACAAAATATAAAAATGTTACAACAGTAAGATAACAGTGGTGGCTCCGAAGAATTATTTACAGATGCTTTTTCATGTTGCCATACGGCTAAAACTAATAGATTCCCTGCAATTCTAAGTAGCCGTGGGGTCATGCTTCTGAGATTTCTGGAAGCTCCCATGGTTTTGTAAGATCTGGAAAATTTGACCAAATATAAAGGGCAGATGTAGAGTAAGATAAAAATAGATCTAATTTACCTAGAACCTCCAAAGTGAGATTTTCTATTCAGAATATAAATCAATTGCTGTCAGACATTTCTGATAATTTCTCTAATTTTGGAAGGCACAACAAAGAATTATCACTGAATCCCTTGTGAAGCTGAAATAAGATTCAAATTCACAAAGGCATGGCAGCTGTAAAGTATGACAGAAGAATGACTACTTTCCGCCTGGAACAAAACATCATAATAGGCTATCCTCTAAATATAACTATTAAAAACTAAATCAAGTGATGATTATTGTGATTAGTGGAATTTCAATCCAAAAAACTCTTTAAGATGATTGAAATTAAGTAAGACTTACACAATGATGTACCATTGATTCAGTGAAAATGGGAGAAGCCAAATCGTTAGCTCCAACTTTTAGAAATTTGAAAAGTGAAAGCCAGCATATTAAATCAACTAATTATTCCAAGGTGTTTGACTGCCTGGTTTGATTTGATTTGCATCTCACTTTTCCTCTAGGTCTAGTAGCTCAGGGCAGCATACGTAACCTAACTATCTTGTCTTGTACTTTGGGTTAAGAGATAGCAACTGGCTCAAAGTAGTCTAGTGAATATTAATGCCGTGCAAAAGTAAATATTAGTAATTCAGGTTCAGTAGTAAAGTCTGAATCTCGGCCTTCCTAATTCTAAGCCAGCTTTTTAACCACTACAACATATTTCACAAAGCTAAAGCAATGACAACTACTTTCTAATTCTATACTTTCAGGTTATTACAAACTGAAACTTATTTGTGGCTACATCAATAGACACACATTTTACACTTTTCTATTCCTGTTTTGGTTTACACTAGCATAATGAAAAGTTCTGGAGAATTTAAAAACTTGCCCGTAACTTGTAGACTAAAGAGTTTCCAAAGCTAATACTAGAAAAGTAATTGACAGGAAGATTAATAAACAAAAATTAAAATTAAAAAATCATAAAAATACCAATGTATACAAGTTATTCCAAATTAACAAAGTTTATAGGTTCAGAATTTGTTTTTGCAAGGTAACTTTTTATTGCTTGGATAAAAAAGTGCAAATATGGTAATAGTTATCAGCACAAAAGACTATATGCTAAAAAATTAGAACTATTTTCTATTTTAAAACTTAGATTTTCTACTACAAGATGGTCCCAAAGCCACCTGCATCACTATATGCAGCCACCTGCACATAAACTAATGTAAAAACTTAGTCTATTTCATATCTATTATTGCTGCTGACACTGAATGGCTAACACAACCTTTCTGTTGATAATCTCATTTTTCCCCAAGGAAAAATATAGCAGAATTGGGTAGATATAATGATCTCTGATACTTTTCTTCAGAATTCTGCAAAATTAGCTGCAAAGAACAAGATTATCTCCATATACAATTCATAATTTTAAAAGTTAAAGAGTGAAAAGCTCTATTGTTTTTGTACCAAAGATGTAATATAAATTGTACAGTGGTTTCTCTTCTACATGATGAGCATCAGCATCAAAATATTCACATTATAGGCGTATGATTCTGTGTGTGCGCGCTCACATGCACATATTCAACCTTTTTTTCTGTTATTCATCTTTTAAAAAAGAGTATTCTGCATGGCTTGTAATAACATTATAATGAGGCACTCTGCACACAAAAACTGTCCAATTCTATCCAAGACAATCTTCTAGATTCATCAAGACAATCACCCCTTTCACTCATGCTGTAATAGGAAGATTTTAAGCAATACCTTTTGATTGGAGTTGGATTTAAGAGAGCAGGGAGGGGGGGGAAACCTGCCATGACTTAGCTGGGAGCCTTATTTGAAATGCAATGAGGCTGAGAAAAGGAAAGTGCAATTTCCCTTGTGGGCTTGTTGGAGAAAAGAATGAGGCATTTGTTCCAGTATTCTTAATTGTTTCTGATTGCTGTTTGTGTAGCTCTTTCACTTTTCAAACCTGAAAATCACCTTCGAGTGTTCTACCAGTTCCTTTCATGCGCACTGCTTGTTTTTATATACATACAGCAAATAATTTGCCCATTACAACAGAAGTGTGTTAGCAAACCTTTAAATTTTAGCTCATTTAAACAGAATTTAAATAAAAGTGCGAGAGAGTGGGTGGGTGCAAAGTGGTACAGAAAACACAAGAGGAATTAAGGTGACAGGCTTAACTTGGCAGTAAATGTGCCTTGCCAATTGTTGCCCAGGAATGACTTTGGAGAAGATAGATGTGCATTTTCCAGCAATGAAGGTACTTGATGATTGCTCCTGAGATTTTAGTTACTGGCCCAGCCTTCAAATGTTCACTGCACAGCAATCATAACCAACATCTAGGGCTGTATCCTACATAAAATGGAAGAACGAACCACAATTGTTGTTCTCATTATATTTAGAACCTGTGTATCTACTTAATGTAAGTGCCATACAACCTGATTTTCACCGCTAAAACAAAATACAAGGGGGGAGGGGAATCTATGACAATAGAATCAGACAACTAAAATTAATTAAAATAAATAGAACCAACCAAAAATGTAATTAAAAGAATGCATTTTTGCCATTTTCCTGAATACTGGGGAGGAGGGATTATTCTGAAGCCTCAAAGCTACTTACTTGTTCCTATATACCTGTGTTGGTGAACCTATGATACAAGTGCCACAGGTGACATGAGGAGTCATATTTGTTGACACACCAGCAGTCAGCTCCGGTGTGCATGTGTGTGCCGGCTAGCTGATTTTCAGCTTTCCAGAGGGCTGAGGGAGGCCGTTTTTGCCCTCCCCAGACTTCAGGAAAGCCTCTGTAGCCTGGGAAGGGTTCGTGCGTGCATGACCCCTCCCCAGTTGGGGAGGATTGAATTGGTATGGGCACGCGTGTGCACACAATAGCATGCATGCACATTATTTTGGCACGCCATTAAGAAAAAGTTTTGCCATCATTGCTATATACAGTAGAACCTCTGGTCATGACCATAATTTGTTCCATAACTTTGGTCACAACCCGAACCTAACCAAAATTAAAGCAAAATTAATGCAGCGGCCACATGTGTTTGTAAACAACAGGAAATTTGGCACTAATGGAAAAAAAACCCAATTTGGTCGTGGTCAGAAGCGTTTGTGACTAGAGATTCTACTGTACCAAATAAATGAGGTTCTGGAAGTTGGGATGTCTTCCAAATGTCTAAGTGATCAAGCAGCAAACAGAGTCAATCTCTCAGGCCCTAAATCATTCAGAGCTTTAAAGGCAATAGGCCATCAGTCCATAAATTTTACTGTATTTTGCACCAGCTTCAAATTCAGGTCACAACAGTATACAACCCCATTTTATTTTCTCACTTGCTTTCATATTAGGAGGAGTTTGCCTTGCAGGACAGGCAGAAGACTCTGGGTAAGGGAACAGTACATCTTTTCATTGAAACACACTGCTGCGAATGCAGAGCGATAGATATTTGTTGTAATATACAGTAATCAGACATTGCAAAGAGTTAATCGTTTGGCAAGGAATGGTACAGACAAGAAAGACAAGAGTATCAAAAAGGAGGAATAAATAGACAAAACAGCAAATAACAACACTGAACTTTAAAAAACGTGACAGCAATCCCTATCTTTAATTATGCTACTATTAAGCATTAAAATAAGGTAATACCTTACTGTAAGCTTTAATTAAAGGTTGTTGGCTCATGCTAATATATGCAACTGATTATGTGATTTATTTGTAATTATTTCTTAAAAGATTCTGCTGTTAAAATGCATCCTAAATGAAATGTAGATTCTACCATAGGAGCTCCAATTGGTCTAGCACAGTCCTGCCAAGTTTGGGCATAATTTGCTAGCTATTTCTGCCAAGGTTGTGATAGATAAATGGTTCAATTCTCTATTGGTTTCACCATTTGCTTCTAGATTAGTGCAAGTTCAGCATTGACCTACTCCTCTAGGCTGGTGTTTCTTGCCCTCAATTACATTGTGTGGATTTCAACACCTAGCAATTCTGGGAGTTGAAGTCCACATTTCTTAAACTAAGTAAGGTTGAGAAATTCTGCTCTGGATAAGGAAGTTTAGGCCATAAGAGAGCTATGTCAACAATAAGTGTTAAGAATTTAGAACACCTTCTCCAGAAAGCTCTTAAAGTCTTTGGCCTTTAATTTCCTATTTAGACAAGCAGGGAATGTTATGTTATGCAGACTCTTACAGAGACTTGATTTCATCATTTAACTCTTGTTACCTTCTTCTTTAGTTTCTTGAAAATATGCTAGGTTACAAAATATGAAGGTTTTGTAAGCTACCTTCAGTGCTTATAGAACAGAACAGAACTCTTTATTGGCCAAGTGTGATTGAACACACAAGGAATTTGTCTCCAGTCCATAAGCTCTCAGTGTGCATACAAGCAATAAGTGACAAATTATCATAATATAAAATACAATCATCATTAATCATAAGAACACCTAATCATAGTCATAGGATATTAAATAAGCAATCAACAAATCATAAGATACAAGTGCGACAAAATCATAGTCATAAGAAACTAAATAAATAGATAATAGAAAGATGAGAAGGATAATAGTGCAGGTAGTCCTCGACTTACAACAGTTTATTTAGTGACCGTTCAAAGTTACAAAAGCACTGAATAAAGTGATTTAAGACTGTTTTTTTGCACAAACCAGAGTAATATATTCCAAAGGATCCAGCAGCTTAGAGTATTACTATGAAAGAACAAATGAAATCTTCCTTGCAGGTATTCCTTGGTTAATGACAGTAATTGGGATAGGAGTTTCCATTGCTACATGAGGTGATTGTAAAGCATATCATGTGCTTAACACTTAGCAACAACAATTTGGCATTTCTAGTTGCCATCATTAAGTGAATCCCACACCACTGTTAAATTGGAACCTTAGATGGTCACATTTGGTTGCAATCTCCTGCCAGCTTTCCCACTGACTTTGCTTATAGGAAATTGTCAAAAATGTTCCATGCATGGAGTCGTAGGGTAGCACATGGAATATATTATATCAAACCTGAAAGAAGGATTTTGTAGTGTTTGATTAGATTCAGACTCCAGCGCTTAACAACGAAAATCAACTCATTTCTTCTTATTCAGGATTCCTGCTTCAGTAGAATTTAGCTTTCATCATTGCTCATGGATAGATCGGGCCATAAGATTGGCAGTGAAAGAAAGTAAGAGAAAATGGGACAATGGGCAATTTGAAAAAATATGATTACAGATATTTAATCATTATTCCCATCAGAAACCAAGTGTAAAGGATGTAGACTAAAGCCATTCACATGTAAGAGTTTTAAGAAGGGATTTTGAAAGGAGATAACATTAACCAAACAGAATAGATTAACAAAGTATAGCTATTCTTGCTTTATAAAATCTCTCCTTAAAAGATAATCAGAGTACTGTTAACGAGAGAAAATGAAAATACTGCCAGATTTGCCAGTAAGAAGAAAAAAAGATTGTGGATGAAATGTTAGCATTTGGCCACAAGATGACACTGGATGGCAGTTTAAATCAAACCTCTGATGAGAAATCTTGCTGAAAAATAGACCTAACAACAACAAAAGAGAGATTTTATTACAATAATGATTAAAAATAATCTGGTAACAACAAGCCCTTTTATCAGCTTTCCTTTTGATGATTAAAAAAATCTGCTTTTAGGAATAAATGATGAGATTAAGACATATTAGTTTGTTGCATTTTAATGCTCTTTAAGATTCCTTCAGTGCTAGTTCTTGTTTTAATTATTTTGAGCATGTGGAATGTGGCATTTTGTTGGTTCACTGTGAATCAAAACATAAAGATGGGAGAGAGCTGAGAAGAAGTGAAAACTCATTTTCAAGTTTATAAAATAAATGGCAAACTGAAATCAGCATATGCTATATGAATATTCGTCATAACATAAGGTGTATAAGAGCCAGTTTGGTATAATGTGAAGGCATCACGCTAGCAACTGGGACACTGTGATTTCCAATCCTGCCATAGGCACAAAGGAAGGAGGCAATGGCCAATTACTTCTGAAATCTTGCCAAGAAAACTGCAAGGACATGACCAGGCAGTGGTCAGAGTCAACACTGATGCCAAAGATGAACATGCACACAAACATGCACACACACACACACACACACCTCGCAGCACAAAATATCAATTTCTGAACAGCATATTGGGCAGGAAAATGGAAAAAATATTTTTAAATGGGTGAGAAATTAAGTTCTTCTTAAAATAACATTTTCCCTTCTCGTCTTAATTGATCTGCAAGTTTAAAATAAATTAAGATGTGAGCCCAAAAACCTGAAAGCAAAGTCTAATGTTTAAACAGAGTTTTCAAACAGAGAGGTTTGAAGGGTGAGACCAAGGGAGATGGTGGTGGTAGTAGCAGCAACAGGCAGCTTTGTAGCTGGAGATAACAGCGCTAGGCTCTAGGGACAATAGTTGACTCTCAAACAGCCTCTAGGCTGTAGGTTCTATACCTTTGTCATGAAATAATGTTTTGATATGTGTATGAAGGCGACCTCTAGCCCTCCAGTTGAGGCATGGGTTCATCTATAATTAAAGAAAGTGAGTAAGATGTTATATGCTGAAATGCTATTGCCAGCTCCAATTATATGCAATCTCATCCCAGCCATATGTGTTGATTCATTTAAATAACTGGGTAACATTGAAAATACTGCCATATGGGGTACTCCAGCTTGCCAGGTAAGGCTTTTAAAATAATAATAATTTAATACATGTCTCTCAATGATTCTGGACAGCTCAAAACAAATTAAAAAATTACAATAAAACGAGTAAAACATAAATCTCAACAATCCACCAATATGCCTTGGCCAGTGAAAAATAAATTGTACTTGAGCTGGTTATGGATTACCAGCTATAGTCTTTTCATGCCATTGTTTATTCAGATTATAATTACTACTTGAAATTCTCCTATGTTTCATTTAGTGACAATCATAAAAGAAAATGTAATAATGGTATCTGACCATGGCAAAGAACAGAAGTCAATGTCTTGCATCTACAGATCATGCCTACTGTGCTCCAAAGTAAAGATTAAACTGGTGGTATGTCCATTTACAGGTAATCTTGAGTGGACCAGAATGTAAGTCATTGCAAAACCCTACTCAAAATTCACATTTTCCATTGATCCTTTGACTGAAGAGGGCTGTTTTGGATTGCAAGGAGTTCAGGACAGGGATCTAAGTGTCCCTCCCCTCTCTTCCCCCCCCCCCATTACTATGAAAAAAAGTCTTCATTGTTGCTCAAAAGAAAAAACATAATTGGACATGAAACAAAATGTCGGATTGCTTCCTTGCTTTTTTGCAATCCTTTAGCATGTGATTGCCTCATTTTTAGAAAATCACTTGAGTGTACCTAGAATTATGTTAGCAATACCCTATGTGCCATACAGTTTTGAAGATTCAATATGAAGCTCTAGATTAAAAATAACATAACTCATGCTCTTTGATGCAAATGAGGCCAAATTGGGAGCAAGAAGACTTTAACATTCAGAAAAAGAAGATGAATAGTACGTGATTAGATGGACAGTGCTTGCTCTATTATTAAAAATAAATCAGTTCTTTTGTTCTGATGAACCTTCTGCTCTATTTGCAAGGAATTATATTAGCAACAGAAACTGTAAGAAGCTGTCCAATAAATAAAGCTAGGCCATAAAATAATGAAGGCCTATTTAAAACCTAATTTGTACAACAGCAAACAAAATTCTATATTTTTCAGTTATGAGAAGCAGTTAAAAACTTATCACAGCTTTAAACTGTGATTCAATGTATTAATCCAATTAAATTTTCTACATCAGCTATACTATTTATA